>NC_058081.1:268193823-268793823 GCF_014858855.1 Bufo gargarizans | reverse complement strand
TAGTATAGTAACTGAATATAATTTTTTCCATAATTCCAGGTATCTCTAATTATTCCCGTATTTAAAAAAAAGTCACAAAATAGCAAACATCAATAATAGTGCATTGTTTCATTTTATGTAAATATACAAGCAACAAGTTTTGTGTGTGTGTGTTATTCAGTGGCTTGTTAAAGTGCTGTACAGTTTCTGAAATCTACCTGCAATTTGTGTTTTAGTCAATACATGCAACACAATTAACTATTTGTTCTATCAGAATTATTTGTAAAAACGCTTCCAATTGAAAGGGTTGAAATCGGTCGAGTAGTGGGAAATCTTTGTTGTTGGATTTCTCAGCATTTCAGCTTTTCTGTTATATGAAAAGAGAACGTCAAAGCCTTGCCACTAATGAACTTGATGGAAAATTCACTGCCACTCTCCACAGCTTGAAGCCTTCTGATTAGATCCCTGATTCTAGGACCATATAAAACTAAACCCAAGTTTTTCTCAAAACGTATTATTCAAGTGGCAAAAATCATAAGTTCACATGAATGAGTTACTTCTTTAAGAAAAAGCTTCAAGAATCGGCACTGAAATAAAAAAAAAGTTTTTAGTTCAATGAAACATGCTTTTAGAGATTGTGCTTTCACTTCAGTGCATTTCTAATCCATGTTTCAATAGTCTTTGTGTCCTCTTCATCTATATTCCAGCCTCATCTACTACAGCTCTTTCATTGCAGAATGCACCTTTTTAAGCATGTTCATGTACTTAAATGTGTGCGCTTTCCCTTGCCTGTGCCCTAATAGTAATGTGTACATACAACTGAGGCAGCATACAATATGATCTGTACTACATATATGCATCTTACATGGTGCTAGGGCTGGTAAGATGCTTCTGAGGTCAAGATCATGCATAATACAGAATGGGCTTTGTAGACCTGCACATGAATTCCTCTCTCCAGTGGTAAGAAGCCAATCTTCTTTTGAGGCATAGGAAAATGATGAGGGGAGGGATTCACACCCACTGAACAAAATTAAGCACATAGTCAATCAATCTCCATAGAAAACACTAGTGATACAGGATGCACTGAAGAGCTTACTTATTTTAAAATTGAACTGTCATAGGATATAAGCATTGTTGATTACATTTTTCATCTGCTAGATCAGCCCGGTCAATTGTAGGTACTAATATTGAGAAATGGAAGCATCTAGGAGTAAAAATTGCTCAGCTACCAAGCTGTGGCACATAACAATTACCTATGCGTTGTTTCCTTACTCACTACAGAGTTCCAGACTGACTCTGGGAGTTACATCTGCCCAAGAACTGGGAGCTTCTAAAAATTGGTTTACATTGTCAAGCAGCTGCACATAAGCCTAAGAGTGCAGTGCATGATGCCACTGGACTCTAGAGCCATGAAAACATGTCCTCTTGAATGATAAATCACATTTCTTTCTGGCAGTGTCGTGGACAAATCTGGGTTTTTGGCAGATGCTGGAGAACTAGCCTATTATACCCTGTGAAGTATTATGTTAGTACTACATCAAAAACATTTTAGACGATTGTAGGCTTCCAATTGGGTGGTCACTTTTGTTTCTGAGCATGGCATGACATACCCCGTGCATAAACTGAGCTACTTAAAGGGGTATTCCAGTAAAGTAACTTAATTTTTGCAAAGCTGCATTAAGGCTGCAAGGTGTGACCCAACCAGACCCCATACCTGCACATATAACCAGAGCTTCAATTTACCTTGTAATCCATTTGTCTAGCTCCTATGTGAGCCTGCAACACCCTGAGAGTATCATGGCGCTTGATCTTCCCTCACAAAACTACAATCCCCACAATCCCTAGCTTTCCTGCTGTGAGTGTTAATATTTATTGATTGGCTGCCTGATATACTGTCCAGTCATGACCCCTCTACTCAGTAATTACAAATCACAGCACACTGACGCTCCCTTTGTTTCACAAGACATTTAGCTAGAGAACTGACAGTAACACACTGAGCATGCTCGACCTAACAAAGGCTCAGAACTAGAGTTGAGCGAACACCTGGATGTTCGGGTTCGAGAAGTTCGGCCGAACATCCCGGAAATGTTCGGGTTCGGGATCCGAACCCGATCCGAACTTCGTCCCGAACCCGAACCCCATTGAAGTCAATGGGGACCCGAACTTTTCGGCACTAAAAAGGCTGTAAAACAGCCCAGGAAAGAGCTAGAGGGCTGCAAAAGGCAGCAACATGTAGGTAAATCCCCTGCAAACAAATGTGGATAGGGAAATGAATTAAAATAAAAATTAAATAAATAAAAATTAACCAAAATCAATTGGAGAGAGGTTCCATAGCAGAGAATCTGGCTTCCCGTCACCCACCACTGGAACAGTCCATTCTCAGATATTTAGGCCCCGGCACCCAGGCAGAGGAGAGAGGTCCCGTAACAGACAATCTGTCTTCATGTCAGCAGAGAATTAGTCTGCATGTCATAGCAGAGAATGAGGCTTCACGTCAGCCACCACTGCAACAGTCCATTGGCATATATTTAGGCCCAGCACCCAGGCAGAGGAGGGAGGTCCCGTAACAGAGAATCTGTCTTCATGTCAGCAGAGAATTAGTCTGCATGTCATAGCAGAGAATGAGGCTTCACGTCAGCCACCACTGCAACAGTCCATTGGCATATATTTAGGCCCAGCACACACACAGGCAGAGGAGAGAGGTCCCGTAACAGAGAATCTGGCTTCATGTCAGCAGAGAATCAGTCTGCATGTCATAGCAGAGAATGAGGCTTCACGTCAGCCACCACTGCAACAGTCCATTGGCATATATTTAGGCCCAGCACACACACAGGCAGAGGAGAGAGGTCCCGTAACAGAGAATCTGGCTTCATGTCAGCAGAGAATCAGTCTGCATGTCATAGCAGAGAATGAGGCTTCACGTCAGCCACCACTGCAACAGTCCATTGGCATATATTTAGGCCCAGCACCCAGGCAGAGGAGGGAGGTCCCGTAACAGAGAATCTGTCTTCATGTCAGCAGAGAATTAGTCTGCATGTCATAGCAGAGAATGAGGCTTCACGTCAGCCACCACTGCAACAGTCCATTGGCATATATTTAGGCCCAGCACACACACAGGCAGAGGAGAGAGGTCCCGTAACAGAGAATCTGGCTTCATGTCAGCAGAGAATCAGTCTGCATGTCATAGCAGAGAATGAGGCTTCACGTCACCCACCACTGCAACAGTCCATTGGCATATATTTAGGCCTAGCACACAGGCAGAGCAGAGAGGTCCCGTAACAGACAATCTGGCTTCATGTCAGCAGAGAATCAGTCTGCATGTCATAGCAGAGAATGAGGCTTCACGTCACCCACCACTGCAACAGTCCATTGGCATATATTTAGGCCTAGCACACAGGCAGAGCAGAGAGGTCCCGTAACAGACAATCTGGCTTCATGACAGCAGAGAATTAGTCTGCATGTCATAGCAGAGAATGAGGCTTCACGTCAGCCACCACTGCAACAGTCCATTGGCATATATTTAGGCCCAGCACACACACAGGCAGAGGAGAGAGGTCCCGTAACAGAGAATCTGGCTTCATGTCAGCAGAGAATCAGTCTGCATGTCATAGCAGAGAATGAGGCTTCACGTCAGCCACCACTGCAACAGTCCATTGGCATATATTTAGGCCCAGCACACACACAGGCAGAGGAGAGAGGTCCCGTAACAGAGAATCTGGCTTCATGTCAGCAGAGAATCAGTCTGCATGTCATAGCAGAGAATGAGGCTTCACGTCAGCCACCACTGCAACAGTCCATTGGCATATATTTAGGCCCAGCACCCAGGCAGAGGAGGGAGGTCCCGTAACAGAGAATCTGTCTTCATGTCAGCAGAGAATTAGTCTGCATGTCATAGCAGAGAATGAGGCTTCACGTCAGCCACCACTGCAACAGTCCATTGGCATATATTTAGGCCCAGCACACACACAGGCAGAGGAGAGAGGTCCCGTAACAGAGAATCTGGCTTCATGTCAGCAGAGAATCAGTCTGCATGTCATAGCAGAGAATGAGGCTTCACGTCACCCACCACTGCAACAGTCCATTGGCATATATTTAGGCCTAGCACACAGGCAGAGCAGAGAGGTCCCGTAACAGACAATCTGGCTTCATGTCAGCAGAGAATCAGTCTGCATGTCATAGCAGAGAATGAGGCTTCACGTCACCCACCACTGCAACAGTCCATTGGCATATATTTAGGCCTAGCACACAGGCAGAGCAGAGAGGTCCCGTAACAGACAATCTGGCTTCATGACAGCAGAGAATTAGTCTGCATGTCATAGCAGAGAATGAGGCTTCACGTCAGCCACCACTGCAACAGTCCATTGGCATATATTTAGGCCCAGCACCCAGGCAGAGGAGAGAGGTCCCGTAACAGACAATCTGGCTTCATGTCAGCAGAGAATTAGTCTGCATGTCATAGCAGAGAATCAGGCTTCACGTCAGCCACCACTGCAACAGTCCATTGTCATAAATTTAGGCCCAGCACCCAGGCAGAGGAGAGAGGTCCCGTAACAGACAATCTGGCTTCATGTCAGCAGAGAATTAGTCTGCATGTCATAGCAGAGAATGAGGCTTCACGTCAGCCACCACTGCAACAGTCCATTGGCATATATTTAGGCCTAGCACACAGGCAGAGCAGAGAGGTCCCGTAACAGACAATCTGGCTTCATGACAGCAGAGAATCAGTCTGCATGTCATAGCAGAGAATCAGGCTTCACGTCAGCCACCACTGCAACAGTCCATTGTCATAAATTTAGGCCCAGCACCCAGGCAGAGGAGAGAGGTCCCGTAACAGAGAATCTGGCTTCATGTCAGCAGAGAATCAGTCTTCATATCATAGCAGAGAATCAGGCTTCACGTCACCCACCACTGTAAGAGTCAATTTTCATAAATTTAGGCCCAGAACCCAGGCAGAGGAGAAAGGTCCCGTAACAGACAATCTGGCTTCATGTCAGCAGAGAATCAGTCTTCATATCATAGCCTAGAATCAGGCTTCACGTCACCCACCACTGTAAGAGTCAATTTTCATAAATTTAGGCCCAGAACCCAGGCAGAGGAGAAAGGTCCCGTAACAGACAATCTGGCTTCATGTCAGCAGAGAATCAGTCTTCATATCATAGCAGAGAATCAGGCTTCACGTCACCCACCACTGCAACAGTCAATTGTCATAAATTTAGGCCCAGCACCCAGGCAGAGGAGAGAGCTCCCGTAACAGAGGATCTGGCTTCATGTCAGCAGAGAATCAGTCTGCATGTCATAGCAGAGAATGAGGCTTCACGTCACCCACCACTGCAACAGTCCATTGGCATATATTTAGGCCTAGCACACAGGCAGAGCAGAGAGGTCCCGTAACAGACAATCTGGCTTCATGTCAGCAGAGAATCAGTCTGCATGTCATAGCAGAGAATGAGGCTTCACGTCACCCACCACTGCAACAGTCCATTGGCATATATTTAGGCCTAGCACACAGGCAGAGCAGAGAGGTCCCGTAACAGACAATCTGGCTTCATGACAGCAGAGAATCAGTCTGCATGTCATAGCAGAGAATGAGGCTTCACGTCACCCACCACTGCAACAGTCCATTGGCATATATTTAGGCCTAGCACACAGGCAGAGCAGAGAGGTCCCGTAACAGACAATCTGGCTTCATGTCAGCAGAGAATCAGTCTGCATGTCATAGCAGAGAATGAGGCTTCACGTCACCCACCACTGCAACAGTCCATTGGCATATATTTAGGCCTAGCACACAGGCAGAGCAGAGAGGTCCCGTAACAGACAATCTGGCTTCATGACAGCAGAGAATCAGTCTGCATGTCATAGCAGAGAATGAGGCTTCACGTCACCCACCACTGCAACAGTCCATTGGCATATATTTAGGCCTAGCACACAGGCAGAGCAGAGAGGTCCCGTAACAGACAATCTGGCTTCATGTCAGCAGAGAATCAGTCTGCATGTCATAGCAGAGAATGAGGCTTCACGTCACCCACCACTGCAACAGTCCATTGGCATATATTTAGGCCTAGCACACAGGCAGAGCAGAGAGGTCCCGTAACAGACGATCTGGCTTCATGTCAGCAGAGAATCAGTCTGCATGTCATAGCAGAGAATCAGGCTTCACGTCAGCCACCACTGCAACAGTCCATGGTCATAAATTTAGGCCCAGCACCCAGGCAGAGGAGAGAGGTCCCGTAACAGACAATCTGGCTTCATGTCAGCAGAGAATTAGTCTGCATGTCATAGCAGAGAATCAGGCTTCATGTCAGCCACCACTGCAACAGTCCATTGGCATATATTTAGGCCTAGCACACAGGCAGAGGAGAGGTTCATTCAACTTTGGGTAGCATCGCAATATAATGGTAAAATGAAAATAAAAATAGGATTGAATGAGGAAGTGCCCTGGAGTCCAATAATATATGGTTATGGGGAGGTAGTTAATGTCTAATCTGGACAAGGGACGGACAGGTCCTGTGGGATCCATGCCTGGTTCATTTTTATGAACGTCAGCTTGTCCACATTGGCTGTAGACAGGCGGCTGCGTTTGTCTGTAATGACGCCCCCTGCCGTGCTGAATACACGTTCAGACAAAACGCTGGCTGCCGGGCAGGCCAGCACCTCCAAGGCATAAAAGGCTAGCTCTGGCCACGTGGACAATTTAGAGACCCAGAAGTTGAATGGGGCCGAACCATCAGTCAGTACGTGGAGGGGTGTGCACACGTACTGTTCCACCATGTTAGTGAAATGTTGCCTCCTGCTAACACGTTGCGTATCAGGTGGTGGTGCAGTTAGCTGTGGCGTGTTGACAAAAGTTTTCCACATCTCTGCCATGCTAACCCTGCCCTCAGAGGAGCTGGCCGTGACACAGCTGCCTTGGCGACCTCTTGCTCCTCCTCTGCCTTGGCCTTGGGCTTCCACTTGTTCCCCTGTGACATTTGGGAATGCTCTCAGTAGCGCGTCTACCAACGTGCGCTTGTACTCGCGCATCTTCCTATCACGCTCCAGTGCAGGAAGTAAGGTGGGCACATTGTCTTTGTAGCGTGGATCCAGCAGGGTGGCAACCCAGTAGTCCGCACAGGTTAAAATGTGGGCAACTCTGCTGTCGTTGCGCAGGCACTGCAGCATGTAGTCGCTCATGTGTGCCAGGCTGCCCAGGGGTAAGGACAAGCTGTCCTCTGTGGGAGGCGTATCGTCATCGTCCTGCCTTTCCCCCCAGCCACGCACCAGTGATGGACCCGAGCTGCGTTGGGTGCCACCCCGCTGTGACCATGCTTCATCCTCATCCTCCTCCACCTCCTCCTCATCCTCGTCCTCCTCGTCCTCCAGTAGTGGGCCCTGGCTGGCCACATTTGTACCTGGCCTCTGCTGTTGCAAAAAACCTCCCTCTGAGTCACTTCGAAGAGACTGGCCTGAAAGTGCTAAAAATGACCCCTCTTCCTCATCCTCCTCCTCCTCCTCCTGGGCCACCTCCTGTTCCATCATCGCCCTAAGTGTTTTCTCAAGGAGACATAGAAGTGGTATTGTAACGCTGATAACGGTGTCATCGCCACTGGCCATGTTGGTGGAGTACTCGAAACAGCGCAACAGGGCACACAGGTCTCGCATGGAGGCCCAGTCATTGGTGGTGAAGTGGTGCTGTTCTGTAGTGCGACTGACCCGTGCGTGCTGCAGCTGAAACTCCACTATGGCCTGCTGCTGCTCGCACAGTCTGTCCAGCATGTGCAAGGTGGAGTTCCACCTGGTGGGCACGTCGCATATGAGGCGGTGAGCGGGAAGGCCGAAGTTACGCTGTAGCGCAGACAGGCGAGCAGCGGCAGGATGTGAACGCCGGAAGCGCGAACAGACGGCCCGCACTTTATGCAGCAGCTCTGACATGTCGGGGTAGTTGTGAATGAACTTCTGCACCACCAAATTCAGCACATGCGCCAAGCAAGGGATGTGCGTCAAATTGGCTAGTCCCAGAGCTGCAACGAGATTTCGCCCATTATCACACACCACCAGGCCGGGCTTGAGGCTCACCGGCAGCAACCACTCGTCGGTCTGTTGTTCAATACCCCGCCACAACTCCTGTGCGGTGTGGGGCCTGTCCCCCAAACATATGAGTTTCAGAATGGCCTGCTGACGTTTACCCCGGGCTGTGCTGAAGTTGGTGGTGAAGGTGTGTGGCTGACTGGATGAGCAGGTGGAAGAAGAGGAGGAGGAAGCCGAGAAGGAGGAGGTGGCAACAGGAGGCAAAGAATGTTGCCCTGCGATCCTTGGCGGCGGCAGGACGTGCGCCAAACAGCTCTCCGCCTGGGGCCCAGCTGCCACTACATTTACCCAGTGTGCAGTTAGGGAGATATAGCGTCCCTGGCCGTGCTTACTGGTCCACGTATCTGTGGTTAGGTGGACCTTGCTACAGATGGCGTTGCGCAGTGCACACTTGATTTTATCGGATACTTGGTTGTGCAGGGAAGGCACGGCTCTCTTGGAGAAGTAGTGCCGGCTGGGAACAACATACTGTGGGACAGCAAGCGACATGAGCTGTTTGAAGCTGTCTGTGTCCACCAGCCTAAATGACAGCATTTCATAGGCCAGTAGTTTAGAAATGCTGGCATTCAGGGCCAGGGATCGAGGGTGGCTAGGTGGGAATTTACGCTTTCTATCAAATGTTTGTGAGATGGAGAGCTGAACGCTGGCGTGTGACATGGTTGAGACGCTTGGTGACGGAGGTGGTGGTGGTGGTGTTGGTGGTACATCCCCTGTTTGCTGGGCGGCAGGTGCCAACGTTCCTCCAGAGGCGGAGGAAGAGGCCGAGGCGGCAGCAGCAGAATAGGCCGAGGCGGCAGCAGCAGAAGAGGTAGCAGGGGGAGCCTGAGTGACTTCCTTGGTTTTAAGGTGTTTACTCCACTGCAGTTCATGCTTTGCATGCAGGTGCCTGGTCATGCAGGTTGTGCTCAGGTTCAGAACGTTAATGCCTCGCTTCAGGCTCTGATGGCACAGCGTGCAAACCACTCGGGTCTTGTCGTCAGCACATTGTTTGAAGAAGTGCCATGCCAGGGAACTCCTTGAAGCTGCCTTTGGGGTGCTCGGTCCCAGATGGCGGCGGTCAGTAGCAGGCGGAGTCTCTTGGCGGCGGGTGTTCTGCTTTTGCCCACTGCTCCCTCTTTTGCTACGCTGTTGGCTCGGTCTCACCACTGCCTCTTCCTCCGAACTGTGAAAGTCAGTGGCACGACCTTCATTCCATGTGGGGTCTAGGACCTCATCGTCCCCTGCATCGTCTTCCACCCAGTCTTGATCCCTGACCTCCTGTTCAGTCTGCACACTGCAGAAAGACGCAGCAGTTGGCACCTGTGTTTCGTCATCATCAGAGACATGCTGAGGTGGTATTCCCATGTCCTCATCATCAGGAAACATAAGTGGTTGTGCGTCAGTGCATTCTATGTCTTTCACCGCTGGGGAAGGGCTAGGTGGATGCCCTTGGGAAACCCTGCCAGCGGAGTCTTCAAACAGCATAAGAGACTGCTGCATAACTTGAGGCTGAGACAGTTTCCCTGGTATGCATGGGGGTGATGTGACAGACTGATGGGGTTGGTTTTCAGGCGCCATCTGTGCGCTTTCTGCAGAAGACTGGGTGGGAGATAATGTGAACGTGCTGGATCCACTGTCGGCCACCCAATTGACTAATGCCTGTACCTGCTCAGGCCTTACCATCCTTAGAACGGCATTGGGCCCCACCATATATCGCTGTAAATTCTGGCGGCTACTGGGACCTGAGGTAGTTGGTACACTAGGACGTGTGGATGTGGCAGAACGGCCACGTCCTCTCCCAGCACCAGAGGGTCCACTAACACCACCACGACCATGTCCACGTCCGCGTCCCTTACTAGATGTTTTTCTCATTGTTATGGTTCACCACAACAACAAATATATTATTTGGCCCAATGTATTGTATTCAAATTCAGCGGGATATAAATTTGAGGCCTAGTATTTAGGCGCTGGGTGACCGGTATGGATTTAGTGACAGAATTAGACTTGGAAATGCACAGAAGCGTGTGTGTGAAGTTATTCTGAATGACCCTATGTGCACCTTCAATATTATATACCCTTTTAGGGATAGATTTCAAATAGCTCTGATATAGCAGAAACCACTAAATTATGAAATTGCTAAATTGGGAATTGTACTTCAACCCAGAACAAAAAATGTGCTTTGACGGACACTAAATATCTTGCCCAGCAACAACAGTACAGTGGTGGGTAACGAGAGATTTAGAGGGATTTAAATTTGAGGCCTAGTATTTAGGCGCTGGGTCACCGGTATGGATTTAGTGACAGAATTAGACTTGGAAATGCACAGAAGCGTGTGTGTGAAGTTATTCTGAATGACCCTATGTGCACCTTCAATATTATATACCCTTTTAGGGATAGATTTCAAATAGCTCTGATATAGCAGAAACCACTAAATTATGAAATTGCTAAATTGGGAATTGTACTTCAACCCAGAACAAAAAATGTGCTTTGACGGACACTAAATATCTTGCCCAGCAACAACAGTACAGCGGTGGGTAACGAGAGATTTAGAGGGAATTAAATTTGAGGCCTAGTATTTAGGCGCTGGGTCACCGGTATGGATTTAGTGACAGAATTAGACTTGGAAATGCACAGAAGCGTGTGTGTGAAGTTATTCTGAATGACCCTATGTGCACCTTCAATATTATATACCCTTTTTGGGATAGATTTCAAATAGCTCTGATATAGCAGGAACCACTAAATTATGAAATTGCTAAATTGGGAATTGTACTTCAACCCAGAACAAAAAATGTGCTTTGACGGGCACTAAATAACTTTCCCAGCTACAACAGGACAACGGTAACGAGAGATTTAGAGGGATTTAAATTTGAGGCCTAGTATTTAGGCGCTGGGTGACAGGTATGGGTTTAGTGACAGAATTAGACTTGGAAATACACAGTAGCGGGTGTGTGTGAAGTTATTCTGAATGACCCTATGTGCACCTTCAATATTATATACCCTTTTAGGGATAGATTTCAAATAGCTCTGATATAGCAGAAACCACTAAATTATGAAATTGCTAAATTGGGAATTGTACTTCAACCCAGAACAAAAAATGTGCTTTGACGGACACTAAATATCTTGCCCAGCAACAACAGTACAGCGGTGGGTAACGAGAGATTTAGAGGGAACTAAATTTGAGGCCTAGTATTTAGGCGCTGGGTCACCGGTATGGATTTAGTGACAGAATTAGACTTGGAAATACACAGTAGCGGGTGTGTGTGAAGTTATTCTGAATGACCCTATGTGCACCTTCAATATTATATACCCTTTTAGGGATAGATTTCAAATAGCTCTGATATAGCAGAAACCACTAAATTATGAAATTGCTAAATTGGGAATTGTACTTCAACCCAGAACAAAAAATGTGCTTTGACGGGCACTAAATAACTTTCCCAGCTACAACAGGACAACGGTAACGAGAGATTTAGAGGGATTTAAATTTGAGGCCTAGTATTTAGGCGCTGGGTGACAGGTATGGGTTTAGTGACAGAATTAGACTTGGAAATACACAGTAGCGGGTGTGTGTGAAGTTATTCTGAATGACCCTATGTGCACCTTCAATATTATATACCCTTTTTGGGATAGATTTCAAATAGCTCTGATATAGCAGAAACCACTAAATTATGAAATTGCTAAATTGGGAATTGTACTTCAACCCAGAACAAAAAATGTGCTTTGACGGACACTAAATATCTTGCCCAGCAACAACAGTACAGCGGTGGGTAACGAGAGATTTAGAGGGAATTAAATTTGAGGCCTAGTATTTAGGCGCTGGGTCACCGGTATGGATTTAGTGACAGAATTAGACTTGGAAATACACAGTAGCGGGTGTGTGTGAAGTTACTCTGAATGACCCTATGTGCACCTTCAATATTATATACCCTTTTTGGGATAGATTTCAAAGAGCTCTGATATAGCAGGAACCACTAAATTATGAAATTGCTAAATTGAGAATTGTATTTCAACCCAGAACAAGAAATGTGCTTGAACGGACACTAAATAACTCGCCCAGCTACAGCACTAGGGACAGATTTAGCTGGATATAAATTTGAGGCCTAGTATTTAGGCGCTGGGTGACAGGTATGGGTTTAGTGACAGAATTAGACTTGGAAATACACAGTAGCGGGTGTGTGTGAAGTTATTCTGAATGACCCTATGTGCACCTTCAATATTATATACCCTTTTAGGGATAGATTTCAAATAGCTCTGATATAGCAGAAACCACTAAATTATGAAATTGCTAAATTGGGAATTGTACTTCAACCCAGAACAAAAAATGTGCTTTGACGGACACTAAATATCTTGCCCAGCAACAACAGTACAGCGGTGGGTAACGAGAGATTTAGAGGGAATTAAATTTGAGGCCTAGTATTTAGGCGCTGGGTCACCGGTATGGATTTAGTGACAGAATTAGACTTGGAAATACACAGTAGCGGGTGTGTGTGAAGTTATTCTGAATGACCCTATGTGCACCTTCAATATTATATACCCTTTTTGGGATAGATTTCAAATAGCTCTGATATAGCAGGAACCACTAAATTATGAAATTGCTAAATTGGGAATTGTACTTCAACCCAGAACAAAAAATGTGCTTTGACGGGCACTAAATAACTTTCCCAGCTACAACAGGACAACGGTAACGAGAGATTTAGAGGGATTTAAATTTGAGGCCTAGTATTTAGGCGCTGGGTGACAGGTATGGGTTTAGTGACAGAATTAGACTTGGAAATACACAGTAGCGGGTGTGTGTGAAGTTATTCTGAATGACCCTATGTGCACCTTCAATATTATATACCCTTTTTGGGATAGATTTCAAATAGCTCTGATATAGCAGAAACCACTAAATTATGAAATTGCTAAATTGGGAATTGTACTTCAACCCAGAACAAAAAATGTGCTTTGACGGACACTAAATATCTTGCCCAGCAACAACAGTACAGCGGTGGGTAACGAGAGATTTAGAGGGAATTAAATTTGAGGCCTAGTATTTAGGCGCTGGGTCACCGGTATGGATTTAGTGACAGAATTAGACTTGGAAATACACAGTAGCGGGTGTGTGTGAAGTTACTCTGAATGACCCTATGTGCACCTTCAATATTATATACCCTTTTTGGGATAGATTTCAAAGAGCTCTGATATAGCAGGAACCACTAAATTATGAAATTGCTAAATTGGGAATTGTATTTCAACCCAGAACAAGAAATGTGCTTGAACGGACACTAAATAACTCGCCCAGCTACAGCACTAGGGACAGATTTAGCTGGATATAAATTTGAGGCCTAGTATTTAGGCGCTGGGTGACCGGTATGGATTTAGTGACAGAATTAGACTGGGATATGGCCAAAAAATGAACAGACTATTGCTGGTTAAATGCACTTGGTGTGACAGCTTCACCCTGATGTAGGCTTTAGCCAAAAAACAACCACACCATTGAGGGTTAAATGCACTTGGTGACAGGCGCAGCTTGCCCCTGATTTTGTATATGGCCAAAAAATGAACAGACTATTGCTGGTTAAATGCACTTGGTGTGACAGCTTCACCCTGATGTAGGCTTTAGCCAAAAAACAACCACACCATTGAGGGTTAAATGCACTTGGTGACAGGCGCAGCTTGCCCCTGATTTTGTATATGGCCAAAAAATGAACAGACTATTGCTGGTTAAATGCACTTGGTGTGACAGCTTCACCCTGATGTAGGCTTTAGCCAAAAAACAACCACACCATTGAGGGTTAAATGCACTTGGTGACAGGCGCAGCTTGCCCCTGATTTTGTATATGGCCAAAAAATGAACAGACTATTGCTGGTTAAATGCACTTGGTGTGACAGCTTCACCCTGATGTAGGCTTTAGCCAAAAAACAACCACACCATTGAGGGTTAAATGCACTTGGTCGCAGCTTGTGCTGGCGCACCACAAGACACAAAATGGCCGCCGATCACCCCAGAAAAATGAGACTGACAAACGGTCTGTGCAGCCTAAAAACAGTGAGCAATTGAGGATCAGCAGCTCAATGATCCACAGCTGCAGATCGATCAGTTAATCAAGTCCTTTGGAGGAGTTAATCTGCCTAATCTCGCCCTACTGTCGCAGCCGCAACCTCTCCCTACGCTAATCAGAGCAGAGTGACGGGCGGCGCTATGTGACTCCAGCTTAAATAGAGGCTGGGTCACATGGTGCTCTGGCCAATCACAGCCATGCCAATAGTAGGCATGGCTGTGATGGCCTCTTGGGGCAAGTAGTATGACGCTTGTTGATTGGCTGCTTTGCAGCCTTTCAAAAAGCGCCAAGAAAGCGTCACAAAAGCGCGAAGAAAGCGACGAACACCGAACCCGAACCCGGACTTTTACGAAAATGTCCGGGTTCGGGTCCGTGTCACGGACACCCCAAAATTCGGTACGAACCCGAACTATACAGTTCGAGTTCGCTCATCCCTACTCAGAACTAAAGGTCGATGCCATGGTAATTTATGAGGAAACACAGTGGGTAGCGGAGGAAGAAAACTACTACTGAACAGTAAATATGTGAAATTTACATTATATTAGGTAATTATTGAGGATGAATTAGTCTAAAACATAAGTTATATTTTATGGTAACTGGAATACCCCTTTTAAAGAAATGTGTTGATGAGCTAGGTGTGACTGCACATAGCCTTGAACTCAAACAAATCAAGCAACTTTGGGATAAATTGGAACGGTAATTGCAAGCTAGAGCTTCTCATTGCATTACTGCTATACCTACTATATGGGAATTAGAAGCTCTTTGTCTACATTTTTTATCAAAATTTTGTTGGGCCCATCTACCAGTGCCAAGGTGGCTTCTAATAGATGGGACCTACACTAAAAGACTTGCTTCTCCTGGGCGCAAGCCTACAAAATTCAGAGTAATGTAGAATCTAGCTGTATTATACTACACTTGGGCAGGTGGGCAGTAATGCAATTTGAACCCTTTTTTCACATTGTTTGGAGGTGCTGGTCTAAGCTTGTTTTTTGCATTGTACATTTGGAGGAAATGGCCCTTTTGGACCTGGCACTCCCTGCCCACCTGCTCAGGGCTTCTAATCAGGGAGTCTAATGTTGTGGATTCTACTTTGCCCACAGGTGCGGACTGGAAACTTAAAGTGGCCCTGGAAAAAAATAAAAGTGGCCCCAATGTTAAAGGTGGATCCGAACTGACAGAAGGTGTTCAACACAAGTAGATGGCCGCTAATACAAGTTGAAAGGGTCAGTAATAACAGTCAACACAGAATATCATCCCACAGAACCAAATACCACAGTGCAGCATAAAATACCACCACAGAAGCTGTCCCTCTGTGGTGGCCATCAATAGCTGCCACATTCTGTTCTCCTCCTCCTCCAACTGTCTCTAATATGGATATGGAGCATGGTGCTTAGAAGGTAAGATGTGGGCCACAACACCAAGTCAGACCTACCTTCAGCATGCTGCCTGGACGTCCTTTAATAATTTTCATATAGTAAGTATAGCAGTAATTCATGTTTCCAGTGTTTGCAAGTGTCTTTGCTCATGGTAGTGTGCTGCTGCATATAGTGTTTGTTTGCGTCTACATTGCAGCCATGGTGTCACACACTTGAACCCTTTTTTCACATTGTTTGGAGGTGCTGGTCTAACCTTGCAATGTTTCCTGGCATATAAGACTTCTCACGCCATTTAAGCGCTCTCCATAAGGGGATATAGTATTCCCTGAATCCTGAACTAGGCCTCTTACTAAATGCAAGAGTTCAGCTTGGGCCCCCCTTCCATCAGTGCTTTGTGGCCAGGAGCAGGGAAGCACTTTACCTTCATGCTGCCTGAGGCAAAAACTGAAACGGCACCCTCAGCCCTCCATGTCAAATTTTTGACCTAACCCCTTCCCTCGAGCCAGAGGTGTAACTTGACCAGCATGCACTTTCTATAATACTGGTGTCTTCTCATGCGGCTCAAGGGTCTTTGGGCCCCCTCAAGCTCCTGGGCCTGTTAGCGACTGTTACCTCTGCACCCCCTATTGTTACGCCGCTGCCTTTCACCCAATTAAGCCAGTGCTCTCTTCTCTGCACTAATCAGGGGAAATCACCCAGAAACAGCTGAGGTTGTCAGGATAACGACTACCGTAACACATAAAAACAGGGATAGTGGAGCCCTAAACTGCCCACACCCTCTATCCCTACCTAATTGCACAATCACCCTAGGCAGTGACCCACAACTAGACTGCAGTACTTACACTGCAATGTGTGAAGGGCAACACACAAACAGGGACAAACACTTAAAGAGTAGTCGTACGGAAATAGGGTCAAGAGCCAGATGATCAATACAGTACAAGTAACGACAGAGACAAACAAGAAAACCAAATCACACCAAAGGGTCAGAAACAGGAGATCAAATGCGGTACTAGAATGCCAGAAGCCAAAACTGTAGTCACAAGTCCAATCCAGAAATCAAAAGCCAGGGAAGTCTGCAATAAACACAATGAACAGTGGGGGTGGGGCATATTCTCTTCCCAGAATTCCCAGAGTGCCTGGCCTAAAAGACTCCTAACGCCATTTAGGTACTCTCCATAAGGAGAAATAGTATTCCCTGAATCCTGACCTAGGCCTCTCACCCCTTTAAGTGAGTATTCTCTGCACTAATGAAGGGCAATCACCCTGAAACAGCTGTCTGCAGATGAGGTGCTGGCTTAATTATTATTCAAGTCATGTCTCAACGCCTGTTTAAAAGGTTGAACATTGACTTATAGGATAGCTACCTTACATCTGGTGGCATCAGAGGCAGAGCTCGTTAAGAGCTCATTTGCATCACCTCTTCTCAGAATTCTAGAGGAGCGTTGCCTGGCCTAAAAAACTCCTCATGCTGTTTAGGAGCTCTCCATAAGGAGACATTATTCCCTGAATTGTGAAGCTGTAGAAATTATCTTGGTGTATTGTTGTATTTCAATGTAACTGCCTGAGAAAACTGCCTGACTTCATTTCGATGCTTATATATGGCACATTATATTTTTGTTTTTTACTTTTTGATTTAATTTTTTTATAGCCAAAAACATGTAAAAAAAAAAGGGGGGGGGGGCAGTTTTCACATTACTGTTCATTCGTTTTTGGGGTGTGCGGTGGGAGTTTTTTTTTACACTTTGTGTTCCCGAAAAGGTCGTGCAAAACCTTTGGGGGACATTTAACATTATTATTTAGAATTGCTGGTTTCTCCTGTAACTGGGGCTTACATAGTAGCTCCAGGGAATACAGACAGTTGTAAAATCTCACTGCAGAGCTGACCTGGGTCCGCTAATACCCAGCAGCTCATGCAGTCACCCGGCCCCCAGCGATCACATGACTGCTGGGACCAAAACCTTCCTAATCTCTATACACAGAGCATGTTCAACAATGGGGAAGGCAGAGAAAAAGAAAAAGAACCTCCCTGCCTTCTCTTAGGGGAGACCAGCTGTCACTGACAGCCGGCTCCCTGCTCCCACAGTTGGACAATTCATGTATGGGTGTATTCTCTGGAGGACAGTTTCAAATGTTTGTGCAGAGTTGCTTGCCGACCACTTAGACGTATATGGTCAAAGGGCAGTCAGCAAATGGTTAAGGTGCTTATCAAGTTTTTACTCTTAATGGACATGGTTGTATTCCATTTCGCTAAAGGAACATTACCAGAAATGTAAATAAAAATAAAAAAAAGTAAGAAAAATGTATCAGTTTTAATAGACAATGTTTGCAGATGGATGATGCCAGTTTATCTTAAATTTTATGGTTGTCACACAATAATATTTATATACTTTATATATTAAAACCAAACCATTGTGATTATGTATGTATGTTAGGTGCAGGCTATACATTTTCAGTAGAATCTTACAGTACTGAATCATTAAAACAAATGATTGTAAATGAGTGTGAATTGATAAATTGGTGATAAAACACAGTTTCAGAATGATGGAATAAATAACCTCAGTGAGTTATTTTCTACAGCATAAAAAGGAGTTGGAGGAATATTAAGACATGTACCATTAGTACACATTGCTGATTTATATACACAATACATTTTTTAATCTCCTCATTAAGATGCAGGTCGTGGACCCACACATTATTCAGTATGTAAAAGTCTCCATGATTGATGAGTTATTCACATAGAAACCAGTTCAATGCATTGTATCCCCTTGTATTTTAAAATTCTCTGCCGTTTCTAACATTCAGCAGCCCTCCTTTTATCTTATGTCTAAAGACAAGAAGGAAGGTTCTGTCCTTTCTCTTATATGTTCCAATAGGTTCTCAGCATTGTTCTGAGTTGAAATTGGCTCTCCCCAAACTACACATTTAAAATGAATTTAAAGTATCTGAGGCATCTCATTGAACTTTGTACTAATGTTTATGTTAATTTTATGAACAAATGTACAAATATAGAATAAAATGTAAGACTTTTCAGCTAGCATTCATATTTATCTCTTTCACACACATTGATTCCTGATGAACTATGGCTAGTTGCACACTAGCATCCGAGAGCCGGCAGGGTACATCCACTGCACACTCCGACATTGCTGGAGGTTTGTAAGGCTCCATCCGGCCCCATTCACTATAATAGGGATCGGAGGAGATCTGTCCGCATTTCAGCAAATATGCCAAGTATTGGCTGGAAAAAAAAAAATGCAGTGTAAATGCCCCTATATAATTTCTTTGCAACCTAAAAGCTAACAATGTATACATATGGCTTCTTGCCTTTGATAACTCTCCTAAACATTGTGTACCACACACAGTACAGAACTGTAGACATCTGGAATGTTTCTCCCTAGCTATTGTATGTAGCTTAAACCTTGCTCTGTCTGGGATTTTTTTTTTTATTAATTCATTTACTTCCATTCTTTTACACCAAAATGTGTCTATTTATCTTGATGACACAATTAATATGCAATATCTTTGCCACAGCCTGATGGAAACATAGTAAATGATCAATTGTAATTCAAAACAGTGATCTGCAAACCATAAGGGTGATCGCTGGAGCATCACCCACCTCCCAGTAAGATGAATGAGATTTCCCAGTGTGAATAGCTGCACAACTGCCGAAGCATGACGCTGGGGCTCTCTTAAAGGAAATGCAGATTTATTTATCTCATTGTTGCCCTGACCAACGGGCCGTGAAAGAATGTAAACATCTGCCTGATAGAATCAGATCCTTATATTTTACAGTTTATGATTTTGAGGGACATGTCTGATTCTGGTTATTTTAAGAAAAAGATGATCTCATGGTGTAAAGGGAGCTTGCCAAATAGCTTGCATACAGATACATGTCTTTGTAGCAGAGAGCATAGAAACCTGCATAAAATTGGCCTTCTTCCTTAACAGGCCTACAAGAACAAAGATGAGCTTGTTGCTCACCAAGAGCTGAATGCTTTGTTTTGTGAGGCTGCCTGAATGTACTGCACTTTGCTAAAGAAGGAGGTCCTGCTCTAAAGAATTAAAAAGTAGAGGGTGGGGGAGAATAGTAAGCGGAAACCAGACAACAAATCAAAGTCCATACCCTTCTGCTAGATATTTGTGTCTAAAGTGGGCTGAAACCTCTTTGTGTATCCTGGTCACATATCAGGACTTGAATAAAAATGAAAGAAAGGGGAACTTTAATTAATGTGATGCCTTTTGATTTGCAGAGCAAAACTCCCAGAGCAAATGCAACAGCAAAGAGGATTAGATTGTCCCCTCCATGACGCACTGAAAATGGCCCCTCTTTCCACCTCTCTGGTAACCTTCTTTTGAGGAGACGCTTAAGTCTCAGCACTCCTAAAGAACCCCTTGTACTTGAGTACAATGACCATCTTTTAAAAGCCCAGACAGTAGATGTGAGGAGAGAGCTAATATTTCTACATTTTACACTCACTGTTGAAGAATTCTTACAATTCTTGGTTTGTATCATCAATACTTCCAATAATTTCCCCCACAAAGTGTTTTATTCACTTCTATAGTACATGGTCCCTACTGAAATCCATACAGTACAATATGAACCATGAAGTGGGTGTACCTGGGTAGTAGATAAGGAAGCAAGTAGGTGTCTCTAGAGAAGGCACGGCTACCATTCTGAGCACTGGTTGGCCCCCTTCTTGTCCCTGCATGACATGAATTATTTAGAATGGAAGACATCTGGTCATGTAATCCTGAGAAATGCTTCTTTTTAGGATATTTTCACAGTAGTGTTTACAGATCCGGCAGGCTGTTCCGTTCGGGAACAGCCTGCCGGATCTGTTACTGCCAGACACTGCTGGAATGCTATCCGGCCCCGTCAACTATAATGGGGTCTGGTGGAGATTGTCCCCGAAATCTGGCAAACACCCAAAGAATCGACTGGACAAATACCACAGTGCCTAAAGAGCCTGTTGCAAAGCTCTAACAGCATTGTGAAACAGGCCTTATTTTTATCCAGATAAGGTTTGGTGCACTGTTGGCAGGCTGTCGATTTGATGCACCATCACTCTACTAGTTACAGCTCCCAGCACCTCCCTTCTTGTTTCATTGGCAGTCCCCTGAGATTTCAGAGACGGTAGTGATGACAGATGAGTAGACAGGTGCACTGATGGAGCGGCCACTCCCATGATGCACAGAAAACGTATTTACATTAAAATATAAAGGTTAGGATTAGAGGACTGGATTTTCATAAGAAAGGTATGGTTATGTATTTGGGCACTTATTCTACATGACGGTATGCTTACTTTGAAACCGATTTTGGAGGTGACAGACTCCCTGTATTTCTTTGTTTTATAGCATTAAAACAAATCTCAACTTTTGATTAGGAAGTGAAAACCTTTCACAGTGCAAAAATCTACATAAAATGCTCAGCAGCTTGCTCACTTTGTTCTGGTCTAATGCTTTAAAAATAATAAATCACAAAATATGTGCCTTTTTGTGACTTTACACCAATCTTGCCACTTTGAAAAGCCTGGTAGCTATTAGGCTTTATTCACACAACTGTGTCTGATTTTTTTGCCGGCAAAAAAACTGATCCATGAAAAGTGGGTAGAATGCAGTATTCATTCAATTTTTTGTCACTCCCATACTTGAATGGGCTATTGCAATTGGCAAAATGGGCCAGAATAAGACATGTTCTAGGACTGAGTTTCTAGAACTGGGCACATGGATCAGTTTAAAAAAGGATGTGTAAAAAACCAATTGACTTATATGAGTCTGCATTTTTAGAAAGTATGTGCATCACATGCAAGTGAAAGATGGTTTTAGGTGTACCCCAGATTTATCAACTGCAATTCTATTAAAAAAAAAAAATAATTCTCTAATAGGGAAATGGTATAAAAAAATGACTAGAGAAAAAACTGTTATTTATAAAGATATGCCAGATATATCAATAAATATATGACAGTCCTTTAAATTTAGTACAAATTAAATCAACGCAGACCTAAGAAAAACTGACTTAAAAAATTCTCCTCATATATGTTTTCCACATGCACATTAAAGGCAGAATTCTGTTACCAAAGACTAGTGCATTATCAGAACACAGATGAAAAATATTGCTAAAATAGTCATAATGTAAGGAACATTATGTGCACTGAAACGTTTAAACATTTTTTTACTGTTACAAATACCCTCAAAATAATTTTACTAACTTATTGTATTCATTGATTTTATTTATTGATTTTATTTGTTTATTATTTTACTAGCAAAACAGGCCCCTGCCATTCAAGTCTTTGTATAGTGCTTTTCACAGCAGTGCAGAATCCACTATCCACTTAAATATCAGAAATAAGGGTCCATGACATCACTTAATTTTATTAGGATACAGGAGTGTATGCAATCTGGTCCCAGCAATTTGTCTATTTTAATCTATTTAAGTCTTTTAAGTCACCACTGTGCTTCTTCCTGGGTCAGATGGCACTTTTAATGGGGCATTTACTTTTGCATTCTGCATTTCATCTGACAGTTTATTTTCCTCAGTGAATACAGTGGATAAAAAATATATTTAATAGCTTTGCTTTCTCCTCATCGCTCTCTGCAACTCCCCCTTCATCATTCTGAAAAGGGCCGTCAACTTCAGATTTATACTTTTTACCATTTATATAATTGAAGAACATTTTAGTTTTACTCTCTTTGGCAATGAATCTGTCACCAGTTTAATGCTTTTTTTAAATTTGATATTCTATATTTTTCCTTATAGTTTTTCAGTGCTACCTTGCTACCCTCCTGTTTTAGTGATTTAAATGCTTTCTTTTAGTCATTTATCCACATTGGTTTTTCTTGTTCCTTACCCTTTTATTCCTATAAGGTATGTACCGCTCACAATTAGAGTTCAGATTTGTTTTTAAAAATATCCCATTTTGTGGCTGTAGTTTTTATTTTTGAGGACTTTGTCCCAGTTAGTTAGGCGAATGGCACTTAAGTTTTGCTTTTTTGAAGTTTGGTATTTTTGTGCCTCCTTGAAGAAACACTCTTTTGAATGACAATTGGAAGGTTATTACTTTATGGTCACTATTTCCCAGGTGTCCCCCACCTGCACATCTTTTGTTCTGTCAGGTCTATTGGTTAGTACTAAGCCCATTATGGCTGTCCCTCTAGTTGGGTCCTGAACCAGTTGGTAAAGGTAATTGTCTTTGGTTATTGCCAAGAACCTGTTTCCTTTATGAGATCTACAGGTTTCAGTTTCCCAGTCTATATCTGGGTAGTTGAAGTCCCCAATAATAACCACCTCATGATTATTTGCCGCCTCGTCTACCTCGTTTAGTAGTAGATTTTATGCAGTCTCTGGTTTATTAGGTGGCTTATAATAAACTCCTATTAGCATTATTATTTTAATCTTGTTTTTGCCTCCATGTATTTCTACCCACAGTGAGTCCACAAGTTCATTCCCCTCACTTATATCTTCCCGAACTGTGGGCTTTAGACAGGACTTTACATAAAGACAGACCCCTCTTCCTGATGATCCTTTCCAAACAGACTGTAACCCTACACCTTTACTTATGAATTGTTCTAGTCCCTCCTTCCATTCCTCCCCCAGTTCCATTACCTTGCCAGAGGTCTCTATCTGCACTATCTTCCCCTCCTATAATGTAATTACTCTGTCCCTAGTTTATTCACTCCTCCAACTTTCTAGCCATCTTCTCCCCCATAACAGCTGCACCTTCCCCATTGAGGTGCAGCCCATCCCTACAATAGAGCCTGTAGCTGACAGAGAAGTTGGCCCAGTTCTCCAGGAACCCAAACCCCCCCTTCCTACACCAGTTCTTGAGCCACTTGTTACACTCCCTAATCTCCTGCTGCCTTTCTGGTGTGGCTCATGGTACAGGTAGTATTTCGGAAAACACTACCTTTGAGGTCCTTGCCCTAAGCCTGTGACCTAAATCCCTAAAGTCATTTCTAAGGACACTCCACCTACCTCTAACTTTGTCATTGGTTCCAATATGTACTATGACTGCTGGATCTTGATCTTCGTCAGCCCCTCCAAGTAATCTGCCAACCCGATACGTGATATGTCGAACCAGAGCACCAGAAAGACAATATACAGTTTGGCAATACCGGTCATTGTGACAGATTGCCCTATCTGTACCCCTGATAATTGAGTCTCCCACTACCAGCACATATCTGGCCTGCCCTGCTCTTCTGGTCCCATACTTACTGGAGCTGTCATTCCCCTGACTGGCAGAGCAAGTGTCTGGCTGCAGCAGTGCTCTCCCTGAACTGACATTCCCCTCATCTGCCAACCTTGCAAATTTGTTGGGGTTTGCCAAATCTGGGCTAGCCTCCTCTTTCCTGTACCCCACTTTCTAACTGTTATCTAGCTAGCTACCTACCTAACTTTTCTGATCCTCCTCACTATCAACTCCATAGAGTGTCTGCTCAGTGAACTTTTTTCCAAATTGCCAAGGCTTCTCAGTGTCGAAACTTGCTCATTTAGATACACGAAATGCTATTCCAATGGGCAATTTGCTCATATTTTAAACAAAGATATGCACCCTCAAACGGCTGTTCCAGGACTGCATACATTTGACAAGATGTGCACTGAACTGTGTTGTCAATAATGGAACACACACTTACTAATTGGGATTACACAAGAAAAGAGAAAGAAAACATACAATAATACAGTGCAATGATAAGCAACTGACCTACTGTAGTTCCCATTCCAAAGATTTTAATGAAGTAATAATAAATAATCTAATCACTGGCTACACTGGGCAGTTTACAGTGAACATTCTCTAATTATTTTCTTACTGAGCGATGCAAAATTCCTTGACATTGTTTTATAACATCCCATTACCTTACACAATAAAATGTTATCAAATGCTGGTGTAGCTATTCACTAGAGAATAATATAGTACTATTAAATACTTAAAGAGGACCTGGCAGCTGTTCTGACGTCTGTTTTTTCAGTAAATACTTGTATTCTTCATGAGTTACAGGGGTTGTCCCACAGAAAATATTCTACAGTTTTCAAACCAGCACCTAGATCTGACTACTTTTGTAATTGCATGTAATTAAAAATGTAGCATAGTCAATAAGTTATCCAATCAAATATATCTTTATAGTGCTACCTGCTATTAGTTTTTTTCCTATTTCTTTGACCTACTCACTGAGAAGGCCGCACATGCTCAGTTTCATCCTTCAGCTGCCTCCTGAGCTGTGATAGGGAGAGCTGAGACACGCCCCTTTTCTACAGCAGAACAGACCCTCCCCTTGGGCTAAATGCTTGATATAAATCTAGCAGAGCAATGAATGGGGAGATCTCTGGATCCATGTGAGGTACAGGGCCTTGTTAGAAAGAGGTTGCCATGGACAGTGGTCCCTCAAGATACAATATTAACAGGACTACCATTGTATGTTGGAAACCATTGTAAGTTGAGTAATCGGTTCCAAAGATTTAAAAAAGAATAAGCAGATAACTAAGATAGATAAAATAATTCCTTACGTATAACAGGAATAGATACTATTTTGGATATGTGACCATTTTTTCAGACAGGCAAGGAAAAAAAAACAACAATTCTGGAATTGGGTTTTTCTATTTTTTTTTATGATGCCGGTTAAATAATGGAATATTATGATAGATTAGGTCATTACAGATGCAGAGATGGCAATTATTTTTTTACATAAAAAAAAAATTGTGTGTGATGTGTGCATGAAATGGGAAATTTACTTCTTGTTTGCAACTGTGACATCTACGCACACCCCACAACTATGTTCACACATGCTGTAATATAGTATTAAGACACAGAGCGTTAGGGGTTGTCTCATCATGGACAATGGGGGCATATCGCTGGGACTCGCACCTATATCGAGAACGGAGCCCCGCAAAGTGGTGGCTGACTCCGGTCCGGCCACCACCAAGCCAGCTCCCCATAGATGTGAATGGGAGTGTACCGCGCAAGCCAGCACTCGGCTATTTTCCGTTCTCAATATAGTTGCAGGTCCCAGAGGTGGGACCCGCACCTATAAGACAATGGGGGCATATCCTAGCGATATACCCCCATTGTCCATGATGAGACAACCCCTTTAAATACCGGTGCTCTGTAACGTAATGGAAAGTCACAGCCAGAAGAGGCTAATGGACTTTAAGGTTGCACATTTTTTTGTAGGATTCCTAATGCTGCCCCTTTTGCAATAGTAAACCATTGTATGCAGTATGCTATTTTTTTTCAAAATGGTAGTCAATAGAAGATTGTGGATTTTTTTTTAATATTTTTAACCCATTGTAGCTTTTTTTATCTTTTTTTTTTTTTTAAACAAATCCTTTACCCTGAGAAAAATCCTGTGCAACACTTAGCTTGTCTATTCTGACAGCTATTCCAAGCAATCATCCTTTGGAGAAGAACCACAATATACAGACTACATACAGATTTCAATATAGCACTAATAATAAGAGTACCACCTGTAATACAACAGTAATACTGTATTAATAGTAGTCTTGTTTAACTCTTTATTTTCTTAGCTCCACAAAAGTTGAAGGTGTCAGGAGGAATATCCATTCAATAGGTTTCCAGTTCTAAAAAAATGATGCTCAAAAGCAATACTCACCTTACAGATTCCCCAACGCTCGTGTAGTGATGCTGCCTGGTCCCCCACCATACTGCTTACTGGTCCAGAATTTATCTCCTGACACAAGGGTATGTGACCACTGTAGAAGTGACCTGCTACACTCAGTGATTGGCTGCAGTGGTCACACAGCCCTGTGTGGGGACATCATTGCTGGACCAGGATGCAGAGAGTGGTAGAGGACTGGGAAGAGTTAGTAATCGAGCGCAGGGGATCTATGAGTGAGTATTGCTTTTTAATATTGATTTTTATTTTTGAGTAGTTGTACTCATATTTTTTTTTCAGCCAGAAAACCCTCTTAAAGGGGTTATCCAGGAAATGATAATTATGACCTATCCTCAGGTCACCCCCACAATCAGCTGTTTCAAGGAGCTGCTGCGCTCACTGGAGCTCTGGTGAGCCATGCAGGCTCCTGGCAGCTTTCCACGGACAATGCTGAACATCGTATAGTGGCAGTGCTTGATATTGCAGCTCAGTCCTATTGACTTGAATGGGGCTGAGCTACAATTAGGCCATGTAACCGATATACAATGATGTCACTGGCCTATGAAGAGGATGCAGCACCCAAGGCCTCTTCTAACAGCTGATTGCCGAGGGTCCCAGGGTTCGCACCACCGCAGATCCTGAGGATAAGTCCTGAGGATAAGTCCTAAATATCCTGAGGATAAATCCTAAATATCTTTTCCTAGGATAACCCTTTTAACTGTTTCAGCTAATTAAATAATTACTATGTACTAAAAATGTGGTGTCTGAAATTATGCGAACAACACATCAGGAAGCACAAAATGTCCTAAACAGAAGAAATGGTGTATTATTGTGTGAAGGATTCTTTCTACAAAATGCTTGAGATAAATGGCCTAGATCTGTGTCTCTCATGCCTGTCTGTCCTCAAGTGCCCCTTCTCATGTTAAACTGTGAGAAGTTCCTCCTTGGCTGTGTGCAGAAAGCATAATGACTGTCTCATTTTAACTAATAAGATGCATATCCAGGCGTAAAGCCTTACAGAGTCTGATACATTTCATGTGACAGGTTTCCGAGATGTATATACGTATAACATGTACAGTAACACATGCACAAGTCAGTATCTGATTGCTTTTAACAGATGAATTGCATAGCCATAAACATAATGGGGAGATGTATTATCTCCCTACATCTATTTTCTGGTGGCAAAAAGTTCCAAACGATGTGTTTTCAACTTTTGTATGCCATTGCGGCTAAATAATGTCGTAAGTGGCATTTGTACACTGCCTTCACCACATTTATCTTCATTTATTCCAGTTTCTTTACATAAATGAAGAAAGAAGTCCATGAGCTGTAGATTTCAGCTTAAATTTGTGGCCTGCTGGAGGATGTCCCTAATTTATGATAAGACCTGCCCCCCTATGCAGGCGTGGATTGGGAACTAAAAGTGGCCCCGTTTTGGAGTTGGGTACAAATTGATGGAAGACAGGGCCGGCAATACCATATTGTGGCACATTATATCACCTCAACAGAGCCAAATACCACAGTCCATCACAAAATACTGCTAGCAGCACAAAATACATCCCCAAAAACTTCCACTGGCCGGCCGTGAGGAGGGCTTAGGCGGCCCCGTGAGCATCGACCCACCGGGAAATTTCCCTGTAAGGTCTATGGCCAATCCACCCCTGCCCCTATATATTTTTCTTGTAGTCACCTCAAGCAGATGATTGATTTACAAAACAGGGAATGCACTTCCACAATAACATGCATTTATGGCCCTTACTCAAGACCTTCTGTTGCTCAGCACTATGTCCAGAAAATATATGGGGCAGGTGATAATTTTTGTCTATCGATTGAAGAGTTGTGAAGGTATAACGTGCTAGTCCCATTAGGTACGTGCCTTGGGCAGCTCTCGAAGGGTACTTTAAAGGTTATTACAGGACAGGGATAGCTCACAGCAACTGTGAGAAAAATACAGCACCGGATGATCCTCCTGCATCTGTTTCTGTTAGCATAGGGCAGGCATAGCTGAGAGTACTGGGGAAAGGCCCTGTTGTGACTACTTGAGGAATATGTTGATCAAATGACGTAAATACTTAGTTAATGAGTGTCTGAGTTACTAGTACTAGAAGAAGGCAGGGCCCTGCAATACTTGGTTAAGGGGACACTGCTCTTCCAGCTTAGGATGTGGTAAGCCCTACTGCTGGGAAAGTGGGAGAAGGTAGTGCTGTGACTACTATATAAATGGGAAACTGCTATTAATACTGGGGAGAGAGGGGTTACAGCTGTCATTATTGTAGGTACATGGGGGACCATGCTGTGATTACTGCTGGAGAACAATATATTGATCACTGATGGCACCACTGGAGTATCAGCACTGCAGCGGTAAGGGCTTTAAAGGCTATGAACACCTTTGGGGGCATTTTACTCATTTTGGGAATAAAAACATTTTTCAATTGGTCTTTATTAAAAATATTAAGCAGCTTTGTCATAAAGGGTAAATTTCTGTCTAACTGTGAGAATTGTACTTTCACTTTGTGCCATTCCTTTAATAAACCTTATCTCTAAATTACTGTTTAAGCCACATTCTTATCAATAAGATAACAATTGAAACAGGTGTTTATAAGGTCAGAGATCAGAGATAAGCAGTCATCCGCTGAGCTGCCTGATGGAACACACTAAAAATACAGATCATGCTACTAGAGAATCTCAAGGCTGTACAGAGAAAGGGGTTCAAAAAATTTTCTAAAGACCAATTGAAAAAAAAAAAGCTCAAAATGAGTACAATAAAATAATTTAAAAATGCACTTAAAGGTGTCCATAGTCTTTAACTGAAACTTGAGAGAACAGAGAATAGTGGCAGTGTAAGCAGGGCATAGCACATGCCATGTGAGTGTTGTTTTATGGCCACAGAGTGTATAATAGTAATTCATGAAAGATGTCCTGATTATAATGAGATCTCACAGACTACTACCTTGTTAAAACATAGCCTTTAATATAGATCCATTAAAATAACCCTAAAATATAGATAATAAAGTAAAGAAAATAACAAAAGAAATCAACAATCGTGCAATGGGCAGTTATATAGCCAAGGGTGCCGGAGAGTTGATCAATGGGGTGATAACCCTAACTCTCACCCCTATATTGTGGGTCCTGCCTAAAAACGGAATGGCCGCCATTATAGGGGTGATCCCGTATCAGGAACCTCCTGAACGCCCTAGGATGGCCCTGATTGGGGATAGGTGGGATAAGTGGCACACTAGATAGATGACCTCTCACTAAATCATGAATAGCAATTGGACCCTGTGATGGGTTATTGTCTCAGCTGTGAATTCTGATCATAATGAGGATATCTGATAATAAAATAAATGTAAGATAGTTTAAGTGGTCAATAGGACTAGCGTTTATAAAACTGAATCTAACAGCGTAAGATTTATCAACATATTTTCTCCTTTCTTTACTATACCAATAAAAACCTAGAGGGGAAGCTGCCAAAAACCTAGAGGGGAAGAATACCATAGATGGCTGTAGTATCCATAGCAACCAAAGAACTTGATGAAATCCACGCTTGATAAGGTGACCTATTTGTAACAAATTAAGCTAATTATTATTGTTTAGTTTTCATCACAAACATAAGATGTTTTTAGTATTATTTTAGTTTTAGCTAATTACAAATGCATGACTGCTTTAGGGTACTTTCACACTTGCGTTGTTGGTTTCCGGCAAGGCAGTTCCGTCGCCGGAACTGCCTGCCAGATCCGTAAATCCGTATGCAAACGGATAGCATTTGTAGATGGATCCAGATGCGGATCCATCTCACAAATGCATTGCAATACCGGATCAGTCTCCGGTGTCATCCGGAAAAACAGTATTTATTTTTTCACATTTTTAAAGGTCTGCACATGCGCAGACTGGGAAACTGGATCAGTTTCTCCAGAACACTTGGTATTAATGCATTTAAATGGAAAATAATGCCGGATCCGGCATTCCGGCAAGTGTCCCGGAATTTGGGACATTTTGGGCATGCCGCAGTGTTTTCTCCAGCTAAATACCGTAAGAGTGACTGATGACATCCTGATGCATACTGAACAGATTGCTCTCCATTCAGAATGAATTAGGATAAAACTGATCAGTTTTTTTCTGGTATTGAGCCCCTAGGACAGAACTCAATACCGGAAAAGAATAACGCTAGTGTGAAAGTACCCTTATTAGAAAAATCAATACAGTATTTTCCAAAGATTTTCTGGGTAAATTGAACTCTCTTATATATCTTTTACTGAGACATTTATGAAGTTGGGCCCCATCTGCAATTATAATAGCCTCCATTTTTCTGAGAAAGCTTTCCATAGGATTTTGGAGTGTGTCTGGGAAGTTGTGTCCATTCGGGTAAAAAAGCATTTGTGAGGGCAGATACTGGTGTTCAACAAGAATTTATTTGACTTGCAATCTGTGTTTCAAGTCATCTCAAAGGCGTCCAGTAGTTGAAGTCAGGACTCTGTGTAGGACACCTGATTTCTTCTACATGAACCTCATCAAACCATGCCTTTATGAACATTACTTTGTGTCAATTGGTACAGTCATATTGGAACAGAACAGGGCATTTGCAAAACCGTTTCCACAAGGTTAGAAGCATACAATTGTATACATATCACTGGCCCAGACTCTAAAAAACAACCCCCATTAAAGAGGACCTTTTACAACTCCTGACATGCCTGTTTTAATAGCTTCATGCATTCCCTCTGTAATAACAATTCTGGAGCATCTATTCTTATGACTATGTTGTGCCATTCCTTTATTATTTCTACTAGAAGTTATGAATGATTTGCTATTAGCCTTCAGTAAGGGTACAGAGGGGAGGTAACCAGTTGGGGGGGTGTACCTGCATAGTATGAAAATGGCAGCTCTGATTGGATACAGTAAGTCTGTATAGGTACACGCCCCCAACTTGTTACCTCCCCTCTGTTACCTTACTGCAGACTGCTAGCAATTAATTTATAACTTCTAGTAGAAATAATAAAGGAATGGTACAACGTAGAGCCATAAGCAGGGCTGTGGAGTCGGTAGATAAATGCTCCGACTCCGACTCCTCAGTTTTTTGTACTTCCGACTCCGACTCCCCGACTCCGACTCCTCTGTATTTAATATGCAAATGTATTTTATACATTCCTTGAAGGAAAGAAAGAAGTTCTTCTAAGCTCTTCTAGCACAGAGAGGTAGTTGGGCAGAAGCTGCTGCCTTCTCCTTTGTGTGCTGATCTTCTGCTGAAGATAGGGCAGTGGGAGGATCCAGGAAGGGACATTTATTTTAAAACATGATTTCCCTAGAAGAATTCCATAGTCATGTTTAAAGTTTAAGATAACATTCTGAGTTTACACGTTTTATAGCCTTAGCTGAATGACAGCAGTTTTTCCAATGGTTTACAGCTTCAGTCTTGAACTATTGACCCTCCATTCCCTTCACTTATACAAGTGTCTCTAGTCCTGCAAAACACATATTTACTTAATCCCTTGTCAGTGAGAGGCTAGGTAAACCATGGGCATTGTGTTCCCTGTAACATCAGAACACAACACAATGTAAAGTATATGTATTGCCACTCCTAATTGTGCATTGCGTGCCATATAGTGAAGCATATGAAAAGCATGCTTCTTCACATCACTGAACGCGTTTGTTTTGCGGTTACGTGAGGCACTGCATGCATTGGCCTTTATTCTTACAGTAGAGAAGTCATTAATTATAACTGTTTATGAATTCGGACATTTAAACTTGCTTTTTTTATTCCAATTTAAATTTAGTAGGAGTCGGAGTCGGAGTCGGTTCATTTTTTGCCGACTCCGACTCCAGGTACCCAAAATTGACTCCGACTCCTCGACTCCGACTCCACAGCCCTTGCCATAAGAATAGATGCCCCAGAATTGTTATTACATGGGGAATGCATGAAGCTATTTAAACCTCTTTTAACCCTTCTTTATCAAATTTTACAGTACAGGAATTATAAGGTAAATGAATCCATTTGTGCGAATTTTCTGGAGTCAAAAAATTAGTTTTGTTTTACACTTTACTCTACACTTTTAAAAAGTGACAAAAAACTTGGTGGTGTTTCATGGAGGTGAATGGCCTCCCGCAGACCAACAGAGTTACCACAGTTTAACAAAAAATTGGCATAAATTATGGTGCAGATTTGCTTTTCTGGCCCATTTTCAAAACCTAAATTCTGCAATTATCTGAGACACAGAAGTAGTGCTACATATAGTGTGATAAATAATGGATAATTAATCTGTCTCCGAGAGTTAATCAGGGGAACTGGATGCATAAAACTGTAAACATTGTAGAGGTAATAAATTCCGCCACATTTTGTATTCAGTTTCTACCCCCATTTTAAATCCTTATTAAAATCATAAACAAGTCCAGCCTACCCATCTAAGCCTTCATTTCAACAGTAAAATCTTACAAGACTGGAAACTTGTTGAGCCTTATAATGTCAGGAGTCATTTATAATACCTGGTACACTGGAATATTTGAAGATTAGAGAAAATATTAAGCTATAGTATCTCTGAAATCCAAGATGAAGGATCCAGTGGTGGGTAATGGTGAATTTGGCCACTACGCAGGCTACGCAATTGTATGGGGCCTCAGAGATCAAGGGTCCCCCAGCTGAACCCTGGCAACGGCATGTATTTCAACTGCATCTGCATTGTCAAGACAAGGATACACTAGAACAAGGTTCCTCAACTCCGGTCCTCAGGGCCCATCTGACAGTCATGTTTTCAGAATTTCCTTCGCGTTTAGCAGGTGACACAATTAGTGTCAATGCATCAGGACTAGCCACAGGTATTCATTCTGTGGGATACTCTCAAATCCTGACCGGTAGGTGGGCCCTGAGGACTGGAGTTGAGGAACTCTGCACTAGAATACAATCACAAAAGGGGACATTATTCTGTGTTGGGGGCACATAAAGGAGTCATTATTCCGGGTTGGTTGCACATAAGGGGCACCATATTGTGTTTGGTCACTATAATATTTATGGGGCACATAAGGGGGGTATTATACTGTGTTGGGGGCACATAAGGGGCATCATACTGTGTAAGGGTACATAAGGGGGCATCATATTGTGTGAGGTGGCACATAAGAGGTTAGCATATTAGCAGTGTAATGGGCAAAGCTTAGCAGTGCTATAGGGCAAAGCTTAGCAGTGTGCTGTGGGCCCCCAGAGGTAAATTTTCTTGGGGCCCCAGAAATGCCAAATTTGACCTTGTTGGTGAGGGAGAAGGTAATGTTAAAAAGGTACCTGGCCACCGTCCAGTGGTGCTCTATAGTCCTGGACAATTATTAAAGTGTAATATACTTGGGGGCGGAGCTTGACTTCCGGCCAAGCCAGACGCATGTGAGAGAGCTCCTCTCCATGTGAGCCAGCAAACTAGTTAATATTGCTATCTAGCTTCGAAAGAATGGGCAAAGTGGGTCGATATATACCCAGTGGCACGCCTGAACCCCACAGATCGGACCGCGGTCCACAAGAAATGGACAAATTTCTGCAAAAGAAGCCTCCGGCCGCGAGTGCTGCCAAGATGGCGCCGCCGGAGCATGAGGCCCGGCTACAGGACGCAGAGGGAGCGGACGGCGTCTCCTCAGTTATAGACGCTGGGTCCCGTGATTATTCCTCGGCACCCATCTCGCGCCAATTCATACAGCAAGCCCTGACCTCAGCGTTAGCTCCGGTGATTCAAGATTTGAATGAAATCAAGAGCGACGTGAAGCACATTGGGCACCGTGTGGAGAAATTGGAGCACACACAGGAGGCCATACTAACTTTTGCCCAGACGCTGGGTGACAACAGCACGGCGCTTGCCTCCTCACTGGATACTGCGTTTGCTCTTATAGAAGACCAAGAGAACCGCAGTCGGAGGAAAAATATCAGGCTGCGGGGTCTCCCAGAGCTAGTACCGCATGAAGCACTTCCGGAGGCGGCGGCCGCCATATTCTCCAATCTATTGGGCGCCGACAGGGCCGCAGAAGTCTGCGTGGAACGCATTCACAGAGCACTACGGCCGAAGCCGAAGGACACTGACCCGCCGAGAGACGTAGTCTGTGGTCTCCTGCGGTACACAGATACAGCAGCGATCCTTAAGGCAGCCAGGGAGCAGAAAGAACCGCTCTATGAAGGAGCCAAAGTTCTCCTGTTTCAGGACTTAGCACCGTCGACGTTAGCCAAGCGGAGAACCCTGAGGCCGCTCACGGACCATCTGAGGGCTATCAAGCTTCCCTACAAGTGGCTCTTCCCATTTGGATTGACCTTCTCATCTGAGGGGAAAAGGTGCACAATCCGCACCCCGGCGGACCTACCAGCGGCATGGACTCTGTTGCAGACAACCCCCCTGGACATCCCGTCATGGCTCCCGTCTGCAGATACGGGAGTCCCACTGCCTGAATTGCCATCGGAGCAGAGGTGGATCAAAGCGGCGACGAAGAGAAGACTTAACAACAGGCCCTGATTAGTGAGCCTGATTTACAGTGTTCATCTTGCTGGCTGAGGGCGGCTGCCTGACCTAGAGAGCTCGGACCGACCTGGGCCATGCACACTTTCCATGTTTGGTTATGCAAGTATACTCTGCACTATATATGCCTGTTTGTTTGCTATTGATAGGGAGGTATACAGCCGTTACCCCGGGTTGTGGGGCCTAGAATGGGATGCAGCTGAGTGCTGGGTGGAGGTGGTGCGGCCCCTGGGTGGTCCGACCCGGCTGTGGGGTCCACGGTACATTCCCATACAGTGCTGTCCCTTGTACCATGGATATGGTGCACAACTACACCACAGGCAGCCCTATGTAAACCACGTTTTCCTATTATAATAGTTGGTGGCGGTTCATATGACTTGTTGCATTACTTCATTGCTGTGGTAGGGGGGTAAGGTCTGTTTGGGCCTACTAGAGAGCCCTTGGGTTGGCTTGACCATTAGATTGATAGCTAGGTAATTAAGCTATTAGTATTATATTTGAATATGTTTGCTATGGCGTGGGGGACTAAACGGCTCCCTCCCCCCCCACCGTCAGATAACGACCACCAGGGATTTCCTGGCGCAATCCTGGTGCGAGCGCCTTCAATACAGCTGGCTTGGGCCATTCGCGCTTTGCCTACTTCTGACGGGCTGCGCGTTGGGCACAAGTCATCTGATCCATTTGTTGGAGATTTACTCCATTATCCGGTTATTGTTACTGGTTACTGTTTTACCAAGTTTCCCTGGTCGCACGCATGTACCCATACTGCTGGTAGCTCTATGGTACCCATCTAGCTTGTACTATGGCATTAATTAAATGTACTTCATTTAATGTTCGGGGGTTCAACACCCCGCAGAAGAGGTCACAGGTAATTCGCATGATGAGGAGATTACACACAGATGTCTGTTTCATGCAAGAATTGCACTTTAAGTCGGCACATGTTCCCACCCTTCCCAAAAATTACTTCCAGCACTGGTTTACTAGCGAGTACTGTAGGGCAGCAAGGGGGGTGGGTATTGCTATATCGAGGAGAGTCCCTTTCCAATTGAATTGCACACAAACCGATCCGGACGGGCGGTATGTATTTGTTAAGGGCACAATTGGTACCCAGGTAGTGACCCTTGCCAGTCTATATGCCCCTAACCGTGGCCAGACAAAATGGCTCACTAATACCCTGAAGACATTCGCATCTTTTGCGGAAGGTATCAGGTTAATAGGAGGTGATCTTAATATGACTCTTAACCCTTTGATAGACGCGTCTGATGGCACGTCTCAATTGACTCAGGCGGCCTTGGGACGGGTTAACGCATACTTGGCTGATGCCAACTTAGTGGACGCATGGAGGTTACTCCACCCTGCCGAAAAAGACTATACTTTCTTTTCAGCCCCGCATAACACCCATAAGAGGCTGGACTATGTCCTGATCTCGGGTAGCTGTGCTGACAGGGTGGAGAGATCTACCATAGAACCCATAGTGGTCTCTGACCATGCACCAGTGACTGCCTCCCTCCGGTTCCCGACTCTGCCAACACATGCCAGACAATGGCGGTTAAATGAGACACTTTTGGATAAAAAAGCAGATCTAGACAATCTCAACCAGAAAATGACATGGTACTTCCAAGAGAACTGCACAGAAGGAATGCCACTCACAACTGTCTGGGAGACACACAAACAGGTCATGAGGGGTGAGCTCATTGCACTAGGCAGTAAAGTTAAAAAGGACAGACAGGAGTATTTGAATTCTTTACTTAAAAAGATTGCCGCTATTGAGTCTGTGCACAAACGTTCTAGAGCCCAGACGGCCCAAGAGCAGCTGACCATATTGCGTAAGCAACTGACAGACCACCTGAATGTTGGGTATGCTAAAACATACCAATATTCGCAATTCCGCTTTTATTCCCACGGGGACAAGGGTACGAAACTCATGTCCTCCCTTCTTAAGCAAAAAAAGGAGTCGATGTATATAGCGGGAATTAACAGGACGGATGGTACTACCGTGCATAAAACATCAGATATAGCAGACGAATTTCAGAAATTCTACCGCGGCCTCTATGGTCTCTCTGATGAGGTTCCTGGGTCTACTATAGATAGGAACACGCTGATAGATAACTTTCTGCAACACCTTCATCTTCCATCCTTGACAAAGGAGGAAGGCCAAGCGCTACTCTCCCCTGTAACAGAAAAAGAGATCACTAGCATTCTAGGATCTATGCCACTAGGGAAGAGCCCGGGTCCAGATGGCTTCCCAGTGGGATATTTTAAAAAATTTGCAAGTACCCTTACTCCTTACATGGCTGCCTGGTGCAATGAGCTCATGAATGGGTCTAACCTGCCTAAGCAGTCCCTCGAGGCCACAGTCACTATACTTCCTAAGCCCGGAAAGGACCCAAAATTGTGTGGCAGCTATAGACCAATCTCGCTCTTAAACGTGGACGTTAAGGTCTGGGCGAAACTCCTGGCAACTAGGTTAAGTGTCCTTTTACCGAAACTCATTAACCCCGAACAGGCGGGTTTTGTACCTGGTAGGGAAGGCAGTCATAATTCTTGTAGAATTATATCCACTATACAGCTAGCGGTAAATAAACGCCTCCCTCTGGTCCTGCTCGGTATAGATGCGGAGAAGGCCTTTGACCGGGTAAACTGGGCCTATATGACGAGTACCCTGCAAAAATTTGGCTTCCCCCAACAGTTTCAAAGGGCTATCATGTCACTATATGGTGACCCAAGCGCTAGGATTAGAGTGAATGGTACCCTGTCACCTTCTTTCCCTATACGGAATGGGACGAGGCAGGGTTGTCCCTTATCACCTGCCTTATACATCCTCGTAATGGAAACTTTGCTTCAGGCTATTAGGGAACATCCCGGTATTAGAGGTCTTAAGTTGGAGAATAGCCCCATTGAATACCTTAACGCAGCTTACGCAGATGACCTTCTAGTTATGGTTTCCAACCCGGTCGAGGCCTTCCCGCATCTGTTGTCCTTGTTCGAGCAATATGGGCAGGTGTCCAACTTCAAAGTAAATTATACTAAATCAGAGGCCATGAATGTGTCTGCACCCGCCAAGCAGATCCACTTACTCAAATCCAAAACGCCTTTCTTATGGCAGACCTCTCACCTGTCCTACCTGGGTACCAAGATTCCTTGCAAATTAGATAAAATATTTCCGCTGAACTATGCTTCGTTACTGAAAGATATTCAGCAACAGCTACACACATTGCGGATCCCGTATGTCTCATGGATGGGTCGGAAGAATTTGCTGAAGGCATTCATTATGCCTAAGTTATTGTACACCATGCAGATGCTGCCTGTCTTTCTCCCCTCTTCCTTCTTCACACAAATCAGAAGGCTTTTTAGTATATTCCTCTGGGGGGGGAGGGGAGCGAGACTGGCACATCGCATGTTGATACTGAGGAAGAACCAAGGAGGCATGGCTCTACCTGACGCCCAGCTGTATTATAAGGCCATACACCTGAAGAGATGGTTACACTTACACGCCCCCTGGTCACACATTTTAGGTAGAGAGCTTGAAATCTCCCAGCTCGATAGAAAGCAGAGAGCAGGGTTGTGGGGCTTGAACTCATCTTCACTTCACTCACATGCTCTACTTAAAGGTACGGTGGCCGTCATCAAACAGCTGAATAAGGACAGAAGCTTGCTTCGTACACCGTCACCACTGATGCCAGCTGACCTTGCCCCTTTCATTGCCAGACCCACTGCAGACAATATATCGCCAGTGTGGAACAAACTATACAAATACACCATCACTGAATTCTTGGACGGGGCTTCTGGCACCCTTCAGGAACAGCACCCCATTCTCCGCGTTCTGTCTTCTAGTAACTTCCTAGATACTATTGAACTTAACTCTGTTAGTAAGCCATTGCTGGATAGTAGGCAGGGCACAGCAGACAATACTTGGTTTGAGAAGCTACTGCAGCTGGTCTCTCCCCCTAGTAAAGTGATCTCCAAGTTGTACTTAGCACTTAATGTACAAGCCCCTATAGGGATCCCATACTACTTAAAGACCTGGGCCACTGAATTGGGCCTAGATTTTTCTGAAACAGATATGCTGCGCGTTCACGCACACTCACACGGCTTTTCGAGATGTGTGAGGGTGCAGGAACACTCATACAAGACGTTGACCCAGTGGTACCAGACACCTAAGCAACTTTTCACCAAGGGCCTTAGTACTTCCGACCTGTGCTGGAGGTGCAGGGAGGCGACGGGAACGCAATCCCACATATTCTGGGCTTGCCCAAAACTTCGCCCGTATTGGGATGGGGTCTCAGCTACGATAGACAAAGTGATGAACACTCACATCCAGCTGACACCAGAGTTAGTGCTACTCTGGCTCCCCACTCCGGCCTTGTTTCCATCCAAACGAAATCTACCTACACACTTGATACAGGCAGCGAGGCTACTTATACCACAGAAATGGCTTAGTGAGGATCCGCCATCTCTATCGCACTGGGAGGTGAAGGTGGACCAGTTATGCAGACTGGAGGAGCTGGCTGGGTGGGAGGCCAGACGGCATGAGAATTATCTGAAAATTTGGACCCCTTGGCTGACATTTAGGAGTTGAGGGTAGAGAGTCGTGGGTTGGGGATAAGGTGTCTGTACAATACGGGTCATCCGCTTCTGAGTTTGTTTTAGTCCGCCAGACAGTGGTACCACCTATTAGAGCATTCCTAAGGTATTGTTCCAATAGAAAGCAATTGAGGCATGCGAGTCCAGGAGGGCCCCCACACAGGGCCTACTTGTTCTGTTCCCCCCCCCCCATCCCCAGTTGCGAGATTTTGATCTTCCCCCCTCCTTTTCTCTCCCTGCCACACCTGAATCCTGGTCCTGTTCATAGCCTTTGCTTACATCTAAGTTTAAAGGGTCCAGGTTCGCTTAGTCACCAGGAGATAAAACTAAACATGTACTTGCTGTACCCAACCTGTATGCACTTGATTACAAGATGTACCTTATTTGCACATAGCACCCTGATAGGTCAGGATACTTTCTACATACGAGACTGTTAGCGCAGGACGCTTGGCTAGCACTTTACGTCACGTGTGCCATGATTGTAAACTCGAATGTATTGCTTGATGTATCTAATGGTGTTACATGTCTATGTATGCTTCATTATATATGTAATGTTCGTGCATTGTGGAGAGGGGTTGTATCCTTTCCTTTGTTGTCATTTTTGTTCAATAAAAAGAAATTTGACAAAGTGTAATATACTTACTGATTCTAGGCAGATTCTATGGCATCAATCCTCACTCCTCAGTTATCGGCGGTATGCAATGACTTGATGCCAATGTGGAGTCACATCACAGGACTGGATATTATAGCATACATATTTTAAGAGCCTGACAAGTATACTTTGTAAGGATACTGACATTTCAGAGCTTTTCTAAATGGGAAATAAAAACTTGCCAATTTTAAGAAAACCGAATTTCTGTTTGTACTTTTCCTTTAAATAAAAACCTTTTACTGGAACATTGATGTTACAGCTATTATTTATTTGATTATTCCAGATTCTACTTTATGATCATTATAATCATGACTCAACTGCAATCTGCAGACATAGTATCATGAAGACAGATGGCCTTGTGAAAAATAAATGTATCATTTCATGCGCCTACACAGAAGTCGTATGCCATTTTCTTCCTGTGAAATCCATATTTGTCTACACACATTTCAAACATACCAAAATGCATACTGATAAACTACTTTAATATGTTCCATTGTATAGATTATATCATGATATTGATTAGCCATACCATTAAAACCACTGACTGGTGAAGCGAACTGTTACAATAGCACCTGTCAGGCGGTGGGTACATTAGGCAGCACCTGAACCATAAAATAGAGCAAAGATCTGATGACTTTGACAAGAGCTAAATTATGGCTACATGACTGGCTCAGAGCATCTCCAAAAAGATAGATCTTATGGAGTGTTCTTAGTATGCAGTAGTAGTACCATAAGTGGTCTGGTGAACCTGGAACAGGGTCATGGACACCCAAGGCTCCTTAATGTACATGGAGAGTGAAGGCTAGCACACCTAGTATGATCATGTGAAAGATTTAATATAGCACAAGTTAATGCTGTCAGAACACGCTGTGAATGGGGTTGCACAGCTGCAGACCAGTCATAGTCTGGTGCTGCTGACCACCGTCCACCGTAAAAAGTGTCTACAGTGGGTATTTGAGCATCATAACTGGAACATGTAGCAATGGAAGAAAATTACTTGGTCTGATGAATCAAGTTTTTGGATACGTAACATTATGTGTGTGGCCAGGTATGTGTCAAAACTCTTAACAGGCTGCAATTCACGTGAATGGGTAAGAAGGTGTCGTTACACCAGCACTACAATCTGCACAGCATTCAGGTAATCATTAAAGAGGATGCAGCACCCAAATGCTGTGGCCTCTTCAACCAGCTGATTGGACCCCCGCCGATCTGATATTGATGACCTATCCTTAGGCTAGAAAAAAAAAGAAGGTAGGAGCAGCACTTCATTCGGCTTTTGCAGAGCTATGGTGGTCTGAATGCAACAGCTGGGCAGGAGACCCCACATCCAAGGCGGTCCAAAGATAGACAATAAAAATCGAAGGCCACCGCAGCATGTCCAACCAAAGTCTTCTTTATTGTACAAAACTCCAAAGTACAGTGTACAAAAATAGCAACGTTTCGGCTATATCTAGCCTTTGTCAAGCATATGTTACAAATATAAGTGCTCACATATAAATACTAAAAACTATGCACACCCACAATATTAGTAGCCCAATAGGCAAATAGATCGGCGAGCACAAATCAAATTGTGACCAATAACAATAAAGTCTCACAGCAATTTCTAATTAATAAACATACGCCTATCCATCTCACCTGCATAGAATATTCCATAATCGCACCTATGTGACACTCAGCGTCCCGCTGCAACGACTGCGCATGTCCGCGCACGTCATTTGTCCGCGACTATGCAAGGTATAGAAACATCACGCAAAATTAGACTAGCGGCGAAACAACCAATCCGATGCGCCAGCACCGACGGCATCATAGCCGGCGTGCAAGTCATGTGACCGGAGAAACTCCATCACATGACCGCTGTAGATATATATCTTATATAAGTCGCGCTGTGTTGCTATAACTAAGCAATACCACATTGATACTTTATACATACAGAGACCTCATATATTAACAGGTGAGGAGAGGCACACGTAATAAAAATAGAAATAGTTGCTGCTGTAGGCTGACCACCGTGGAGAGGATCCCACCATAGTCGGGTACAGCAACGGTTACATAGATGTGTCACCACTAATAAGGGGATTTTAATGGGGGTGCATATAAATCTCCAACATAAAAACATATAAAGATATACATATAACGCATGAACATCTAGCTGATCCCTGCCACATTGAACTCCAAATTGAGTCCAAAGGGCTGGAAGGACCTCAGCGTGTATATCCATTTAAGTTCTTTCTTTCTCAGTACAACATCCTTATCTCCACCCCTGTGTAGGGTGCCCACACTATCGATCACCCTAAAGCGCAGTTGGTTGACAGAGTGTCCAGCCTCCACGAAATGTTTGGCTACAAGTTTATCCATGTTTGCCTTGCGAATTGTGCTTTTATGTTTATTATTCTGTTCACGGATTTCCATAGTAGTCTCACCTACATAGATGAGACTACAAGGGCATTGTATGACATACACAACATCACATGATCTGCATGTATAGTAGCCGTTGATCTTATACTTTTTACCACAATAGGGATGAAAAAAGTGGTCCCCTTTCAGGATGTTGCCGCAATTACAGCAAGACAAACATGGAAACGTGTCATTTTTGCGTGGGGCCAAAAGCCTTTGTGTACCCAAACCTGAGCCACCGACATCAGTTTTTACCAGCCTATCACGTAGGCTATGGTTCCTCTTATAGGCCATCATAGGTGGGGACTTGAACTCTTCAATGTCCGGCAGACCTCTGTAATATGTGCCATTCCTTCCTAAGGATATGGGCAATGTCTCCACTGTCCCGACCAAAGCTAGATACAAAGGGAACTCTAGCCACGGATCTAGCTTTTGCTGGTTTGTGGAGTGCAGACTCTGTCAATCAAAGCCACCCTCTTCTTTGTTCTACTTAGAAGGGTCCTGGGATAACCACGCTCAATAAAGCGCTGACACATGGCATCCACCCTTTGTGTAAAATTAGGGTCATCAGATACAATCCTTCTGACCCTTAATAGCTGGCTCCAAGGTAGGGAGTCCAACATTTGCCGAGGGTGGTAGCTGTCATGTGTGAGAAGAGTGTTCCTATCTGTGGGCTTCTGGTAGAGGTCCGTTCTAATTTGACCCTCTACCACGTATACTCGTACATCCAAAAAAATGCAGTTTGCTTCTAGAGGACGTGACCGTGAACTGTAATCCTGGTACACCTGCATTCAGGTGTGAGTGGAAATCCTCCAACTCATCGACTGTACCAGTCCAGATCATGAAGATGTCATCGATGTAGCGCCACCAACATTTGTTGCTTTTTTAGGTCAGCAAGGTGGCGGAGATGTCGCAGGGGCCGAAGGAAGCACCATCGACCCCACAAAAGGAATGTTACCACCGAATCCGGGGAAGAACAGGGGGATGCCAATGAGAACGACAAGACACAACCCCAGGAGATGACACACTTGGTAGTGAACATTTCATCTGTACAACTCACTTTGGAACAGACACAAGTATTGGGGCGAGGCCTCACCTTTTCCCCTACAACTGAAAGGGACTGGTTTACTCTAGAATTAGATATGCAACAGTTCTTAAGGAACCTGCGCCTAAAAAATTTTTTTGCTTTAAAAAATATTGACAATAGGGGATTTGATTTATGTAAGAATAAAAATGTTGCTAAGTTGACATGTAATAAGTTTGATTTAAAGAAACCCAGTAATTTTTTGCCTCCCCATACCAACCATGTGGTAGAATCTTACATACAGATTGTACATAAACAGATTGAAACCTTGAGACCTACCTGCTTGGGTAGAAACAATCTATTGTGTCATTGGAAAGGGATGCCCATATCACCATAATACCGGCTGTCCAAGGGTGGGGCGGTGGTCGTCATGGACACTGCAATGTATGTCAAGGAAATTAATAGACAACTACAAGACTTGGAAGTATATGTACAACTTCCGGGAGACCCCAAATGGGATATTATGCGCGACATGGGTGTGATACTAGGGGAGGCACTACAAAAATCCATCATTAATGATGGGCTATGTCAATATCTTACAGTGCATCACCCGGTCACCCCTATGTTGTACATACTCCCCAAGACGTTTCGGGTAGGGATTCGGTCTTCAACCCAGTGTCAATATTCCTTGACAGACTGTTGCAGATCCGGGCGACCTCCGCCCCATCCTATGTAAAGGATACTGGTCATTTTTTGTTAAAACTAATTGAGCTACAATTGCCAGCACAGTTCCTACTTGTAAGTCTTGATGTTGTGTCCCTGTACACGTCCATTGATCATGCGTATGGTCTTGGTGTCGTTGATGTGGCCATTGGGGGGGGTCCAGTTTGTCCTCCGCCTATTGGAGGTGGCCCTGAGGAGAAATTACTTTCTCTTTGGGGACAACTTCTATCAGCAGAAGTGGGGTGTGGCCATGGGGTCCAATGTGGCCCCTACCTACGCTAATATCTTTATGGCTGAGGTGCAGGACAGGCTGGTATACCAATCCCAATTTTTTGGGAGGGTCCTATATTGGTGGCGCTACATCGACAACATCTTCATGATCTGGACTGGTACAGTCGATGAGTTGGAGGATTTCCAGGTGTACCAGGATTACAGTTCACGGTCACGTCCTCTAGAAGCGAACTGCATTTTTTGGATGTACGAGTATACGTGGTAGAGGGTCAAATTAGAAGGGACCTCTACCAGAAGCCCACAGATAGGAACACTCTTCTCACACATGACAGCTACCACCCGCGGCGAATGTTGGACTCCCTACCTTGGAGCCAGCTATTAAGGGTCAGAAGGATTGTATCTGTATCTGATATTACATAGTCGCGGACAAATGACGTACGCAGACATGCGCAGTTGTTGCAGCGGGACGCTGAGTGTCATGCTAGTTGCGATTATGGAATATTCATGCAGGTGAGATGGATAGGCGTATGTTTATTAATTAGAAATTGCTGTGAGACTTTATTGTTATTGGTCACAATTTGATTTGTGTTCGCCGATCTATTTGCCTATTGGGCTACTAATATTGTGGGTGTGCATAGTTTTTAGTATTTATATGTGAGCACTTATATTTGTAACATATGCTTGACAAAGGCTAGATATAGCCGAAACTTTGCTGTTTTTGTACACTGTACTTTGGAGTTTTGTACAATAAAGAAGACTTTGGTTGGACATGCTGCTGTGGCCTTTGGTTTTTATTGTCTATCCTTAGGCTAGGTCATCAATATCCTCAACACTGCACAACCACTTTTATTCTATCTATCGGTCTATCTTTTATGTCTTTTTCTCAGTAAAGTTATTGACTTATGTTCCCATCCAAACTATGAATCATGTAAGGGACTGTGTTAACGCTTTTGATGAATGTGTTTATTCTCATATTTGACATATAGAGGTCAAAATTTAGGAATTGCTATACACCAGTCCTTGTTTCCATCATGTTTTGACATCTTTCTGCATGTTATGTGCTTTTGTTATGCATTTAGCTGCTTAGTGCTTTAAATCTGATTCTGTCATTTAAGAAATATACATTCATGCAAAATACAAATCATGTGTCTTTAAGACTAGCATTAAATAACTTAAAGGGCAAAATATTATAGGAATATTCAAATTTTACAAAGTGATGACATATTGCTAGAATATGTCATCACTGTAGGATCAGTACTGTGTAAGTGGACCTGGGTTAAGTGGCCATGACCTTCACACTTAACTGAGCAGCCCTACTAAACCCTTTATAAGGATACCAAGTCCAGTTTAATGCTTAATAGGAAAGGCAACTTAGCTAGTAAAACGATCTAATTCAAGTCTAAAGCTTCTTAGAGCCATAAAGCCCAATTAAAGGTTGTACATTTACTAGTTTTACCATTGAGCATGTATGTTCTGTTCCATGAGTGAGTGTGGAACCACTGTGTTAACCAACAGATTTGGCTTTGGGAGTCTTTCTGACAGTCCCCTGGTATTAACCCTTTAACCCATATACAGAGATCTGGACTTTGCTGAGGGGAGCCAATAGGCTACCTCTTGGAGTAGTCTCTGTGTGGTTAACAACTGACTGATGGGGTTCAGAGACAACAGCGCAAGGCACCCAGGAGACAGGCAAAATCATAATCAGGGACTGGATGAAATCATGTTTGGCAGAGTATGTGCAATATGGTAAAAGGTCCAAGGTCAATACAAGAAGTATAGAATCAATATGGTGAAAAGTCACAAGTCAGGTACATGGGCAGACAGAACAGAACACCTGCAGAAGGTTTAACACCTTAAAGAACCTTATTGCTCAGGCACCTTCCCACAGGGGAAAGTGCTTTAAGAACCCAAAGACTGCCAACCATTGGGTAGTGAAAATAAAGGAGTCCACTGACCCTTTAAGAGCTGCTGGGAGCATGCATGTCAGCCATACAGGCACAGGTAGAGATGCTTTTTCTGGCAAGTAGGCTTAAGCCTGTGTGGAGTGATAGAGAGAACACCTGTGGCAATTCCTTATGCACTGGGAATAATTGTAGAACATGTACAATACTATGGAAAGCCTAAAAAACCTGGCCTGTAGGGGCTACTTGATGATTGGAGTTGGGAAACCCTGGACATGTACTTTGCTGTCGTGGCTAGACTACTTTTTTCTTACTATGGTTGAAATATGACATAGGTTTTCAGCTTGACTAAGGCTACTTTCACACTGGCGTTTCTGGGTCCGCTTGTAAGATCCGTTTCAGGGCTCTCACAAGCGTCCCAAAACGGATCCGTTCAGCCCCAATACATTCTGAATGGATAAGGATCCGTTCAGAATGCATCAATTTGGCTGCGTTTGGTCTCCGTTATGTTTTCTAGATGGTCACTAAAACGCAGCTTGCAGCGTTTTGGTGACCGTCTGACTATGCGGAGCCGTCTAGACTTACAATGTAAGTCAATGGGTACGGATCCGTTTTTCACTGACACAATATGGTGTAATTGAAAACGGATCCGTCCCCCATTGACTTTCAATGTAAGTAGACTTTTTTCTGCATTATTCGTGTGGATCCATCTGTGCAGATACAAGACGGATCCGCACAAAACGGGAGTGTGAAAGTAGCCTACCTTGCATGCGATAAAGAACAAGTTTAGACATTTTTTTTTGTCTCCTCAGGTTCAAACTTGACCTAGCTGTCTATACATCTCCAGAAATCTATGAGACGCGCACCAAATTATGGGGGCACTTTTTAAAGGAATCTGATTCACTTGGACAGACTGATAGCCTAACTTGATTTACAGATGCAAAAAATATGCTATTTTACAAAATATGTGGTAGCTCAGAGACGTATGTGTGCTCTGTTATCCATTGATATCCGTTGATTTTGAGGATGGTGACTGGAGTGTGGAGCATTGTGTGTTTACATATTTTGATCCATATAGAACAATTTATTTATCTTATATTCATGGACTTATGGACCAAATTTCAGTGGGTTTCAGTTATAATATTTATGTATTCCTGGAGAAACCATCGATATTGAGGACTTCCATCCATATCATTTCACATAGACGCAGCCCTGTTCTAGTTTATTTCAAAGTCAGTTGGACTTTTTCCTACTGAGCTGACCAGAGTGCTGATAAGTGACCAGCTCTCCATACAGAGACATGGCATTAGCTTGCACAGTTTTTTTTTGTTTTGTTTTTTAGACAAAAACCTATTGGTAGGTAAAATTGTAAAAAGGTAATATTGTAGAAGGAAAAGTGAAATGATAGGGGTTGGAGAGGCACAAGAAGAGGTAAAGAAATAGCTCCTGCTACCTGCATTGGTTGTGTGAGGAGTGCTACAATGATGCTATTTGGGTGAAAAGTGGAACATCTCAGAGCTGAGATGCAATATGATGCAATATAAACTCTGCAATATGGACAGTGATTGGACATCCAAGCCAATGCCAATTCCTACCTATAAACTGTGTGTTGTCTATTACCACTGAAAATGACTCTGACCGCATCTGCTAAGTAGGATTGTAATACAATATATAACGTGTTTATCCGGCATGCCTTCTACGTATTCAGCTAACACACTGAACTGTACAGAGGTCTCCATCAGATACAAATGCCGAAATATAACATTATATATAGTGCAATAGGATTTATCAACACTACTGCCTAATAATCGTGGGACAGTTACCCAATTCACACAATTAGGAACCTGACTAGTTGCTATGGGCAAGTGCTCTGCACCATGCAAGTAAGTTAAAACTGAAGAATTGTATGTGGCTTTGGATGAAGTCCTATGAAGTGGAAGTATCCGTATATTGTTGTATTCAGTAGTTGCATGTTTACCACCAGATTAGGCTTTTTATTTAATTTATAAATGGAGCTGCAAACCCCTAAACACCTTTCACAGATGAAATTCTGCAGCAATTCAATTTTATGACTAGTATATCCATCTCTGGACCTTGCAGATCATCTGTTGTTTCTCAATTGAAATTCTATATTTCTGGACCATGTTGTCAATTCACTGGGCACTGTCCTCAGTGATGAAGTGTTCCCAAATAGTATGTACCTGCAAAGGTTCAGTGGTCACATGCCAATCGGGGACATGCCACAACTGGGGCCAGAGAATAGCTGCAGCGGTGCACATGACCATAGCCCCTTTCACACGTACAAGATAATACTGGAGTGTACCCTGAATAGCTGTATGTTTGAACGCAAACATCCGCAATATCTGTCCTAGACTTTATCCCACTAGTGCCCTAGTGGAAAAGTCAGTGCATGTGTGAACACACGAAGAAAGAGGAGTTCCAGCATTCAGGATAAAACCTAGATGTTTTCTTTATTATTAATGGTCACAATTCACATACATGGACAGCTTCTCCCTCCACCGCTAGGTTGACATGTTTCGGACATGTTAGTCCTTACTCCTTACTTGTTACGAGTAAGGACTATCAAGTTCGAAACATGTCAACCTAGCGGTGGAGGGAGAAGCTGTCCATGTAAGAAAACATCTAGGTTTTATCCTGAATGTTGGAACTTCTCTTTCTTCGTGTTACAAGTAAGGACTGGTCCGGTCTGTTCCGTGCATGGGAAAAGATATGGTGAGCTGGAAAAACATGCTTGTTTATGCCATGTGTGAACACAGTTGTGGGCATGTTGATGGCATGTTTATCATGTGACATCATGCTGTGCCTCCTGCTCACACTGCACAGGCCCACCCCATGCCTAGGCACTAGAATATTTCCTCTATAGTGAGAACGTGCCCGAAAAGAACATCTGCGGGCTGATCGCTACTCGTGTAAATCGCTGGATCTGATATTCCAGAAAACCTATACCCAGAAGCAGTCAGGATGGCACCCTCGGCGCTTGAATGAAGCTGCTTTCAAGAGGTTAGTGGCTTTTTTTTTTTTGGGGGGGGGGGGGGGGTAATACATTTTGGCAGTCAGACAACCCCTTTAAGTGCTAAGCCAGTAACACCCTCTCCCCCAACCAATCTCAATTTCAAGCCAACAGAATGTTTAACTGTTACTGCTAGTAGAGTTTCAAAGTTCTGCATTTAATTGTCTGAATTCAGACTCTTTCATTTGCTTTGCTGATTAAGTTTCTGTACTCACCACAATTGTAGCTAAACCCATGGCCGTATTTGACCCCATGTTGGTGAACAGACCCTCAATGGAGTCCTTTACAGGCTTTCAAGCAGTGTACGAACTGGACAAAGAAAATGTTCAGCCATTAAGGAATAAAGAAATTTAATAGTTATTGAAAGGCATACATTACAGTAATTGCTAAATAATTTGTATCGTAAATCCCAAATAAAAACACTTCTTTTATGAACAGCAAATAACTTGACACCAATTTACATCCACATTCATGTAATTTGCATATTTGCACTTAAATGTGTTCTTCTAGAATTCTTTCTTAAAACCAAGAATTCCATCTGTTGTCATGGTGCTGAACCTAGCGGAAAGGGAAGGATCGGCCTTTAGACAGACAAACAGGGAACTTGCCTTGTTACCATGCAATAGAGCAGGATTTGCAGAAGCTAGGATAATGAAATACTGTTGCACAGTACTGTAGAAACTTTTGAAAATCAGCTAATACCAGCCAAACTAGAGACACCAATCTGGATGGACTGGTATGAGCTCATGTGTATACTTTTACCCATGGAGCATTATCTAAAAAATAGGTTTACATTCACTGCAGTGTCTCTCTAAAGAGAAGCTGCACATCCATGAGCTGTACTAGGCCTGCACAATATATCGCCAAAGCAATCACAATCGCAATTAATCGCCATATCACAATCGCCAATTGGCCGACCCAAAAATGCTGCAATTATATTACCATATTTTTCGCTTTATAAGACAAACTCCCCCCCCCCCCCCAAAAGTGGGGGGGAAATGGCAGTGCTCCTTATAAAGCGATAGTTGACTTTTTACGTAGTTGACACGGATGTATCGCCGGCCGCTATGCTGCACAGCGCGGCTGGCGATACATCAGTTACAGTATGGGGAGGGAGGAGGGGCTGGAGGCAAGTCGTTATTTTAATGAACAAATGTTCTTTTATTTATTCTATTTTATTTATCTGTTCTGTGCAGTGCTATTAAGAAAATGGCAAGTTTTGTATTTTGTACTTTTGCAGTAATGCAAATATGTTATTTACATTAGTAAAATATGTTTTATTTTGAAAAACACTGTGCATTTCAGTTCTTGAGTTAAGCATAACTACATTTCTGCATTATCAGTAATTTGTGTGTGCTTTTGCCTTGAAAATCCAAGCAAATAGACCTCTAGCACAATTCCCTTAAAATATTGCATCGCATACCGTTATCGCAATTTTTAGGGCCCTAATCGCAATCGCACAAAATTCCCATATCGTGCAGCCCTAAGCTGTACAAATAAATGTTTTAATAAAGTAGCTTCCGAGTCTTAAAAGGGTGGTCTCACCTAGACTTTTCAGCTCCTCATCAGCCCGAGTTTCTCATTTTCTGCCTCTTTGGTGGGAGGACACCATGTATTTAAGTGACAGACGAGGCAAACAGTTCTCTGATAATGTCACTCTGCAACTTGTCTGCCCAGTGCTGTCCCAATGTAGAAGCACTGGCTATGTGGAACAGCTCCAGTGTAACAGTGTATACCCACGAGCTGTCCCAATGTAGAAGCACTGGTGAGGTAGAACAACTCCAGTGCTACTGTGCATACCCTGGAGCTATCCCAATGTAGCAGCACTGGTGAGGTAGAACAACTCCAGTGCTACTGTGCATACCCTGGAGCTATCCCAATGTAGAGGCACTGGTGAGGTAAAACAACTCCAGTGCTACTGCACATACCCAGGAGCTGTCCCAATGTAGCAGCACTGGTGAGGTAGAACAACTCCAGTGCTACTGCGCATACTCTGGAGCTGTCCCAATGTAGCAGCACTGGCGATACAGAACAGCTCCAATGTTACTGCGCATACCCTGGAGCTGTCCCAATGTAGCAGCACTGGTGAGGTAGAACAGCTCCAATGTTACTGCGCATACCCTGGAGCTGTCCCAATGTAGCAGCACTGGTGAGGCAGAACAGCTCCAATGTTACTGCGCATACCCTGGAGCTGTCCCAATGTAGCAGCACTGGTGAGGTAGAACAGCTCCAATGTTACTGCGCATACCCTGGAGCTGTCCCAATGTAGCAGCACTGGTGAGGTGGAACAGCTCCAGTGCTACTGCGTATACCCAGGAGCTGTCCCAATGTAGAAGCACTGGCTATGTGGAACATCTCCAGTGTAACAGTGCATACCCAGGAGCTGTCCCAAAGTAGCAGCACTGGTGAGGTAGAACAGCTCCAGTGTAACAGTGTATACCCAGGAGCTATCCCAATGTAGCAGCACTGGTGAGGTAGAACAACTCCAGTGCTACTGCACATACCCAGGAGCTGTCCCAATGTAGCAGCACTGGTGAGGTAGAACAACTCCAATGCTACTGTGCATACCCTGGAGCTATCCCAATGTAGCAGCACTGGTGAGGTAGAACAACTCCAGTGCTACTGTGCATACCCTGGAGATATCCCAATGTAGAGGCACTGGTGAGGTAGAACAACTCCAGTGCTACTGCACATACCCAGGAGCTGTCCCAATGTAGCAGCACTGGTGAGGTAGAACAACTCCGGTGCTACTGCGCATACTCTGGAGCTGTCCCAATGTAGCAGCACTGGCGATACAGAACAGCTCCAATGTTACTGCGCATACCCTGGAGCTGTCCCAATGTAGCAGCACTGGTGAGGTAGAACAGCTCCAATGTTACTGCGCATACCCTGGAGCTGTCCCAATGTAGCAGCACTGGTGAGGCAGAACAGCTCCAATGTTACTGCGCATACCCTGGAGCTGTCCCAATGTAGCAGCACTGGTGAGGTAGAACAGCTCCAATGTTACTGCGCATACCCTGGAGCTGTCCCAATGTAGCAGCACTGGTGAGGTGGAACAGCTCCAGTGCTACTGCGTATACCCAGGAGCTGTCCCAATGTAGAAGCACTGGCTATGTGGAACAGCTCCAGTGTAACAGTGCATACCCAGGAGCTGTACCAATGTAGCAGCACTGGTGAGGTAGAACAGCTCCAGTGTAACAGTGTATACCCAGGAGCTATCCCAATGTAGCAGCACTGGTGAGGTAGAACAACTCCAGTGCTACTGCACATACCCAGGAGCTGTCCCAATGTAGCAGCACTGGTGAGGTAGAACAACTCCAGTGCTACTGCGTATACCCAGGAGCTGTCCCAATGTAGCAGCACTGGTGAGGTAGAACAACTCCAGTGCTACTGCGCATACCCTGGAGCTGTCCCAATGTAGCAGCACTGGCGATACAGAACAGCTCCAATGTTACTGCGCATACCCTGGAGCTGTCCCAATGTAGCAGCACTGGTGAGGTGGAACAGCTCCAATGTTACTGCGCATACCCTGGAGCTGTCCCAATGTAGCAGCACTGGTGAGGCAGAACAGCTCCAATGTTACTGCGCATACCCTGGAGCTGTCCCAATGTAGCAGCACTGGTGAGGTAGAACAGCTCCAATGTTACTGCGCATACCCTGGAGCTGTCCCAATGTAGCAGCACTGGTGAGGTGGAACAGCTCCAGTGCTACTGCGTATACCCAGGAGCTGTCCCAATGTAGAAGCACTGGCTATGTGGAACAGCTCCAGTGTAACAGTGCATACCCAGGAGCTGTACCAATGTAGCAGCACTGGTGAGGTAGAACAGCTCCAGTGTAACAGTGTATACCCAGGAGCTATCCCAATGTAGCAGCACTGGTGAGGTAGAACAACTCCAGTGCTACTGCACATACCCAGGAGCTGTCCCAATGTAGCAGCACTGGCGATACAGAACAGCTCCAATGTTACTGCGCATACCCTGGAGCTGTCCCAATGTAGCAGCACTGGTGAGGTAGAACAACTCCAGTGCTACTGCACATACCCAGGAGCTATCCCAATGTAGAGGCACTGGTGAGGTAGAACAACTCCAGTGCTACTGCGTATACCCAGGAGCTGTCCCAATGTAGCAGCACTGGTGAGGTAGAACAACTCTAGTGCTACTGTGCATACCCTGGAGCTGTCCCAATGTAGCAGCACTGGCGATACAGAACAGCTCCAATGTTACTGCGCATACCCAGGAGCTGTCCCAATGTAGCAGCACTGGTGAGGTAGAACAACTCCAGTGCTACTGCGTATACCCAGGAGCTGTCCCAATGTAGCAGCACTGGTGAGGTAGAACAACTCTAGTGCTACTGCGCATACCCTGGAGCTGTCCCAATGTAGCAGCACTGGCGATACAGAACAGCTCCAATGTTACTGCGCATACCCTGGAGCTGTCCCAATGTAGCAGCACTGGTGAGGTGGAACAGCTCCAGTGCTACTGCGTATACCCAGGAGCTGTCCCAATGTAGCAGCACTGGTGAGGTAGAACATCTCCAGTGTAACAGTGTATACCCAGGAGCTATCCCAATGTAGCAGCACTGGTGAGGTAGAACAACTCCAGTGCTACTGCACATACCCAGGAGCTGTCCCAATGTAGCAGCACTGGTGAGGTAGAACAACTCCAGTGCTACTGCGTATACCCAGGAGCTGTCCCAATGTAGCAGCACTGGTGAGGTAGAACAACTCCAGTGCTACTGCGCATACCCTGGAGCTGTCCCAATGTAGCAGCACTGGCGATACAGAACAGCTCCAATGTTACTGCGCATACCCTGGAGCTGTCCCAATGTAGCAGCACTGGTGAGGTAGAATTGCTCCAGTGCTACTGTGCATACCTGTCACGGACGTTCCCGTGGCAGGTACCAGGAGATCGGAGGCAACTCGTGGGTTAAATTGAGAAGTTCACTGTGGATCTTATTGTGTCTGTGTCTTGGTGAATGCCACACTCCTTGCTTCGGGTGCTGCTTGTTGATAAATTACCTTTTCCATAAGTAGCCACTTCTCACTCTTGGATGTGCGGTTTTGCAGTTTATAGATTTTCTTCCTTCCTTCTAACTAGCTGGTCGGTTGTACTATGTGGTGCTTCTGGAGTTGCCAGTTTTGTACTTTCAGATAAGTCTTTTCTTATTGTTTTGTGTTTGTTATATTCCCTGTTTGTGTTTGTTATATTCCCCAGAGACTTCTATTCGTCCATCTGGGGAGGAAGGGGTTGTCTCTGGTCCTAACCTCATTCCAGGGCCTTATAGGGATATAAGGGCCTAGGTATCTAGCATATAAATAATCCTACCTTCAAAGTCTATTCATATTGATAGGTAGTTAGGGCCTGGATTAGGGTTGTTTAGGAGGTGACCTGTTCCAGGCCCAGTTACTGTTCCCCTTCCCTCCTGTGTTTAGTGTGGAGTTTTTCCCCCACACAGATTGTGATAATACCATGCAGCTGTCCCAATGTGGCAGCACTGGTGAGGTAGAACAGCTCCAGTGCGACTGCGCATACCCTGGAGATTTCCCAATGTAGAAGCACTGGTAAGGTAGAACAGCTCCAGTGCTACTGCGCATACCCTGGAGCTGTCCCAATATAGCAGCACTGGGGAGGTAGAACAGCTCCAGTGCTACTGTGCATACCCTGGAGCTGTCCCAATGTAGCAGCACTGGGGAGGTAGAACAGCTCCAGTGCTATTGCGCATACCCTGGAGCTGTCCCAATGTGGCAGCACTGGGGAGATAGAACAGCTCCAGTGCTACTGTGCATACCCTGGAGCTGTCCCAATGTAGTAGCACTGGCAGTGTAGAACAGCTCTGGTTCTACTGCGCATACCCTGGCGCTGTCCCAATATAGCAGCACTGGGGAGGTAGAACAGCTCCAGTGCTACTGTGCATACCCTGGAGCTGTCCCAATGTAGCAGCACTGGGGAGATAGAACAGCTCCAGTGCATACCCTGGAGCTGTCCCAATGTAGTAGCACTGGCAGTGTAGAACAGCTCTGGTGCTACTGTGCATACCCTGGAGCTGTCCCAATGTAGTAGCACTGGCAGTGTAGAACAGCTCTGGTGCTACTGTGCATACCCTGGAGCTGTCCCAATGTAGTAGCACTGGCAGTGTAGAACAGCTCTGGTGCTACTGTGCATACCCTGGATCTGTCCCAATGTGGCAGCTCTGGTGAGACGGAAGATCTTCAGTGTTACTGCACATACCCTGGATCTGTCCCAATGAACATTGATACACTGCAAAACAGTGGGCAGTTTGGATGCTGTCACACATGCACATTTGTATGCACTCCTGCAATCTCAGCCAGCAGAAACAGTGGTGGCCAAAACCCTTTACCTTTACAACAAGCAGTAAACAAAGAAGGGTATGAGGAACCCCAAGATAAATCGAGGCACTTCAGAATAAAAGAATATATTAGGTAATTGTCTTCTTTTCTGTTTCCCTGCATGATGGGAGGCAGTTAACAAGATAGTAATACTCCTTTAAAAGGGCATGTGTCATCAGCTTTGTACCTAGCTGACCTGTTACATGTGCACTTGGCAGCTGAAAACATCTGTGTTGGTCCCATGTTCATATCTGCCTGCATTGCTGAGAAAAATGATGTTATAATATATGGGACTCTAGGAGCAACGGGGACATTGTTCTTGCTCCTAGAGGCTCTGCTCTCTTTGCAACTGCTGCTCCCTCTGCACTTTGATTGACAGGTCCAGGCAGTGAAAACATCATGACACCTGGACCTGTCAATTAAAGTGCAGAGAACGCAGCAGTTGCAGAGAGAGCAGAGCCTCTAGATGAATGACAACACCCCTGTTGCTCCTAGAGGCTCATTTGCATATATTAAAACACAATTTTTCTCAGCAATGAAGGCAGATATGAACATGGGACCAACACAGATGCCTTCAGCTGCCAAGAGCCTATGTAACAGGTCAACTGGTTTCATAGGTACAAATCTGCTGACAGATGCCCTTTAATTTTAAGCATAAACGCAATACCTGTATGTGTAACACCCCAGAGTTGTGTTACTACACGCCTCTACCCCGCTACTATCTCATAAGAGCTTTTGTACTGTTATCTGATGTAATTTGCTTATGTCCTTCACAAATTTGCATCTAAAACCATCTTAAATACAATTGTTTCCTATAATTTTCCAGGTTTACCAGCAGGTGGCAGCAATGCATTGGTAAGGTACAAAGTCCTAGTTTAGTATATCTAAGCTGGAATGGATTATTCCAGGTTAGCTCCTCCTCTGTGGAGGTGTGGACTGTTCCCACATCCTGCAGCTTGGGTGGAGAAGGAAGTTAGAGCAAGTGTAGCCTCCTCCTGCTAGGGGAAGGCTGTGTGATAGCGTTCAGGAGATCCCCTGCATAGGGAAGACAGCCAGGATCTTGTCTCGGCTGAGACATTGATCAAATTCCCAGTCTGAGACCTGCAGCCTCAGCTGGATGAAAAGAAGCAGACAACCTCCAGAGTTCCAGGAAGAAAGCATTCCCTGAGAAACTATCTGTGAGTAATGTCCAGAGACCTAGAAAAGCCATATCCTCCTCAGCTAGTCTGTCCCCACCAAGCAGAAGATATAGAAAAGGGCACAAGATTAATTCCTGACACAATTACAGAGCTATCAAGCAGACGTCCTATCCTGCAAGCTCCCCACATATCAAGCAGAGGCATTTATTCCTGCCAATGATTGCTAAAACCTGCTGGGACCAGAGACCAAAGCTGTATACTGCTTGGATACAAGTTACCTTCAGTAAAGAAACGTTTGAACTTCACCTAAAGGTCTGGACATCATTTCTGCTGCAAAATTCCTCTATTACTCCTACTATCACTACACTCAAATTTATTGCAAGTGAGCCAGGAGTCCAGCCGTACCCAGGTAGGAGACACTGTTGACACAATCATCACTACCCTATAGAGACATTATAGGCCATTACACAACTCTGGCATTCCTAACCTGGGACATGCGTTATAACACCTTGGAAGGGCCCTGGGGTAGTACCCTGCGCACTCTGCAATTGGCGTCACGACAAATACAGACTATTATCCACCTGTATCCTGTGCTGCTATGTTCTATTGCATATGCACTACCTACAATGCATTCAGGAAATATTCAGAGCTCTTTACTTTTCCACGTTTTGTTATGTTTCAGCCTCATTCTATGGGTGCATTCACACGACCATAGGTATTTTGCAGTCTGCAAAACATGGAACCGCAAAAAGATACGGACGTCCCCACAACATCCGTGTTGCATCCTTTTTTTGGACCCATTGTAACACTGCCTATTCTTGTCTGCAAAACGTTCAAAGGAATAGGACATGTTCTATCTCTTTTGTGGGGCTTGGGAACAGACATATGGTAAGCTGTCCACATTTTTTTGAAACCCAATTGAAATGCATAGGGCCTAATATACATCAATCTGTTCATAAATAACCCCTACAAGACAAAGGAAAATCAGGTTTGTTGAAATCTGCACATAGTCCAGCTGAGGTGCATCCTTTTTCCATTGAAATTATCGGCACCTCACTGGAGACATTTTATAGTTACTCAAGGCACCCTATGGGCAGAGATTTCTGAACAATTATTGCAGTGAAAGATAAAAGCGCCAGCATGAATCAGGCATGAGTTAGAAAGGCACAGATGTCTATAGAAGGTTCCACGGCTGACAGTGCATGTCAAACAACGCTGTAAAGTTGATTTGTCTGTCGAACTCCGAGACAGGATTGTGTCAAAGCACAGGTCTATAAAATATAGGGGTAGTTTTATTAAAACTGGTGCAAAGGCAAACTGGCTCAGTTCCCCATAGCAACCAATCAGATTCTGCCTTTAATTTTTCAGAGATCCATTGGAAAATGAAAGATGGAATCTGATTGGTTGCTAATGTGGGCAACTAATTCCTCATTCGCACGACAGTGAGAATCCATTTTTAACGGCCATTAAAAACATTTATGAATTACATAATGCCCCCTGGACATAAAATGGCCCCCATATCAAGCATGAAGAATGCCCCCCTTAGTGCCTCCAGTATATATAATACCCACAGTATATATAAGGCCTTTCTTAGTGTCCCACAGTATAGTGACAAAAAAAACTTCACTTGAATGCATGGGGACACTCACTCCTTACTGGATGCTGCAGGACCTACGCTCCCAGTGTGATGATTTGATGCCAGGAGAGCAGGTCCTGCTACATCCAGTGAGGAGTAAGTGTCCCTGAGCACAGAAAATTAGATTTTTTATTTTTATTTTAACCCCTTTTTTAACAGCTTTTAGAAGTGTACACTCCTCTATACATGGCCATTAAATGGGGTCTGTCTGGCCATTAAAACCACCAACAATTGGACAGGTCCTATTCTTTGATGGCCGCTATTTACTGGCTGTTAAAAAAACAACCCTGTGCATACCCTATAGACTTCAATTGGTTCTAAGAATGGCCATTTTTCACTGTTGTGTGAATGAGGCCTAAGCCTTTTTTACCTTTACACCAGTTTTGATAACTCTCCCCCATAGCGCTTTAGATTTTAGTCTAAGTCTCCTAGTGGCAGCATGGTCTTTGACTGTGTCCCCCAATGATACAGATGAGAAATGATCTTTCTTCTTGGAATGACGCTGCACAGACTTTTTCATATCTCCTTAGAGAAACATTCCTTTAAGGGGCAGGAATCTGTTCAATATAAACCTGCGATTTGATGATTGTCTAATAAACAGATGTCTTCACTAGTGTTGATTGAGCACCATGCCAAGTAGAAAAGTTTACACTTTGCAGATGCCGCACTCAGTCTCCCAGGGGGCCCTCAGCAGCTCGTCCTCTGCCTTCCCGAACAAACCTGCTTTGCTCCTGGCTGCACATGCCGCCTCTCTACAGGCTGCCCGGCCATACACAGGCAGGTTGGCCCGCATCGGTGGGGTCCCATCCCGCGCAGCGCTCCTCTGTTCCCGACTTCCCAGAACTGGCCGGTGCAGCTGCAGTGCTGATAAAATTGTGACGCCAGCATACAGTGTGATCCTGCCAATTACTTAAAGTGACCATGCCTGAGCGGAGTCAGCGGACTCGCCGCCCCGTCACCCTGTTAACAACAAAAAAGGAGGACTTCTGGCCGTCCGTCCTTACATCGGACGGAGGACCAGGAGTCTAAAAACTGGACTGTCCAGCCTAAAACCGGACGTCTGGCCACCCTAATCACGGAGGACGCTGAGACGGTCTGCTGCGTACTCGTTCACCATCTTCCAAAACGTTTCCCTCCTTGTCACACTAGGCTGCGCATCAGGATGAGGGTGCTGGCGGGGTGCATGAAACTGTACCAGGCTTTGGAGAGTGTTGCCCTGCCTCTGTTGGAACTGCTGTGTGTTCCCCTCGTCTCCCCTCCTCGGTTGCCCAAGGAACTACGTACTCTGCTGCCAGCATTGTTAGCTGGAAATTTTGGGAGCAATTTTTCCACAAGGACCTCCTGGTATTGCACCATTTTGCTAGTCCTCTCCACCACAGGAATGAGAGATGAGAAGTTCTTTTTGTAGAGGGGGTCGAGAAGGGTGAACAACCAGTAACAGGTGTTCACGTATAACGCGAGGGTCACAGGAAAGGCAGCATAAAATAAAGTCAGCCATGTGTGCCAGAGTCCCAACAGACAAGACTTCGCTGTCCTCATCAGGAGGATGACTCTCAATCTCCTCATCCTCTTCGGCCCATCCACGCTGAACAGATGGAATAAACCTGCTATGGGCACTACCCTCTGTAGCGGAGGCAACCGTCTCCTGCTCCTCCTCCTCATCCAATTTGCGCTAAGAAAAAGAACTGAGGGTGGTCTGGCTATCACCCTGTGTACTGTCTCCTCCCATTTCCACCTCTTCCACATGCAAAGCGTCCGCCTTCATTTTGAGCAACAAGCATTTCAGTAGACACAGAAGTGGGATGGTTACGCTGATAATAGCAGCATCGCAGCTCACCATTTGTGTTGATTCCTCAAAGTTGCGTAAAAAACCTCACAGAGGTCAGACATCCATGCCCACTCGTCGCTTGTAAAGAGCGGAAGATAACTGGAAAGGCGATGACCATGTTGCAGCTGGTATTCCACTACTGCCCTCTGCTGCTCACAAAACCTGGCCAACATGTGGAATATGGAGTTCCAGCGCGTGCTCACGTCGTACAACAGTCGGTGAGCTGGCAATTGCAAGTGCTGCTGCAGCGTTGCCAGACCGGCGGCAGCTGTAGATGACTTTCGGAAATGGGTACACATGAGGTGCACCTTCACCAGTAGCTCAGGTAAATTGGGGTAGGTTTTGAGAAACCGCTGAACTACTAAGTTGAACATGTGGGCTAGGCATGGTATGTGTGCGAGCTTGCCAAGCTTCAAAGCCGCCACCAAGTTACGGCTATTATCAGACACAACTATGCCTGGTTATAGGTTGAGTGGCGAGAGCCACAGCTCAGTCTGGTCCCTTATATCCTGCCACAACTCTGCGGCACTGTGCTGTTTGTCACCTAAGCAAATTAGTTTCAGCACGGCCTGTTGCCTCTTCCCCACTGCAGTGCTACACTGCTTTCAGCTACTGACTGATGGTGCTTGCGAAGGTCCAGGTGCAGGGTGGGAGGCATCCGGGCCTGCGTCTTGGACAGGGGATTGGCCAGCACATAACACAGGGGAAGAGGAGGCAGTGGTGTGACCCTCAGACACTGATTGTGGACCCAGGCGTTTGGCCCACCTATTAGGGTGCTTTGATGCCATGTGGCGGATAATGCTGGTGGTGGTGAGGTTGCTAGTGTTCCTCCCCCTCTGTACTGCTGTCCTCGCTCGGCTTGCCATCTTCCCAGGTTGGGTCAGTGATTTCATCGTCCACAACCTCCTCTTCCACTTCCTCACTCTGGTCATCCTCCTGACTTGTTGACCCAACAAGAACTTCACTTATTGACAACTGTGTCTCATCCTCATCATCAACCTCTTGAGACACTAATTGCCGTTGACTTATTGGCAACTGTGTCTCATCATCATCATCCACCTCGTGAAACAATGTTGCCGTTACCCACCGTCATATACTTCTGACTGTGGATGCTCAAGAGTTTGGGAATCAGTTCACAAGATCTCCTCATGTCCCTCTTCAAGCGGGCTTGGCGAGAGGCCCAAATCAAGGAATGGAGATGAAAAGAGCTCCTCGGAATATCCAAGTGTGGGATTACTTGTTTGCCAAGACTCTCCATGGTGGGAGTAGTGAGGATTCTGTTGACCAGACTCTTGGCTACTGCGACTGGACTTTGTGGAAGACAGGGTGGTGCTTAATCGACTGGAAGCATTATCTGCTGCAATCCAACCGACCACCTGGTCGCACTGGTGTGACATCGAGAATGGTGTCCTGTGCCGCCCTGCAAACTGGGACATGAAGCTAGGTATCGTGGATGAGTGTGTTTCTTGTGCTCTGGCAGCAGGCACAGTTTCACCGCGCCCAGGGCCATGGCCTCTGTGTGCACCATCAGCAGCACGGCCACTTCCCCGTCCCTTACTGCTCGCCTTGAGCATATTAAGTGGTATATATGCTTGCAAGTATGTCACACGTACAGTAGCACAAGTTTTGTAAGTGTATGCGCAAATAAATTACACTGAATGTCACAGATATTTAGATTCGCAAACGTTATACAGGAGATGTAGTGCAGGTAATGTCTCTGCTGTCACCAGCGGCTAAGAAAAAATGACACTGAATGTCACAGATATTTAGGATGCGCAAATGTTATACAGGAGATGTAGCGCATGTAATATCGCTGTCAGCAGCGTCCAAACAATTGCACGCAATTTAGCGCAGGTTGCGTTAATAATATATATTGCAGCCAGATAAAACAATAGTCCTTAAAAGGACTTTTGGGTCTCTAACACCTTTCAACACTAAACCCTGCCTAACAAAAAAACAATTCCTGTCCCTACACTATCTGTCCCTTCTGCTGCAGCTCGCCCTGACTAAGACTGAGCCGAACCACGTGTAATCGGGTGCTATATAGTAATCCCACACTTGGATATTCCGAGGAGCTCTTTTCATCTCCATTCCTTGATTTGGGCCTCTCGCCAAGCATTCCGCCCAGCCAATCACTGTAATGCTAGTAACCAACATGGCTATGGCATTGGAGTGAGTGCCAGTACTTCCCCACACGTTTATTGGCTGCGGGGAGGAGACTCGAGCATTGCTGTGTTCGGCCGAACACCGCGATGTGCCGAGCATCGCGATGCTCAATTCAAAATGGTATTCGGCCGAGCATGCTCGCCCAACACTAGTCTTCACTGCTTATTCAAATCTAACCTCAAATACTGTATATATTCTGTACATTTTCAATTTTAAACAACCACATTGGGGAAGATAGGGCATTGAACATAAAGTGTAAATTACACAATTATACAAGCTTACTCCCTTCTTCGCTTGTCTTCACGAACAGCAGATTTTGTTGCAGAAAATATCTGCTAGAGAAAGTCAGAATCTGCTGTGTGTAAAGGCAGGCTTTTAAAATCAGAGCAATTTTTGACACTTCGCATTCATTTCAATGGGGGGTTTATGCTCCTTTTTTTTCTTAGCATTTTTTTTCAACATGGAAAAGTAAACAAGTGGTGCTTCCCATTGAAATGAATTAAAGGCATTTTTAGTGCTTATTCTGCAAGCCAAAAACAGCACCAAAAAACTCTGTGCTGGGGCCCTAACCCTCATATTTGACTTAGGGTAGGTTCATATTTGCATTAGTGAACGCTGGTAGTCTGTTCCAGCATAGGAACTGACTATCGGAGTTACCATATCTGGCATTGCCGGACACCGTCGGATCCCATTATAGTCACTGACCACTGCACGCAGCTGTATTTGTCTGGCAGAAAGTTGGCATTTATGGATCTCAGTTAGATCCCATTATTGTCAATAAGCTTCAGGCAGTGCCCAGGTGACTGGCTGATCACATTAGGTCCGACAGTTTGAGAGCAGTTGTCTATGATGAAACTTACCCTTTAAAGAGGTTCTCCAAGCTGAATTTATTTAACTGGGGAACCACACGTATATGATGTATGGTAACTGTTCTGCCCAGCAGAGTTTGAATTTAATTCTATTTCACGTCAGCTAAGGTTTACTGTTGCTGTGGTTATTAGTTTGGTTATAGCACCATCTAGCGGTCTTAAAAATGTACTACACCTTGTTTATCTGTTAAAGATTATTGTATTGTGGGAGGTGCAAAGCATTGCAGAACTGTAATGCATCCTGAGAAAGAAGCCCGGTCTCCAGTCTTTATGTTACAGGACCTCAACAGTGCTGTTTCCTGCTTATCTCCTTTCCAAACCCCACAATCCTTGTGCCAGCATCTCCGTTTTACCAAACAATTGATCACACATCAAATACTCCTTTTTTGGCAATAAACAAGTTACACTACAGAAAACAGTCCTCTTATTTGGAAGACAGGAATGGATTATGCTGAATGTCAGACTGCACACTGTGTGAACGTGTATGAAGATAGAACAGTAACTGTCCCTGCCTACTTGCCTCGCAAGTCCTAGCGACAAGGGACAACTGGTCGACAAACCCTTAGCTAGGATAGTGCCGGGAAGACAAACAACACATAAAAAAGAAAGGTCAAACAAGCTGCGTCAAAACCAAGAGAGCAGAAAGATACCGGAGGAGCAAGCAGAGAATCATCAGGACAAGCCGAAGTCTAAACCAGGAGAGCACGCCAAGACCAGAGGATGAGACGGACGGAATTGGAAGCCAAGCAGGAACAAACAAACCAGGTGAGTATCTTGCAGGAAGGACCTCAATAACAGACAATCTGTGGCCAGCAGATTGCCTGTTTAAATAGAGCGCCAGTGGAGTCATGTGACATGGCCAGCGTCACATGACTGAGTATAATCATCCCCCCATAAAATCCCATATACCAAGGACAAAACCATACAAGGATATCAAGGGCATCACAGATGACTCACATTGTATTCTACATTCATTCCCCTTGGCTGTAGTGTCTGCAGAGTATGAATCCATCTGAGTTCCTTCTTCCGAAGAAGGGATTCCCTATCTCCAACCCACGTAATGGGGGTACAGAATAAATGACCCTAAATCTCAACTGGTTTACAGAGTGCCCTTTCTCTTTAAAATGTTTCGGTATTGGCAACTCCATAATCTCCTTTCTAATTGAGAGATTATGGAGTTGCTGATACTGAAACATTTTTGGTTTTGTTCTTGGTATATGGGATTTTATGGGGGGGGGGGGGGTGATTATGTATTGTTATAGCATTTTATTATGTTTTGTATTTCACTATATAATTTAATCACCAAATGATAAATGTACACATGCTAATATTGGGTTATGTTTTTATCTTATGGTGAGCTGGCGGCATTATGCGCATGTCTCCATAGCAGATAAATTGTGACAGGGGCGGAGTGTTGGCGTTATATAGGAATGTCCTGATGTGCATCAAAACAGACACGGAACAGGAGCCGGTATTTCAACGATATTGCGGTGTACATGAGAGTATATATAATGTGTCCTGTATGTGAGATGAGTCAGGGACAGGACATCTCAGGTTAATTTGCATATGTATCAAATAGTTTTTTTTAAACAATAAAAGCACACACAGCTATGGGGACTGGGTATTGCGGATGTGCTAGCGGCCATCTAGCAGCCCATGTCCTCAGCTCTATACACAAAATCCTGGTGACAGATTCCCTTTAAGAAAGGCTTGTGTGTCTCATTCTCCCATGCTGCAGCGCTGGCCAATCACAGCGCTCAGCTCATAGCCTGAGAGAAAAAAAATCCTATCAGGCTTTGAGCTGAGCGCTGTGATTGGCCGGCGCTGCAGCATGGGAGAAGGAGACGTCAGCAGGTTCCCCTGGGTGGAGCCTAACTATGAAGATACCGGAGGCTATAACCGGAGAACGGAGCGGCGCCCAGGTATAACAGTAAGTGCAGGGGGATCCCTGGGCGCCGCTCTACATGTCTGTATAGTTACTTTAGAAGTTTTATTCTGGTGAAAGGTCCTCTTTAAAGATCCCAAAGAAAGAAGGTCCACAGACCACATTCTTCAGAAGAAAGAGAAAGCACATCCTGAAAGTGTGTGAGAACAGCTTGAATGCTGCACTCAGTTCCAAGAGATAATCATGTTCCCCCCTCAGGACTGAGTAGCCTCAAGCAGTGCACATTTCAGTCATGACGGCACCGGTTTTGGACAGCTGACACGTCACCTCCTGTGTAGGTACAGAGAGGAGCACATCTCCATCAGATATGACTGGAAGATTACGTGTGTAAAATGGAGCTAGACCGTCCTCTGAAGTGGGACTACACAGGAGAGCACAGAACTCAGATCATGGAGATTTATTTAAACTGGTTAAAGGAAACTGCCCGACATGCCACCGGTGTGTGAGGAGGCCAGCCCTTCTAGTTAGGTGTTTTCAGGTAGGAGTCGTGTTTGATTCATATGGATTTTAAAACTTTTGTAGTGCACAAAAAAAAGCCATTCCGATTATTATTTTACATTTAGTTATTGAGTTCAGCATTTTTTTTAAATAGTTGTCAGAACTTACTAGATAGGGATAGCTATTGGTGGTATACAATAGGATGTTTTTTATTTATTTAACTTGATTTTTCACATTTTTTGGAGCTATAATATAATGGCTTATCTGTTAACGACGTTACATTGTGTAATGACACTTTGCGCAGACTTTCATCGGAGGAATATTGGGGGAAGCATTTTCTATGTATAGGGAGTTACAGACAGACGTCTCTTGCTCTAGGTGGGCACCCCAGCTCCGAGGAAGCCCCTGGACAATTGTTTTTGTTAGGTACTGTGTCCTAGTTTGGTCATTTATTGGTGGTACGTGGCATCTTTTATGTGCTCTCTCTCGTTCCTTGGCCTCTTAACAAGTGACACATTTGACACCAGCAGTACTGCAAATTAAGACCTCATGCACACAAACGTATTTTCTTTCTGTGCCCGTTCAGTTTTTTTTACGAACTGTACGCAGAACCATTTATTTCAATATTTCAATGGTTCCACAAAAAAAAAGTTACTCCAGGTGCATTCCGTTTCCGTATGTCCATTGGGCAAATAAAAAAAAGAACATGTCCTATTATTCCGCATTACAGACAAGGATAGTACTGTTCTATTAGGAGCCAGCTGTTCTGTCCCGCAAAATACGGAATGTACAGGGACTCCATCCGTATTTTTTGCCGATCATTTTTTTTGCGAACCGCAAAATACATACAGTTGTGAGCATGACCCCTAAGACTAGAATATAAAATGGTGGTCTTAATGAAGGTCCCTATGTACGTTACTTTATAACTGGTGCTGCCCGAGTCTTCTAGTTTTATGCACGTGTTGTTTTTGGTGCGTAGCCCTTAGCTATATGACGCGGTGCCAGCCATTTTTAAAACTGCACATGCATTTAACATGTGAATGATGGAGGGCAAACCCCCTTTAAGGCTAGGGTTACATGGTGAAAAGTATCAGGTGACATGAAGAACACAGGGGGTCATTTATAAAAACTGCTGTAAAGTTGAACTCAGTTGCCCATAGCAACCAATCAGATTCCTGCTTTCATTTTTGAAACGAGCTCTGAAAAATTCAATCTGATTGGTTGCTATGGGCAACCAATCAGATTTTGATAAATCTCCTCCACCGTGTCGCACTGTCAGGACTTCAGTTCGCCAAATAGTGGCATGCCAGCAATTTGCAGGAAAGTCTCTGCAGCAGGTGCCTGTGTGCGGCTCCATGGCCGGGGCTTCCTCAGGGGTTGCCCAGCTCCTGCCTGGAGTGTCACAACTGGCATCCTAAAACTACACCCCAATCAGCACGTAGCCCTGAGCATGCCACCGTGCCCCCCAGTCATGCCCAGAACCGTGACCCCTGGATTAGCCGGCCGCCATGCAGGTGCCCCGCCGCCGCCGCCGCCGCCCCCTCAGAAATCCGGATTGTTCCCTTCTCCACGCATCTCCTTCCTCACCCAAAACCTGCTGCAGGGGAGCTCTAGAGGTGAACCAATCAGGTGCCGGGGGGCGTGTCCGCCCCCTCGGTTAACCCCCTGCTGCCCGGCTGCGCTGTGCCCGGGAGGCAGGTTGCGTTGGTTCTTTCTGGTCTTGTCGGTGGATGCGAGCGGGGAGCTGCAGAGAGGGAGCCGGTCATGAGGCGCTGCTAGAGGCGGCACGGGCAGAGCGGGTGACCACATAGCAGTGCTCGGGATCTACGTGACATTGGCCGTCGGCGCTGTCCCCACAAAGAGCCCGACATGTTCCATCCAGGCTGCCTGCTGGCTTGTCTTCAGCTCCTCTCTGTCTGTCAAGTCGGTAAGTGAATGGAGGAGCGGGGGCGGCAGCTGTCCACCTGGTCGGCCAGCGGTGGTCACATTAGTGGAGCAGCCACAAGGTCATGGGTGAGGAGTGATAGACCTCAGTCCTGGGAGCAATCATGTGCTGTTCTCATTGACCATCATCTTGTAGCCTTGGGGTCTAATCTGGGGTCTTCACAATGGATATTTGCTGGTCCTGGAGTCCATGAAACCTTCTTGTATAATGTCTTCTCCTAAGGGAATAGCAATCATCCAGAACTTGAAGTTTGGTTGTAGGAGAGCCGTGGCTTCTCCTCAGATCTGGAGACCAGGCGCAATATGGAGATACATTGCTTTAGTTGTTTTACTACATATATTATATACTCATGATCTATGGAATGTTATTTGACTTAATCCGAAAACCAATAAAACTCTAGATTAAAAAAATCCGAATAAAAAATCTATTTATAGTTAATAGGACACAATATCAGGTTTAAAATCTACTTAAAGGGTTTCTCCAATAGAAACATTTATCACCATCCACAGCATAGATGACCAATAATGAGCGTCCCCAAATAGCGCACATGCGTGACCATCAGTCCATTCGCTTCTAAGGGAGTTATGCTCAGGGATTAAAGATTTAGAATACATTCACACGACCGTATAAATGGGTCTGCATCCATTACGGAATTTTATGGAATGGGTGCGGATCCATTCATTTCAATGGGGCCGCAAAAGATGCGGACAGCACACTGTGTGAATGTACCCTTACTTTAATATATAGCTGTTTACCCGAAGCTCTCTATTTATGACTGTAGGGGATTTGGTCCACTGCTGGATCAGTGCTAGGAAAATCAAATTCCCTACTTCTGCTCTACCCAGCTCCATCAACACAATGCAGGTGCTGTTTATGGCCATTTATATGGTTGTCACATTGGATGTCATGGCATCACCTTGCAGTAAATAAAGGCGCAACATTTGGCACGCTAATTCTACTACATCAACATTGGGGAATTAGACTTCCTCAGTGTTACCTGAATGGGTTCCACTGTATTTATTTGGGAATTGCTATCAATGCGATCCCTCCATATGTAAGTAAGGGTTCTTCATAGGTAAAGCTTCATTTGACATGTTTTCTTCCTACCTATGGCCATGTTAGTACAGTAACTAAGGGTTTCGTCGTAGATAAACCTTCACTTGACATGTTGTCTTCCTTCCTATGTGGGCACATTGGTACAGAAGGTATGGGTTTGTCATAGGTAAACCTTCACTTGACATGTTTTCTTCCTACCTATGGGTACAGTAGAACTGTAACTAAGGGTTCATCATAGGTAAACCTTCACTTGACATGTTGTCTTCCTATCTATCGCCTCTGTAGTACTGTAACTAAGGGTTTGTCATAGATAAACCTTCATTTGACATGTTGTCTTCCTACCTATGGGCACATTGGTACAGAAAGTACGGGTTTGTCATAGGTTAACCTTCACTTGACATGTTTTCTTCCTACCTATGGGTACAGTAGAACTGTAACTAAGGGTTCATCATGGGTAAAGCATCACCTCACATGTTTTCTTCCTACCTATGGCCACATTAGAACTTAAAGTAAGGGTTCATCATAGGTAAAGCCTCACTTGACACATTCTCTTACTAACTATGGCAATGTTAGTACAGTAAGTAAGGGTTCTTCATAGGTAAAGCTCCACTTGACATGTTTTCTTCCTACCTATGGCCATGGTAGCACAGTAAGTAAGGGTTCTTCATAGGTAAATCATCACTTGACATGTTTTCTTCTTACCTATGGCCACGTTAGTACACAGTTAAACAGGAGAAGAGCATTCGCAATAGAAGCTGTTTATTGAATGCTGTCTATGGAGTAGAACACAATTCATTACTCACTCCAGTGGCTTTAAAAGCACATATCTGAGCAGCAGATCATCTCCCGCAATGTCTCCTAGATACAGCAGGTTTATACAATTGATTTTCTTTTGTGAGCACAAACAGCCTCGCACCAGGGGCCATGTGATGGTCTACAGACACTGCATTCCCCCATAGCTGGCACCCAGTACAATGCTAGGGTGCTCACCTGTGTGTACGTGGCACAATGAATGCAGAATCCAAACCATAAATCTGGTAATGGAAGCTGCATGTGTTCAACCCATTCATTGAGCATTGTGTGCTGGACAGATGGTGACTACCCAAGGAAGCCCGCTGCCTTCATCTACTAATATTTCCATGAATTCAAGTCGACCCTAGAACAATTTTAGGGGTATAATGAATCTGTGACCGTAATAATTAGTCCTCGCTTCCTTAGTTACAGCTGTTTGGAAACATTTAGCATTTTGTGGCCAAATCACATTTGCAGCATTTCCTATTCGATGCTGATCTAATCTTCATTAGAAGCGATTTATTCTGAGGATAATTTTAGTAATAGGGACTGGATGAGGAGCTGTATTTACTGGCTGCAGACAGTCTGCGCTCCTTCATCCACAGGATCCTGTTTAGACAAAGGGCTGGAGGACGCTTGTCTTGTTACCTAACATATTCAGCCGTCACAAAGCAGACCATCTACAGAAGGCTGTAAACTGCGCAGTACCACGCAGATAGGAACAGCTCTTACATTGCAAATGACATCAGATGCTGAAGGAAAATGAATGGCCATACGGTGGGAATGGGTCCCTGCTGCTCTCCTAAAGGTTGGGCATTCATAGGGGTATTGGTGATGTTTCTCCTACATTACATTGTTGATATGCATTCAGCATCTCGTTGTCAGGATGGAATTTCTACCATTTAAACAACATCCGTAGTATTACTTATAGTTACTTATTTCTCCCTTTTGACTTTAACCTAGAACATGACCCAAATAAAGGGGAAGACTGCATGTTATATCTGTGGAATGTAAAGCATCACTATTAGCCGGCTGCTATAGTAACCAGGGAGACCATCATTCTTAGCATTATTAATTGTAATGTGCATATTTAGAAAAAAAAAAATATATATATATATACACACACACAGTTGCAAGAAAAAGTATGTGAACCCTTTGGAATGATATGGATTTCTGCATAAATTGGTCATAAAATGTGATCTGATCTTCATCTAAGTCACAACAATAGACAATCACAGTCTGCTTAAGCTAATAACACACAAAGAATTAAATGTTACCATGTTTTTATTGAACACACCATGTAAACATTCACAGTGCAGATGGAAAAAGTATGTGAACCTTTGGATTTAATAACTGGTTGAACCTCCTTTGGCAGCAATAACTTCAACCAAACATTTCCTGTAGTTGCAGATCAGACGTGCACAACGGTCAGGAGTAATTCTTGACCATTCCTCTTTACAGAACTGTTTCAGTTCAGCAATATTCTTGGGATGTCTGGTGTGAATCGCTTTCTTGAGGTCATGCCACCCACAGCATCTCAATCGGGTTGAGGTCAGGACTCTGACTGGGCCAATCATGAAGGCATATTTTCTTCTGTTTAAGCCATTCTGTTGTTGATTTACTTCTATGCTTTGGGTCGTTGTCCTGTTGCAACACCCATCTTCTGTTGCGCTTCAGCTGGTAGACAGATGGCCTTAAGTTCTCCTGAAAAATGTCTTGATAAACTTGGGAATACATTTTTCCTTCGATTATAGCAATCCGTCCAGGCCCTGACGCAGCAAAGCAGCCCCAAACCATGATGCCCCCACCACCATACTTCACAGTTGGGATGAGGTTTTGATGTTGGTGTGCTGTGCCTCTTTTTTTCCACGCATAGTGTTGTGTGTTTCTTCCAAACAACTCAACCTTGGTTTCATCTGTCCACAGAATATTTTGCCAGTACTGCTGTGGAACATCCAGGTGCTCTTGTGCAAACTGTAAACGTGCAGCAATGTCCAATGTTTTTTTGGACAGTAGTTGCTTCCTCTGTGGTATCCTTCCATGAAATCCATTCTTGTTTAGTGTTTTACGTATCGTAGATTCGCTAACAGGGATGTTAGCATATGCCAGAGACTTTTGTATGTCTAGCTGACACTCTAGGATTCTTCTTCACCTCATTGAGCAGTCTGCACTGTGCTCTTGCAGTCATCTTTACAGGACGGCCACTCCTAGGGAGAGTAGCAGCAGTGAAGAACTTTCTCCATTTATAGACAATTTGTCTTACCGTGGACTGATGAACAGCAAGGCTTTTGGAGATACTTTTATAACCCTTTCCAGCATTATGCAACTCAACAATTCTTAATCGTAGGTCTTCTGAGAGATCTTTTGTGCGAGGTATCATTTACATCAGGCAATGCTTCTTGTGAAAAGCAAACCCAGAACTGACACCTCACTCCAATTAGCTCACAGAGATGTCATTAGTCTAGGCGGGGTTCACATACTTTTTCCGCCTGCACTGTGAATGTTTTATTATGTAAAACTGAAACAAACAACCCCAAAAAGTTGTCATATTTGGTATTGTTGCGTCTGTAACAACCTGCTCTATAAAAATAGCACATGATCTAACCTGTCAGATGAACATTGTAAATAAAAAAAAAAAAAAATGGTGCCAAAACAGCAATTTTTGGTTACCTTGCCTGACAAGAAGTGTAATATAGAGCAACCAAAAATCATATGTACCCTAAAATAGTACCAACAAAACTGCTACCTTTTCCCGTAGTTTAGTTTTGTTTGGCTGTTAACCGTTGCTTTATTACTGGAAAAAAATTGATTAAAATGGAAAATCTGCCAAAAAAGTGAAATTCTAAAATTGAATCTCTTGTGGAACACCTAAAGGGTTAACAAGGTTTGTTAGGCCTCTTTCACACTTGCGTTGTCCGGATCCGGCGTGTACTCCACTTGCCGGAATTACACGCCGGATCCGGAAAAACGCAAGTGTACTGAAAGCATTTGAAGACGGCTCCGTCTTCAAAATGCTTTCAGTGTTGCTATGGCACCCAGGACGCTATTAAAGTCCTGGTTGCCATCGTAAAAGCGGGGAGCGGTATACTTGCAGTCCGCGCGGCTCCCGGGGCACTCCAGAGTGACGTCAGAACGCCCCATGCGCATGGATGACCGGAGCAAAAAGCGCAGCATGCTGCGGTATTTTCTCCCGCCAAAAAACGTTCCATTCCGGAACTGAAGACATCCTGATGCATCCTGAACGGATTTCACTCCATTCAGAATGCATTAGGATAAAACTGATCAGGATTCTTCCGGCATAGAGCCCCGACGACGGAACTCTATGCCGGAAGAAAAGAACGCAGGTGTGAAAGAGCCCTAAAATCAGTTTTGAATACCTTGGGGGGTGTAGTGTCTAAAATGGGGTCATATTTGGGTGGTTTCTATTATGTAAGCCTCACATTTTGACTTCAGACCTGAACTGGTCCTTAAAAAGTGGGTTTGGGAAATTTACAGAAAAATTTCAAGATTTGCTTCTAAACTTCTATATCGTCCCCAAAAAATTAAATAACCATTCACAAAATGATTCAAACATTAAGTAGATATATGGGAAGTAATAACTATTTTTGGAAGTATTACTGTCTATTATAAAACTAGAGAAATTGAGATGTGGAAATTTGCTAATTTTCCCAAATTTTCGGTAAATTTGGTATTTTTTATAAATAAAAAAGAATTTTTTGGACTCAATTTTACCAGTGTCATGAAGCACAATATGTGACGAGAAAACAATCTCAGAATGACCTGGATAAGTAAAAGCGTTTTAAAGTTATTACCAAATAAAGTCACACATGTCAGATTTGCTAAAAAAAAATGGCCTGGTCCTTAAGGTAAAAACTAGCTTGGTCTTGAAGGGGTTAATCCTGCTGCCTAAGGTTATAGAGTTTGGCAACTATGTAGAAAGTATAGGAAAACTATGCAGAGATCATTTTGTAATGAATTAAGGGGAGAGAAGCAGAACATTGGAAGAAGCAGAACATGCCAACACCTTTTTCTCTTTTAATATATATGTAAATTTCTACATGACTGTCCACATGCATGCCTTTAATTAACTATGCTTAATCTGCCATAGAATGTCAAGTATTTCCCAATATATTAGACAAGTCTATACTGAATGTATGAACTGTAAATCCCTCCCTAATATAGAGACAACCTTGGGATGGGCAAAGTGGGAAACTGCCTAGGACCCTTCATATTCATATTCAACAGCATAGAATTTAATATGAGACACCGGGGGGCGGGATTTATTAAACTGTCTTAGTTGCCCAAAGCAACCAATCAGAGTGCTCCTTGTGAAAAATGAAAGGTGCAATCTGACTGGTTTCTATTGGCAACTAAGCCAGTTTTCCTTTACACAAGTTTTACTAAATCTCCCGACTGGGTGTGCAATTCAGTCTTTAAAGGAGTTGTCTCACTTCAGTAAGTAGCATTTATTATGTAGAGAAATTTAATTCAAGCCACTTGCTAATGCATTGTGATTGTCCATATTGCTTCCTTTGCTTGCTGGATACATTTTCCCATCACATTTTACACTGCTCGTTTCCATGGTTATGACCACCCTGCAATCCATTAGTGGTGGCCGTACTTGCACATTATAGGAAAAAGCACTGGCCTATGTTCGCTCCCATGGTCCCGGCCACCAGAGAGGCTGACTCATTTTCCTATAGTGTGCAAGCACGACCACCACTGCTGGATTGCAGGGTGGTTGTAACCATGGAGACGAGAAGTGTATAATGTGATGGAATAATGAATCCAGCCAGTGAAGGAAGCAATATGGACAATCACAGTACATTAGTAAGTGCCTTGTATTAACTTTCTCTACATGATAAATGCCACGTACTGAAGTGAGACAACCTCTTTTAATGGGGTGGTGAAAGTGAGATGGGTCACATGACAGAGAAAAAACCCAATTTAGAATAACAATGTTAAAGGAGTTGACCCATCTTGCCATTTCCAGGGTGAGATCGGACCAAGCGCCAGTCCCATACAACAAAGCAGGCTGTCACTCTGCTGTTTCTCCCATTGTTGTGAATGGGAGCTTTACAAACAGTGTAGCAGGACTGCTGCTGCCATAACTTCAGGAGTTCCAGAAGCAGTGCACCTTGTTCTGCTGTGCTGCTTCTTCTGGAAAAGAAGACTACTTTGGTACATTTGTAGACATAAGTTAGGTCGCTTTTGTAAAGTGTTATGTTCTGCCCAAGTTTCAAAATGGGATTCTAATAGGTGTAGCATACCACCATACCATATTCATGAGCAGGGCCTGCACCCTGTTAAATTACTTGTCCAGCATAGAGAAATATAGAAAAAATAAAAGAAGTGATACCTCAGCAGGTAAACAATGACGGTAAGGCTGAGCTGGCACAGCGCAAGCCTTCTCTTCAACCGGGAGGGGGGTGCCAAGTGTCTGACCCCCGCCAATCTGATATTTATGACCTATCCGGAAAATAGGTAATCAATAGTAAAATCTGGCAAAACCCCTTTAAGGCTGCGGTGTATATTAGCCTGGTGCTCCTTCCTTTGCACCCCCCTTACCATTCCAGGGAGTGAAGGGCACCGATGTATACAGGCATACAGCAATGTTGTCAGTCATTGTCCGCCGTTTTAACTGTTTTTATCAAAACAGCAGAATGGGGCAGATTTACTAAACCTGTAGGTGGCCTAAACTTACAGTGAACAGGCTGTCTGCACTAGATTTATCACAGGGGCGCAGGCTGGATGATAATTGTGGTGAACAGCTAGACACTTCTCTCTGACTCTATAACAACTATAAATTGGCTAAGGGCTTGTTCACATCTGCATTGGAGACTCCATTAGGGGCGTAAAAAAGACCAGACAAAATATTCTGTGGGCATGATAAAAAAAAATAATTGGAGCAAAACAATGGAAATACAAAGCGGTGATACGAGCTTACAATTTTTAGACCCTTTTCCCACTAAACTTTTTACACTTCTCAAGCAAGTTGGAAAAATTTGTAGAAACCATAGTTGTGCCTATATGCTCTACTTTTTAGACAGATTCTAGGTGCAGACACTTAAATCTGGGCAAATATGTTTTCTAGTATACTGATCTTGTGGTTATAATTGTTTATATGGTTGTTGATGTTCTGAGAAATAAGTGAATATTGTGTTCAGTGTGAGATTGTGAACCACATGCAAACAAGAGAGAATTTGATTGGCTGTCCATCTTTGGTTCTTTGGACATTGTGACATCAGACACATTATATAAGGAGGTGCAGAGCTAACATTCTCTTGAGGGTTGTAGTTGACAGTGGAGCATTTTCAGTGTTGGTGTGCAGTTTGTACGCATTGAATATGGGCAGTGAGGACTACCCAGATGAGAAATGGAGGAATAAAGTCAAGGAGGCAGAGCCAGCATTCTGGCCTTCTCAATTTGGAGAGGTCTTTTGGCCCAGTCTGGAGACCATTCCTGAAGAGGAAGAGAATGAGGAAGGAGAGTGGATACATAATGGCGAGGAAGAGAATGGAGATATGGAAAAGCAAGACAACATCATTGGACTAAGAAGATTCCAAAATTGCTTTGACCTTGATAAAATTGGTGAGGAAGAGGAGGAAAGTGATAAGATCAATAAGAGAAGAAAGTGGTGGATTCCAAAATGTCTCAGAAAGAACAACAGCAGTAGAGGAAAGGCCCAGAAATCGGGATTTCTTTGTGCAGTCTTCTGCTGTTGCAACATCAGGACATTGGAATAAAGGACTTAACATAAAAAACAGTTCCACCATGATAACATTAGACGTTCATTATAACATTAGTATTGAATGATAATCTTGGACTTACCATCTTCATCAGTGACCAGGCACCTGACATAAGACCTGGAGGACTGGAGATACCGTGCATGTATCATGCCAGTTTTCAAGCATTCACTTTTTATATTTAATATTCGTTATTATTATTATTATTATTATTATTATTATTATTATTATTTGAATAACTCTTAAAAAATAAAATAGTTTTCTCTCAGCTCATGTGCTTTCTGTCTGGTATATTATAGTCAAATCTTATTAGTTGTGGAATGTGGGGAGGGTAGAAGATCTGGGTTACATCCTTGAGTTGTGATCATGGCTATATTAGCTAGTTAGAGAATCTGTCACCAGTTTGAGGGTGTCCTAAGGGAAACATAAACTAGTTACAGATCCCTACTTTCTTTAGTTGACCCAGACGTTTTTCTTAAACCTTGTATTGCATGGCGATGAGTCCCATATTTATAAGCCCCTGGATTTTTCTGCCCACCTGCTGCTGATTCAGTTGGAAAAAACTGTTAGTCAGTGGCAGGGGGCACAGAAAGCCATGAATATCAGGACTCGTTAGCATGTACTGGAGCAGTAAGAGCCCGTTTACACAGCAGTTTTTATTGTATAATTTTGATGTGGACAGCCGCACTGAAATGTTCCCAAAAACCCATTGTCTGCCGGGTCCTTTCTTCCTCCTAGTCACTTGAGAGCCACAGCCCCGCCGACACCAGACATGTCCCTTTCCATATTTAATGTAGGCATACAGATGTCATGGGGTGGGTGGATCAGAACATATAGCCGCTAACTAGATGTGGCACTAGTGGATTTGCTGCATGGTAAGGGAATATGCTCAATTTTACCTGCACAGGCAGTAATGGGGAAAAAAAATGTGGATGATATTAGGGATCAACCGATATTGATTTTTTTTTAGGGCCGATACCGATAATTTGTGAACTTTCAGGCCGATAGCCGATAATTTATACTGATATTCTGGGAATTTTCATTTTTGAAAAAAAATAAAAAATTTCCTACACAAATCTGCTGAAAATTAATGTTTATTGTTAATGTGTATTTTTTTTATTTATACTTAATATTTTTATTTATTTTTTTACTAACTTTTAGCCCCCTTAAGGACTAAAACCCTTGTCCTATTCATCCTGATAGAGCTCTATCAGGGTGAATAGGAGCTCTCACTGTCCCTGCTGCTCTGTGCTTTGTGCACACAGCAGCATGGAGCTTACCATGGCACCCAAGGCTTCAGTAGTGTCCTGGCTGCCATGGTAACCGATCGGAGCCCCAGGATTACACTGCTGGGGCTCCGATCGGAGGAGCAGGGGGGGGCTTGGGTGGGTGGGGCGCACTGCGCCACCAATGTTTTTAATACAGGGGTGGGGGTGGGGGGCGCACTGAGCCACCAATGATTATAAATCTCTCATTTATTTAAATTGAACAGGAGGCGGGAGCTGGCTGCAGAATGACATAGCCGGCTCCCGACGTCTATGAGCGGTAGCTGCGATCCGCGGCAAACTGAGGGGTTAACTACCGCAGATCGCAGCTATTTCTCATAGAGGTCGGGAGCCGGCTATGTGATTCTGCAGCCAGCTCCCGCCTCCTGTTCAATTTGAATGAATGAGAGATTTCTCTTCATTGGTGGCGCAGTGGCCATAACCCCTCCCCTTCTCTTGTCCTCCTTCCTCTCATTGGTGGCAGCGGCAGAAGCAGCACAGGGTGAGGGAGACACTGCTTCCTTCTCCCCTGTACTGCTGAGGGAACACGCAGAGCGCTGACAGCAGCACGATCTGTTTTCCCAATACGTTATCGTAATATCGGCAAAATACATGCCGATACCGATAACGGTCAAAATCCTCAATATCGGCCGATAATATCGGTAAAACTGATAATCGGTCGATTCCTACCTGGGTCCCCCACTCCCTCAAGGGGTTACCATTCACACCAGCCGAAACCCCTTAGCTAAAGTGAGATCGCACAATAATAGAATTTTATTTATTTTATGGTGATTGGTGTATGCACATTTGTTGATACCTATGTTCTGCATAGACAATGAACAAAATGGTAATAGTTCTAATAGCACTCAACTTATTGTCATTATAGTCCACTTATATGGTCATGTTATAGCTACCAGCGCCCAACCAGTCGATTGTGAGGGGGAATTCTGTCACTGTGACCCTGCCCATCAGACGTCCACTCGGGGTCCAATCTGTTAGACATATATTAGTCTCTGTAATTATAACCAAACGGTTAGGCACAACACTTTAAATGACATTGTGTAATACTTGGTATGAAGAACACAATGTTCCTTCTGGATCAGCAAAGCGTGACAATCCTGAAGTCCCTATTCAAACCATTCGGTTCGAGCGTTTGGAGTTCAAAAATCCATTTTAACTCAAGTCTCTCAAGTTTCTTTTCCCTATCTCCTCCCCTGCTCTGGGGGGTATACCGTCTATGATACGTAAGCGAAGTTGCGCAACATTATGCTTAAACTTCAGAAAGTGTTCCGGCACTGATGGCTCAATTTTTTGTGGGTCCTCATTCTTTTTCCCGGAGAGCAATTTACGTATCTGGTAGCGGTGCTGGTTTAGTCTAGTTCTCATTTCCTGTGTTGTTTCACCCACATAGAGTAGCCCACATGGGCACTGCAGAATATATATTACATACTCCGACTTACAAGTGTAGTATCTTTTAATAGGGTACCTTTTCCCAGTTCTAGGGTGTGTAAATCTCCCTTAAGCATACCATTGCAGTTACAGCAGCTCAAGCATGGGTAGCAGCCTTTCTTTTTGATCTTGGGTCCCCCGTAACATTTAGTGTCAGCCCTTATTAGTCTGTCCCCCAGATTCTGTGATCTCCTGTAGGACAAAAGTGGTGCTGATTGAAATTCTGTTATTACCGGGAACGTTTCTTTTAATATGTGCCAGTTGGATTTGAGAACTTGTGCAATACGTCTACTCTGAGTGGTATGTGTAGAGACGAACGGTATCCTCTTTTTCTTGTCTGTTACACGTATTGGGACTAATAGCTCTCTTCTCTGACGTTTTTGCACCCTCTCTTTATGTCTATTGACCAAGCTTCTGGGATACCCTCTCTCATAAAACTTGTGGCACATTTCATCTAAGCGGCTCTCTAATCTGTCATCATCTGTAATAATACGTTTCACCCATAGGAGTTGGCTATATGGTAATGACTCTGAAATAAAAGCATGTTATTCCTATCTGTGGGTTTAACAAACAGGTCAGTCTTTAACTGGCCCCCAGCACTGTAGATTGTCGTGTCCAGAAATTGTAACTGTGTCTGTGAGAATACTAGGGTAAACTGTAGTTCCTCGTGGACAGAGTTGATGTACTTCATGAAGTCCATCAATTCTTCCAGTGTGCCCTTCCAAAGGAAAAAAATGTCATCTATATACCTCATCCAGCCAACCACATGTGTATAGTGGCTGGATGAGTATATAGTCATTTCTTCAAATCTGCTCATAAAGACGTTTGCATATGTCGGGGCCACATTGGACCCCATAGCGGTCCCCCGCCTTTTAATGTAATAGGAGTCTTCAAATAAAAAATAATTACAGGTCAGGACTATCTCTAGTAATGATAATATGAAGTGTGACTTCTCGTCCTCCATTCCATCCCTGGTCAGGGCCCACTCAACAGCTTCTAGTCCCTTAGGGTGATCTATGCTTGTGTACAAGCTTACCACATCAAACGAGACGAAGTAGTCCCCTTCACTGTAATCAATCTGTTGTAGCCTCTGTAAAAAGTCTGTCATGTCCTGGACATATGATTTAGCAGATGTAGCATAATTCCTCAACAATTTGTCAAGGAAGGTCGCTGGTGAAGAAAAAACTGACCCTATACCAGACACTATAGGTCGCCAGGCAGATCCATGAGGTCTTTATGAATTTTGGGTAGAGTATATAGTATGGGTGTTACTGGGTGTTCTGTCAGTATATATTCATGTAGTTTTTCGTCAATCAAATTGGTAGCATAGGCATTATCAACTAATAGTTTGAACTTCCTCATTATAGCAAATTTAGGGTCAGAGTCAACTCTATGGTAAACGTCAGTGTCACTCAGCTGTCGAGAAATTTCTGCCTTATACTTCTCAGTATCCGTTATTACAGTGGCTCCACCCTTATCTGCCTTTTTGATTGTGATATCTTTTCTTGTGCAAAGACCGCGTATGATTTTATGTTCTTCTTGTGTCATGTTATTACTGACTTCCTGTTGTGTGTTCTGTTGTTTAATATGTTCAATCCCTTTCCTAACCAGGTCTATGTATGTGTCCATTGCATGGTTAAATACTGGGGGTTGGAACTCACTGTGTAGGTAAAGGCCCATATCTTTTAATCTGATCGTATTAGGAGCTCTGGATGGATCCGTTAGCAGTGAATCGGAGTTATCACTATTTTCAAAGAACACCCGTAACTTAACACGTCTAAAAAAAAATTGTAAATCTATTTCACACAGATCCTGAGAATAGGTCATCAATATTAAAATTCTGGAAAACCCCTTTAATTTTCTTTGTAGAAAGATATATATACTGTAATGTGCATTACATATATTTACATTTTCTTGCAATAATTGATAGCTCTACTAGGATTAAAGTGTCTCAGCTGGGAATCCCTGGGTATTTTCAGCAGGATTCTAGACATATTTGCTGGGCTGTGGCCAGATTTCTGCTGGTCCCCATTATAGTATAAACAAGTCATTGCTACAATGGAGTAAAGAAAGACTAGTCGTGTCAGACTGCAGTATTTTGGCCAACCAGAAGGAATCATTCTTCGGACCTACTCCAGAATATTCCTTCCACTTTTCAGTTTTTCAGCCCTGGCAGCTATGGTCCGTCCTTCTCTTCTAATCCTAATAAGAAGTGGAGGCTGAGGAGATACTTTGGTGCAAAGCATCAGAGCCGGCCATATTCACTGTGCTCAGGCTCTTTGTATCTCTGTACTGAAGTCTGTCCTGGTGTGCTCTACTTCTCTTATGCACTGACTGGCTGCCGCTCGTGCTGCTCCCAGGAATAAAATTTAGGAGTGTGCAAAAGACACAGTCAGGGATATCACACACGTTATCAGCCACATAAGTAGAAGGGATCAGCAGAGGCATCACACCCCAGACCAGACACCAAAATTAAGATAGACCTCAGACCAGACCTCCTGAATAAATCCAGCTCCTAGATTACAAAATGAACACAGACCAGAGCAAATAAAAATGTCACTTTATCAGTTGAAAATAAAGACGTGTATGAATGTCTCATGTATTACCAGGTAATTGCAATAACTCTCCTTTCTCCTTATTGATTATGTATAAACCAGCCTTAGGCCTCATTCACATGTCAATGTTTGGCCAGTGGCTTTCATCAGTGACAGCCCAAACCATTGCAGGTCAAAAACCCAGAACAGGTTCAGATCTTTCCATTATACCTTATCACTTGTGTAGGATCTACTCCTGGTTTTCGCTATAAATCACTATGTATCTTTATAAATCTATATAATATCTTTCTATGATCTGTCTATTGCCCCACCCAAACAATAGCAACCATATGCTTACCTCCATCCAAATGCTGGCTGAAGGGGCCCACCTCTACCTCCTAGAATTACACAGTCACCTGCCACCACCACACATACTAAGTACATGACCCATCAGCCAAAGATGACTGAGGGCCCCTCACCCTTAAAGTTAGGCTTTGTTTACACGGCACTAGAGCCTTCTGTCAAAGGTTTGCATAGTGAGACCTACCACTGTATACCCCTGATGTAAGGCTGGAATATAGGCCACTGTATAGGCGTACAGTGGCATGCATTGGATGAAGCCTCCCATTATTATTCAAAATAGAAGTATACCATATATGAATGTCATATCATTTTTTCACCCTTTCTGCAATAAATAGTATTGGTTAATGTGCTATTATTTATTTTAAAAGAATTGGCTAGCTGGCACATACAGGCCAGATGTATGCACAAAGGTACATCCCTTTGGCCTTTGCTGTGTATAAGGAGGACTACTGATACATTGTGTATGTGCAGGAGGCTTTCAGAGTGCATATACTGAATATCGTGCAAAAATACTATGTGAGAAACCCCCCCCCCCTTCCCCCCCCCACACACACACACACACACACACACATACACTTATACCTTTACTAAGGTGCCCCACTACCACCGACAATACCTAATGAGGGTACTCGTCTATCACCACCTATTTGCTGACAGTGATGGGAGATCCCTCTGTAGGTGCATGGATGGTGAGGAAGATATGGGTGATATGAAATGCTTCTATTATTTTAATTTACCTTTCCTCCCATTCTTTGGTTGTATGCCTTTTTTCAACAGTACTAACTGAGTAACTATATAAATGTACGGGTGATTGTGGTGCAGGAGAAACACCACACCTCATATACTGGTCTGGGGCAAAAAGAAGCATAGTACTAATTGACTGAAGCTCAGCCAACCACTGTCAGGCTTAAATTCAGCACTATTTCCGCAGGTTATTCCGTAATCCAGAAAGCATTGCCAATGAGTGTAGACTGTACAGGTAGTGGTGCAGTGTGGCAGCAACTCCAGGGTCTGGCCAACACTGTTCCCAGAGCAGCAGGTCGGGCATGCACATTGCCACTTTTTTCATCTCTATTGAAGCTTTGTAGACAGCCAAGTACAGCACCCAGCTATTTCCGGAACACTCATTGAGAGGAATTTAGAGGCAGTGCGCATGCCTGACCTGCTGCTCTGTTCATTTGGTGGCCCTGTGAGGTACAGAGTCCTGATTCTCATGATCGGTGAGGGTCCCAGTGGTAGGACCTCCTGCAATCTAATAGTTATTCCCTGTACTGTGAATAGAGGATTAATTGCTACAACCAGAACACCCATTTAATAGCCCGTAGCCAAGATGATATGAACCAAACAATCATATTTCAGCAGAGCCACCCAGTAGTCCTCAGCTACTACGAGGTCTGCTACACTTTTACAATATGAGCATGCGTTAAAGCACAGATTCAAGTACCTCAGAGCTTCCTAGATTTTACATACCGAAGTAGCCCTCCTAATAAGTCATTCAAAAATAGTGCATGGAAGCTCACCCCTCTGTTCACCCCTGTCCCCTTCTGATGTCCATACGCTACTTCTCCACCTCACCATATTTGGCTTTAGCACTTTAGCTGTGCCTCCAAACTCCTTGTGCTTTTCTAGGCTGGCGCTAAGGAACGCTCCCTTCCTTTCCCTCACTACAGGTCTCTGCTGTGATCAATCGATTCACACCGCTCCACCCAGTTAGGAGTATCCCTATTGAAATATGGTGCAGAGAGGCAGAGAACTAGAAAAGAAGGTAAAGACTGGGTGGATTCCTATTTTGAAGGTGGCTTTTCCGCTCTCTTTTTTTGTACTCACAGAGTGCTCACTTACATCATAAAACCGTACAGAATTTGACAATACCCGACTGGTTTCTACCCTCTCCAACCCCACCCAAAATCCTTAACCCAGTCACCATTGAGGATGTATTGCAATTATCATTCACTTTATCCTAAAACTTCTATCGCTCACATTTTCCAAAAAAACAAGTGTCTATTTCAATGCTTAGTCCCTTTAGGGCCATAGTATCTAATTTAAAGAGAATCTTTTTTCCTTTTGGGACAACTTCCCCAATGATATCCCCCCTCTAGTGATTTATTTTTCCGGGTTTTTCCTGTGGTCTCTGCAAAAATAGGCCGATACACTTTGGGTCAAAAGACCTTTTTAAATATTATTCAATTCTTGTTTTTGATTTACACCCTGTTTTGGCCCACATATCTTATTCCACAAACACACTCTAACAAATATACCACATAAGTACTTTCACAAGTGACACAATCAGTGATCTTATTTTCCTCTTCCCCTTCTCCTACAAAGGAGGCTACATTTTTCAAACCCAAACTCTGATAAACTATACATCATTTTCAGGGGAAAAACCCACTGGTCCCCTTCGCTCCCTAATAGGTTACTGTGGTAAAGCAGTCGTCAATAGACAATATGTGATAGTAGAACTACGTCTATATAAAACCATTGGGCTCTCCAAAAAAACTACTTTCCCCACCACCTAATCATCCCTAAGGATGTGCAAATGCCTCTGCATAATTTTTTTATATCCTCTCCATCCCTAAAAAATGTGATGGAGAGGATATCATTTCATTAAACTTCTCCTTTTTCTCAAACAAACTAATCCTATCCCTATTCCGAGCCACTTCTACTGCTTTCCCCACTACCACAGTCGGGCAATTGCGTTCTACAAAACTCTTCTTTAACATCTCACTTTCTTTTACATAATCATCATCAACAAACAGAACATTTCAGTCTATACATCAGATTTAGGGCAATATTTTGAATTCATGGATGGAAATGGCAACTACTGTACTCAACAATGCTATTTCGATACTTGAAATGGGTCTTGGTTCTTAATTGCCAGTCCCTCTTAGAAATCACAGGGTCCAAAAATAATTCTCAGTTGTACTCATTTCCCACAATAAATGAACTTTACAATTATTTTCATTCAGGCCATTTAAAAACTCTTTATTGCCTTTCCAAAATAACAATCATTGATATACAGTATATCCCCCAAAATTTTAGTTCAGGTGGTTTGCTGAGTTAAACCAACCTTTCTTCCCATGCGGTTATAAATATATTTGCCACACCTGTATCATGCAAGCAAGCTCCCTCCTACCAAAAATAATTCTGGTTTAATGCAAAATTAATACATTCTAAAATAAATTATTTTTGTCGAATTTCAAGCTATCAGTCATTATCAAGGAAAGTCCAAAAGTCTTTTCTCATACTCAGTAGTCATATAACATCTGCAGTACACATAAAAATAGATTCCCCAGCTTCCAGATCATACAGGTTTAGAATCACATCTGTAGACCCTTTTATATAGGATAAGCCATCAAAATTGAATTCCCAGAAAACCCCTTTAAGTTAAGTTTGTTTAACCTGTTCCAGACTGCCTATACACTTTATAGATACAAATGGTCCCCGTTTATCTCTGCAAGGTGTTCTGAACATCTATGACAGCCGCACGCTAGTCATGCAGCTGCAGGACTCCCCATAGGAAAGGCAGAGTCTACTCTTTATCGGTCTTCTCCATCGTTCTGTGTACAGCTTCCTACTCTGGTCCCAGTGATCCTGATTCCTTGTATCACTGGTTGCTGGATAACTGCAGGAACTGCTGGGTCTTAATAGATCAGCTCTCTAATATATGGCAGTAAGTATTTTCCCCCTACAGGGGTAATATGTCAGTTAAGGAGAAATCTGCAATAAAAAATATATTAAAGGGGTTTTGCTCTACTAACGCATGATAGAGAATAATTCTTTGATCCCTTTGGTCTGACCAGCGTTCATCAGAATAGAGGTCCGTAAGTGCTGTCGAACTGGGCCATAAGAATGCAGTGGTGCTCCATCCACCGTTCCATTCAGTTCTATGGGACATCCCAGTACAGTGCTCCTGGAAGGCCCATATAAGTGAATGGAGGGGTGGACATAGCACCACTGCATTCTCATGGGGCAGTTAGGTGGCACTAGCTCCACCCTTTCCAATATAAACTACATATCCCCTATATTAAAAAACTTATTTTAGTTACTGAGATTAATAATAAATGAAAAATTGCAAATGTTTTTACCTTTTTTAACATTTTCCCATGTATAAAAATATTATGCTAAAATGGCATAAAATATAGGATCAGATATCACGAAAACAAAGCTAAAATCCTAACTTAACTGAATGCAAACATGTTTTATGCTTTCGAAAGGCTCATGCACTGAAAAAAAAAAAAAAAAGGAAATGTGTTTTGGCACACGTGACAAATTTGGTTGCAGAAATTTCTGAAGCTGAAAACCGGTACTATTCATCTAAATTGGGTTATTTTGGCAGTAAGCACATGGATTTCAGCAAGCCCCATTCAGGTGAATGAAACTGATTTGCATTTGCAGACATTTCTGTCCACACTTTTGACTGGTACCGTACCTGCATTTTTGTAAATTCAAGAAGGTGACAATGAAAAACCACATCGTGTTGTGTGGTCCTAAAGGCTAAAATGGTCAGCTGTGGTGAACAAATGAATAGACAATACAAGACTAAGATAAGTAGCAGATACTGCAGTCACACAGTGTATATATCATTCAGATAATGCCATACATAATGCACTGAGTGCCTAGATGAATAATGTACACGTTATAGGTCAGTAATGCTGAACACTGCATCCTAGCACTGACCGGTGAAGTTGTTGGCTGCAGGGGGTGTCCAGGAATGAGGCTTCATACCAGTAAATAGCTGCGGTGGTGGAGCAGTTGTACTAAAGTCTGGAGGAGAGCATTGAGGAGGCTGGACGTGACTACAGAAATATGGGATTCCCAGGGATAGGAATAAGCACTCTGCAGGATCCTGGTACCTGTTTACCTTATGGATAAATTAGTTCTATTTTTCCGTCATGCAAACACAGGGATAGGATCATATCATGAATGCATCATTTCCAAAGCCACATACTGGTCACATTCATGTGATCGGTAGATGTGGATGATCAGACTGGAAATGCAGGAAAACAGAGTTTTTGGATAGGCAGTGGAACAATTTCAAGAGGTTGTCCCATTAGGACTATCCCTTTCCATATTCAGTGTTATAGCATACGGATGTCAAAGTGGGGTCAAAGCAGAGAGCCGCTAACATGATGTGGCACTAGTGGACTTGCTGCAGGGAGTAGCCGGCACAATTTTACATGTACACACAGTAATGTACTTAAAGCCTTTATAAGAAGAACATGTGGATGTGCGAAGGGTCCACCTTTGGTGATGATCCTCGTGATGCTAGCGTTTCTCTTTGATCAGATTGTTATATGTCTTATTTTTAAATTGATGGTTTCTGCTAGGATGTACGTGTCTCTGCAGAGAATCTTCTCTATTTGATATCATGATGGCAATCTGCTGTTTACATGGGCCTCGCTCCTTGCATCCCAGGAAAAAAATCTAATAAAATTGCTGTGATCTGTGATTTGGATTTATGGTTGTCCATTCAATAAATGGATGCCTTGAGTGTGTCAGAACGAGAGTCCTTTTACAGAGCGAATCTCCTCTCTGTTTCTAAGTGTTGGACCCCCTTCTATGTCATGCTTAATAGGCCATATACAGAGGTTGTTTTCATGGGACAGCCCTCTTAACAATTAGACAATTAACAAACCATTTGGAAATTAAAATTGACATGAAGTGAGTGAGTCCACGCATAGCAGTCATCCGGTGGTACCGCACTGCTCTGTAGATTAAACTGCTGCCCACCTGCAGAACCCCAGGGCCATTAACAATCAGTTTGAATCCCATGCTGAATGTCGCCACAGTTTTTTCCATTGTGACTGAACTGCGTGATCACTACACATTTTTGTGTACTCTAAATGGGACTGAAGAGCCGTGACCTGCTGAAAGTAAATCTCTGCATCTCGTTTAATAAAAAGACAAAAAAAACTGCTGCATCTTATTTGATGGTGGGAAGTCCATTTGCCACACAAGTTCAAGGAGCTGGACTTCTTTTGTGAGAAAATTCTAATTGATCAGGTATTTAAGTTTAGCTTTTGGGGATTGAAGCAGATAATTTAGAGATAAATTAATCTGTAATGACTTGGTTTAGTCTGTTTGCCTGGCTCCCTTACATTACTGCTGATGCTTATGGTGTCATGGAATGGTCATGATTGTTAGCTTTGCTTGGACATTGTGACATCAGACATGTTATATAAGGAGCTGCAGAGCCAACATTCTCTTGAGGGTCGTAGTTGACAGTGGAGCATTTGCAGTGTTGGAGCAGTGAGCAGTTTAAACTAAAGATATATGGAGTGTGAGGAATACCCAGATGAGATATGGAGGCAGAGCCAGCATTCTGGCCTTCTCAATTTGGAGAGGTCTTTTGGCCCAGTCTGGAGACCATTCCTGAGGAGGAAGATGAGGTGAGTGAGGAAGGAGAGTGGATACAGGATGGTGAGAAAGAAAATGGAGATATGGACAAGCAAGAGCACATGATTGGATTAAGAAGATTCCAAAATTGCTTTGATCTAGATAAAATCCAGGAAGAGGAGGGAAGTGAAAATATCTATGAGAAAAGAAAGTGGTGGATTCCGAAATGTCTTAAGGAGGACCATCAACAACAGGGAAGCAGAGGCTCAAAAATCAAGATTTCTTAGAGCAATTTTCTGCTGCTTCAACATCAAGATATTGGAATAAGGATTTAACATCAAAAATAAGAGGAGAACTTCATAATTACAACAGTATTTAATGATAATATTGGAATTGCCATCTTCGTCAGATTTCGATCATCTGAATCATCATAAAAGCTAACAGTAATGAGGCACATACAGTAAGATCTGCAAGGCTGGAGATACGATGAACATATCATCTGAGAGTTTTCTAACATTCACGGTTTAAACAATTAAAAAAAAACATTAAAAATAAATATTTTTTCTCTCACCTAATGTGTTATCTGTGTGTTATATGATAGAAGTGTGTGGAGAGTTTAGGAAAGCTTAGCTACATCCTATGACAGAGCTATATTCATGGCTATTTTAACTATTGCTCAACTCTCCTAGGAGTATATATGGTCCAAATTGATTGTTTAACAACTTGATACTCTTTGTGCAGAGGCCACAATTCCATCCTCCCTAAGACTCTTGTTGGCAAATTTGGGATATATAAGACCTGTCCCAGAAACACCCAACCTGGATGTTCGTAGCACTGCCCATTTGGCCTAGGACAACTCGAATTCGACTTAATTGTTTCTGAATATTAGGGACAATTCCTCCGAATTTGTGACTGGTCCCAGCTATGCAAATCAATCATAATTATGTGTCCGTGGGAGGCTTCATGCTCAACCTCAAAGCGTACCTTAACCACTTGTGAGCCACCTCTTGACTATATACTTTGGGACGGTAGGCACTTCTCTCTGCAAGGATGTTTCTGAACATCCTTGCGGAGTTTGCAACTGCACAATTAGCCAGTGACAGCAGGGCTCCCCATGGAGAAATCAGGGTCATTTTTTATTTTTATTTTTTACTTTCCCTGCCTTCCTTGTCACTGTATACACAGCGCTCAATCAGATCAGGGAGCAGCTTTCCGCTACTGTCCTAGCGATAGTGTGATTGAATACTGTTGCTGTACTCAATCAAATCATATTGTTGGTGGCATAAACATTAATCGCACAACAGGACCATAGTGGTGCAAAAACGTTGATACCCCAACTCTGGACCATTTTGCCAACATACAAAAAAGGACATGGGCATTAGGCTATGTAGATTAGTCCTGCAGTTGTACAATTATATAGGTTGGTAAACCATTTAGTGGTAGGCATGAATTGACGGTGTATTACAGTGGCCACATTTGTGTAAACTAATTACTTTATTGGTTAACTAAGAAGTCATAGTCGTAGCATTCTGAATTTTTGGGGGAGATGTACCAGCATATCGTGAAGGTTTGTACCTCTCTGATATGTTATTAACCCTTGTAAATCGGTGTCAGTCAAAGGACCTGGCCAGTGTTTAGCCATTATTTTTTTTACGACTGGCAAACGCCATCAAACATCCAGTTGTCCCAAATCCCCTGATGGCGCTGCTGTGCGCAGTGAAACATGTTGGGGGGGGGGATGTGTGTGTGAAATGTGTGACCGCTCTTTACTTTCTTAGCCTATTAATGCTTTTTCACATGCCAGATTTTGTTGTTCACTTCAGGTGCCATGGACCTGCTGGTGGCCTATCTTCATTAATTGGAACTAAACCACGAGCAAACAGCCACCATGGCTCCAAGCTGCAGTTGTCTCCACAATGCACCAAGAAGGGACACGTCCCTTCTTGGCACCATTCTGGCTTTTAACCGCAGGGCCATAAACTGCAGCACTGCCTCTCATTGAAAACAATGTGAAGCAGACACCACAAGGCTGACTAGAAAAATGTTGGCGAGCTATCCGCACCAAAATTGCAAGAGCAAAATATGCCATGTGAACCGCCTCTAGAACTAATACAGTGGTTGAGGATAAAATATGTTACAGGCTCGGGCATCTGTTGTTCGTATATACAGTATATTTTTTTCTATCTCGAAAACTTTAGGGTACCAGGTTCTTGTATGTAAGATGAAGACTAGAAAGCTTTCTGTTCATTGGCCCTAATCAGAAAGATGATAATCCTATTCTTGAAGACTCTGAAATCAGAAGGTCCAACCATGGCTATTCTGCACGTGAAAGAATTGCAGATATACAGTAGATGGCGGTTACTGTGTGCTGCTTGTGGTGACCATACAACTGTCTGGTGTGGTATCTCTGCTGTAAATTAGTAATGGAGTGATAACTGGTAGTGAACATTGTATAACGCCATGATTAAAGGTTGTAAGTCCTCATATGATAGTAGCCACTGCTAATAGATACTTGGATGCTACAGCTCTCATTGTGAGGGAAGGTTTCCAGGGAGGTCACAAACAATGAGATGATGAATGCTGCTCTCAGCTCTTGTTCTTTGTTCTTCTCACACTACTCTGCGCCCTTTCAGTGCAAGGCCTTTTTGATAAATACTTTGCATTATTATTTTCTTTGTCATCACTTGGATTAGATGTATGATATCCCAGGAATGAAATGTCTTGATTTGGTGCCAGTTGTATGGACAACTATATACAACTGATAATTTCTCTTGCTTGTTGGATATACAGGGTTTCTGCAACTATATTCCATACCTCAGATGATCGTGCTCCAGATTTAGCCCATTAGCACTAAATAGGGTTCAGTACATTCAGCATTACTTCATTCATTAGTATGGTAACAAGTTAACAGCTTGATGTTTGAAGATGATGTAAGGTCTTCAGATATGACTTGACTTAACTCATTTGTGAATGTCAGCTATTATCAGTGCTTTTCCTGTTCATTTTAATTTAGCCTTCAGGTCAAATTTACATGCAGATATATGACTGAAATGAACACAAATGAATAATAGACATGCAATGTCTGCATGATCGTAGTACCAGCTCACAGAGTACATGGAAAAATACTATAACCAGGGTCATTTAGACAATTATATGTGTGTTCCATTATTCTTACTGCAAGACAGGGAGTCACTTCAGGTATAACTGTTCTACAGAATAAAATTATGTAAATAATTATAATACATATATTTACAGCATTTGTGATACACAAGGATGTGGGTGATTTAAGCTAAAATAGTTGTTTCTATTCAGTTTTGTCTACAGATGATCCACTTGCTACAGATTTTTGGACCAAAATCATAATATTTTTAGGCCTGGATCAGCTGTCATATTTGCTAAAAAGGGGCTGTTGCACTTAATTTAGCGAACCTCAATAAAATTATTTGATAGTCACACCTATTTAAAACGAATAAGTAGACTACAATCTGTATCCCTCGCCTTCTTCTCCTGATTTTTATTTTTTTTAAATCCTGATTTGATCCATGGTCACCCGCCGGTCCGCACCGCGCTGCACTGTCCTTCTGACACATCGTCGGGACATAGTGCACATAAGCACGCGCTATGACCTGACGCTGTCTGACGTCAGGACAACAGTGCAGCGTGTGGAGAAGAAGATGGACGAGATGTGGATCAACGCCCCTACAGGAACGTTAAAGGGAACCTGTCATGTGGATATTTGATTATAATATAACTAATTATATACAATCATTAACTACTAAAAAGTGCCTTAGGGTACTTTCACACTAGCGGTTTTCTTTTCCGGGGCTGAGTTCCGTCCTAGGGGCTCAAATCCGGAAAAGAACCCATCAGTTTTATCCCCATGCATTCTGAATGGAGAGTAATCCGTTCAGGATGCATCAGGATGTCTTCAGTTCAGTCTTTTTGACTGATCAGGCTTTTCAGAAAACCGTAGCATGTTGTATTTTTACCTCCGGCCAAAAATCCTGAACACTTTGACTGAACGCCGGATCCGGTCTTTCTCCCATTGACTTGTGTTCAGTCAAACCGGATACGTTTTTTCCAATGCATTTTTTCATTGTAATCAAAATCATGATCAGGATTCAAATGTTATCCATTTTCACACGTTTTTCCGGATCCGGCGGGCAGTTCCGGTGTCGGAATTGAACGCCGGATTTAAAACACGCTAGTGTGAAAGTAGCCTTAGATGTATTCACTTACTGGTGTGACAGATGGTTACCTCATAATATACACACAAAGATGCCGCATGCTAATGAGCTGATTTGAGTCCAGCGTGATATCATTGAGTCCAGCGTTTATTTAATTCAGAGCTATAGCCACTCCCCTGCCCACCTGCTGCTGATTCATATGGAAAATAACTGTCATTCAGCAGCAGGTGGGCGGGGAGAGTCAGAAGATCATGAATATTCATGACTCATCATTATCAGCTGGAGGTTTTCAATACAAGATGTTGGCAGATTGACTGAGTCAATTAAAGAAAGTGACCCAGCATTTTGCTAAGAGAATGAGTCACTTATTTATGTTGCCCTTAGGACACCATAAAACTGGTGACAGGTTCCCTTTAAATATTTTATTTCACTGGCGCTGGGGACATGGCTAGAAGAGGGAGATGGTGGCACTAGGGGGGCAGCTGATTGCACTGAGGGGGCCTCTGATGGCAGTGAGAGGGCAGCTGATGGCACTGAGGGGAACCTGATGGCACGGGGTGGAAGCTGATAAGATTTTATAAAGAAAAACTTACTTTTAATTCGTTTTTTTGTTATTAGAGTACTTGATTAATCGTTGGATTTTTCAATAGAATACCCGAAATGCAAAAATAGTCGATAGCTGCAGCCCTACTTGTATGGACCTGAGCTGAGCATTGTATACATGCGGCGGTGCCCAGTTTAGTGGCTACAACAGGGATAGAGGACAAAGAATGAAAGGACCTCTTATTCTTCGTAGATAAGAGAGCCATATACTAATTTCTTTTTACAGAACAAGGGACAATAGTACATTCTGTGCGTACAAAATTGTACTCTTGATTGTACAGATTGGGCTGATGTTTGCTAAATGGGGATTAGATGCAGAAATTTGCTTAGGTTTGCAGGACACTGCTAGTCAGAGACAAATTGCAGCTGTTTTAATGGGATGGGGTGTAAAGGGCGTATTTACAGCGGCACTGCCTCCTAGACAGGTAGGCGTACTTCATCTTCATGGACATGTAATCTCCTTTTAATTTAAGAGAATTAATTTGCAGTTGAATTTCTATGGAGAGTACATGAGGTGAATGGGATAATACAATAAAGACATCCTAACTGTGACTCAGGCACTAAACTCTGCTCGTAATCCTAGACTGTGGCTAGACTCAGCATTGTTCATTTATATGTGCAAATATGGAGGCTCCTAATATTATTTAAAAAAAAACAACAAAAAAAAAAACACTCCCTTCCACCCTGGGAGAGCTCTAAAATACATCCATCTTGCTTGTGACATCTAAATGCCCTACACTTGCTTTGCAGAATCTACATGACAAACTAACCATGGTCCTGGGGGTTATTGTGGTGTTTAAAAAAATCCCAATAGTTTTTTATGGAAGAGGTTGTCCAACCAAGATCTGGTGGAGAAAGCCCTGGTAAACAGTTCATGGAAGTTATTGGCAACTACACATTTCAGAAATGTTAACGTGGCCCCACGTTGGTCGTTTTTTACTTGATTTTCAGGTTCAGATAAAGCCAAGCATACACTTAACGATAGCTGTCGGCTGACAGCTACGACGCCAGGTCCCTTTATACATTTGCCTGCTAGTTAGTAGGGAGAGGGGTGGGAAGCTCCTGCCAGACTCCTGTGAAATTCAGCTGCCTGATCTGTATTGTTAAGCATAGAGTTTGGGAGGTCGCCTTACACATTACATGCTGAGATCGGCAAGTTCGGCCAACATACATCTAATGTGTATGGCCAGACTAACTATATTGATGATGTAGACCCTGGGTACCTGAGTATTTATGTTAGGCCAGGTTCACATCTGGATTACAGTATTCAAGTAGTCTGTCCAAGCAGAGGAGCAGACTACTGGAATTACCATATCCGGACACCGTGGGGGGGCCACAATAATGTGATCCGTAGGGTTTCTTCTATGAATGCTGGCTTTCTGCTGGAAAAATGCTGCAGATTCTTGCTGAACACCCAGTGGATCCCATTATAGTGAATAGGATCCAGCAGGCCCCTGGCGGTGCCCGACTGTGCTGGATACAGCAATTCTGGTACTCTGCTCTTCTGCAGGAACAGACTACTGGAATACTGTAATGCAGATGTGGATGTAGCCTTAGGGCTCATGCACACGAGGGTGTGTGTCCCGTGCCCTTGCTGTGGACCACAAATAGCACTCCGCAGTGCACGGGCACTGTCCGTGTGCACGCCGTTAGCAGATACTGTCCCATTGACTTGAATGGTTGTGCGATCTGCAAGAGACAGTCCTTACCACAAAAACATAGGACATGTTCTATTTTTTGTGCGGTGGCATGGACCGAAATCCGATCCATATCTTGCAGATTGCGGACCCATTCAAGTCAATGAGTCTGCATCCATAAATGGTGTGCACATGGACAGAGCTTGTGAGCGGTCTGCAATACAGGCACAGATGGCCTACAGTTGTGCGAATGAGCCCTTAACTGTAGTCATTGTAACTGCTGTAAGGAAAAACAAGTACTTTCTCTTTATTTCAATGTTATTTCAGCTAAATAAAAGCACAGTTAAAAAAAATAAAAAAATAAACATAAAGCAATGGTGCTTCTCGGATTGAAGCCTTTTCATGTAAATCAAAGTAAAATCCCCTCCTGATAGATCATTTGCAAAAGCTCCGTGTTTAATTCATGGAAGACAGGGTTATTGTGTTCAAGGTCAGGAGAACATTAGCTTACACAGTCATTGTACTAAAGGGGAATCAGTTAATCTGGGGCTGTTTTGAAGAAGTCTTCACTAATACTCGGCTCTTGCTCCAGAGAAATGACTGCTCATTGAGAAAATGATTATGTTTTCCATTACAAAAGTCACATTTTCAGCCTTGCATGGCGCTATTCTCTAAAGACAAGATAATGAAGCTTTCTGATAGTTTATGTCTTTGCAGAATCTATGTAAAATGCTGAATAATGGGATCAAATATACAATCATTCCTTTACAAACAGATAATTCCCTTGCTGCAACCACATGCTGATTTTAAATTTTGTATAGTTGAATGCAGTGCAAGACATAAGGAGATTGTGACTATGTCGATCTTTTGTGGAAACAGTGATGTTATATCCATTAGAGTTACACCAACCAAAATGCATAGTCGTCGTCTACCATACATCATCTTCCACGTGCAGCACTTACACCATTTCTATAATGATGACAGTCACACTCTGAAAGTGAAACAGAGGATGCCGCTGTTAAAGGAACACCAAACCACAGAAAAAGCACAAAAAAGTAGGCCTGCACTTCATCCCTTCATCTTCTTCTTCTATTGGACCTATTTTGCTTCATATTATAAAAATAAACTGAGAAATGTATAAAGAAATGAGTCTGTCTCCTAGGAGCTCAGCCATGTTGTTCCCCCATTCATGTGTCTGGCTGTAAGACAACTGGCTGGAACAGGAGCCTTCCTCTCTGCAATTGGACAGCAGCATCATTAAGCCCGCCTCCTTGCTATGCCCCACCCCACCGGTTGACATAGGTAAGGTGGTTGGATGTACATCAGCTGTTGATTAGTGCTACAGTGTTTCTCACAGCACCTCACAATCCCAGCTGTTACATCCAATGATACCTATGGAGATTCTTGAGGTACTGGCAAAGTATATCCTCTATACAAAGCTCAGGAAATCCTGAAAACTTGACCTTTTTGGGGTACAGGCAGAACTAGATTTGAAAAATCCTGCCCTAGACAGCACCGCTTCATTTTCTTTCATAGGTTCTGCATAAATACCCTCAAACACTGTTAAAGGATAATATATAACCCCATGGACGTCTATAAGATTAGGAGCCGCCCTGATGCACATGACATACAGGGATATATATTTTTGTATTTCTAAGGGGACATTTCTTGCCCCACAACCAGTTAACTCCTCTGAACTTGGTCATAGATGTACTCAAGTCCCTATGATACTGTTGCGGTTCCTATGTTTTCTCATTGTATAAATTGGGCCTTTGCTCGTTTCTGAGAAATTTTGAAGTGCAAGTGATGAGTGTCCCAGCCAGCGAAGCAGATTTCCATTTAACATTTGTAGTACCATAAACAGAAGTATTGTTAAGAATCATAAAATTATTCGGATAATTAAATTATTGTTCCTGTTTTAAGCTTAATCCTTGATATGGTGCACACCACTAGAGGTTCAGTCATCATGGGTCCAACTGCTGTAACCACCACCAACTGGTAGAATGAAGCCGCAGTGACTGTGCCATTTTGCTTGCTGTTTCGTTTACTTAGATTTCTTTGGGCGTCCAAATGGATTTCCATTGCCTATAATGGGCGTCTTTGTAATAAGCCAAATGAAGCAAGCAGCAGAAGATTCACAGAGGTTTCCCACCACCCGTGCTACTTGGTTCAACTAATCAGTGGGGGTCACAGCATGAAACCTGTGCCAATTGCACACTGGTGGCAAATCTTAAGTGTGAAGAAAGCTAACCCCTTTAGCTGTTACCCTGTTTTCAAGGTCAGGACTGATCGCAAAGCACATTTAAAAAAACTGCATAATAACGTACTCTAAGTTAATTTATTCGGAAGTACTAGTTTGTCATATAGACTCCATCAGAACTGCTGTTGAATTCTGGTAATTTTGCATAGATGTGAAGGATTTTCTATTAATAATTTCCAACACTACCCTAGTAACCACGCCGCACTGCCAGCTTCTTGAGCATATTTTCCAGCACAGTGCCTAGGCAACACAGATGGAATTCTTCTTACATTGTGCCGTGCAACTTTTTCTTACTGGCTTTTAAGCAGAGTATAGTAAATGAGACAAGAAGTTCCCTCTTAGGAATAAGTGCCCATTTGTGTTAGGGAGAAAGGATGCCAGACAGCACGGTTTAAAGGGCATAACATTTCTATCAACGATTTCATTATAGCTAAAGAACATTCAAATGTTAAAAGTATGCACAGAAGAATGGTTATTCAAAAATAATAGATATAGAATTCTGACGTGTCCCAATTCTCGGCACAGAACATGGTTCTTAAAATTTCATGTGAAATGCTTGTCAAAAGAGTGCCCTCATTTGGCATCATGGGTCGTGTATTATCTATATGTGGATAAATTACACTGTAAAACACCTTGGTGCCACCAACAGAGATTGAGGATGGATAAATGGATGTATTGGTGCTCTGAAACTTCCAGTTGGACTTGTTGTCAGCTGCCCCTATACCGTATGTGACAACTTCATCCAAACACTGGCCTCACCAGCCTCCTGCTCTATACCACTGAGGGCAGTGATTGGCTGCAGTGGTCATGTGCGATATATCATCACTGCGGCCAAGAACATAACGTCAAGGTTGCAGTGACCACGATCTTCGACAACCCCTTTAACTCCTATGCAGTGATGATGCTTGTTCTTGTTAGTTCATAGCCGTAGATAGTAGAGTACATAAACTCATGGAAAATGTGATGTTATTTCTCAGTTAGTCAGAGCTGTAGGACTATAGACAAATATTACAAATAATAGCTTCAGTAATGTGCTAACCATTATATAACTAATGATATCTGAGGCTGGCCATACACATGAGATACCTGTTGACACTAACTCTCCCATACACTCTCCAATACAGCATGCACGTGTTTTGAATGGGGCGAGGGAAGTATTCTACAGTCAGACGCCTCTGTCAGCAGCCTACATCCCTAGGAACAAAAAGATTGGACACGTTGAAATAGAACAGCCTGATCCTGATCTCCCCTGACCTCTTCTGTTGGTGAAGAGTCAGGAATTCGCAATACATATTAGATGTTGGTTGATCCAAAATTGTGGGGTTTGGTCTAATATGTATGGTCAGCTTAAGGAGGTTGTCCAGGATTTTGATACTGATGGACTATCCTCAGGATAGACATCAATATTGGCAGGAATCCGACCCCCTGCATCCCCACCGATCAGCTGTTTTGGTGTAGCTCCAGTGCCAGAAGTAGTCATTGAAACTGCACAGCTCCATTGTGTAGTGGATCGGGCTGGTAACTAACTGCAGCACTGTGCCCATTCACCTCCATGGGAGCAGTACTGCAGCAACCAACTTCTTCCACTAAGCAACTAATGGAGCTGTGTAGTTCCAGTGCCTACTTCTGGCACCAAAACAGCTGATCGGTGGAGAAGCAGAATATCAGACCCCTGCCAATCAGATGGTGATATCACAATCCTGACCACCCCCTTTCAGTTCTGTCTTCTAAACCTTTATGATTGTTTAATCATTATTATCCGTCTACAGGTATCTTCCTCACCTGGCTATGAGGTCAGCATGGCTAGCACATTCATTGTTATGGGTTATTCCCTTCTAATGTTATAATATACCTGGGTGGTGCTGTTTGGTGTGATTATACTTAGTAGTTTCAGTGTTATGATGTCAGTGACAAGATCATTGTGTTGCCCTAGCTTTACTCATCATCACTATTATTTGTGCATAATGATTGGGACAATGTGTCTCAATAAATATTGCCTATCTCTGTAGTTGCAGGATGATGATGTATGAGGTCTTGTGCGATAATTAACTTGGTGAGATTCGCAATGTTTAAGCTTTTTCTGGCTTTTATGTAGATTGGCAGGTAACCTAATATTCAAAAGCAGGGGTTTTAGTTATAATGCAGATAATGGTTTTAGAGAAGATTGTTTTAAATGGAGGTAGTTCTTGTTTCACACTCAAGTGTAGCATTTAGGCCCCTTTCACACGGACGGGTGCAATGCATGAGGTGAACGCATTGCACCCGCACTGTTCTATGGGACCCATTCAGTTCTATGGGGCTGTGCACATGAGCGGTGATTTTCCCGCATCACTTGTGCGTTGCTTGAAAATCGCAGCATGCTCTATTTTGTGCGTTTTTTCACGCAACGCAGGCCCCATAGAAGTGAATGGGGCTGCGTGAAAATTGCAAGCATCCCCAAGCAAGTGCGGATGCGGTGCGATTTTCACGCACGGTTGCTAGGTGACGATCGGGATGGGGACCCGATCATTATTATTTTCCCTTATAACATGGTTATAAGAGAAAATAATTGCATTCTTAATATAGAATGCATAGTACAATAGGGCTGGAGGGGTTAAAAAATATATATATAATTTAACTCGCCTTAATACACTTGTTTGCGCAGCCGGCATCTCTTCTGTCTTCATCTTTGCTGTGCAGTAGGAATAGGACCTGTGATGACATCACTGCACTCATCACATTGTCCGTCACATGACCCATCACCATGGTGCAGGATCATGTGATGTGCACAGTGATGTCATCAAAGGTCCTATTCCTCAAAGAAGAAGACTGAAGACAAGCCGGGCTGCGCGAACAAGTGGATGAGGTGATATAATTTTTATTTATTTTTAACCCCTCCAGCCCTATTTTACTATGCAGTCTGTATTAAGAATGCTATTACTTTCCCTTATAACCATGTTATGAGGGAAAATAATACAATCTACACAACACCTAACCCAAACCCGAATTTCTGTGAAGAAGTTCGAGTTTGGGTACCAAACATGCTGATTTTTCTCACGCGCGTGCAAAACACATTAAAATGTTTTGCACTCGCGCTGAAAAATCGTGCATTTTCCCGCGACGCACCCGCATCTTATCCAGGCCAAAAACATGACGCCCGTGTGAAAGAGGCCTTAGAGAGCAAGCTAAATACAGGCCTAGTATTGATAGGTTCATTATATTAACCCCTTCAGGACCCTGCCATTTCTCACCTTAAAGACCAGGCCATTTTTAACAAATCTGACATGCGGAGGTCACAATAACGCCTGTACAAGTGTCATAGACGCCTGTTCAGGCCATTTTACTCCCTGGAAAAAGTCAAAGGCGTACCGATACGCCTTACACTTTTCCCTGCCATTCATCAGCGCAGTGAGCGCTGTGAACGGCACAGTCAGCCCAGCGATGCTGCTGCTGCCTGAAACAACCAATAACAAGGCTCTTTACAGTAAGGAGCTTTGTTATTGGTCAGTTTGAGCGGGCTGCCGGAGCTTCTGGCACACCGCTCTGAAGGGAGGAAGGAGGCGCGCGATCCTCACTGGCGGGGTAAGTGGGGGTCTGTGAAATTTAGTGGGGATCTGAGCACCTTGTTTTTCCCCTATAGTGATGAGTCTGAAGCGTTCAGCTGAGCGCGGTCTCTCCTCCCTGCTGAGCGCGGTACTGAAGACGGCCTCAATAGAAGGTCTAGGGGACCGTCTTTACTACGGCTCTCAGCAATGAGGAAAAGTGGCTGATCGCTTCAGACTCCTGCTTATAGAAGTCAGCGGGGGTCCCAGCCCTGGACACGCCAACAGGAGACCTCCATACAACCTCCATAACGACAGCCCTGTCACCTGTCAGCTTTCTTATGAATCTATCAAGGATAATTAATTGCATCCATCAAATGCTGAACTAGACATATTGTGTGCTATAAGGATTTCTTCTGTAATGTGACGCCGCATGGCGGTACATGGTGCTACAAGTACTGCATGTGGCCATTTACAGCCTCCAGGACATACAGTCCCTCTGCCAAGTGCATGAAGTCTTTGCTGTAAAACTGAATAATCCAATAACCACAGAGGTGGTGGCTATTTTGTGGCATGAGATAGGGCAACAGGTTCATGAAAGACAAACCCCTTTATAGCAAGATCAAGCACAACACAAAATGACAGCCTCTAGATCAGGGATCAGCAACCTCCGGCACTCCAGCTGTTCTGAAATTACAACTCCCAGTATCCTCCTTTCACTTCTTTGGGAGTTACAAGAACAGCTGAGCAAGTGTGCATGCTGGGAGTTGTAGTTTCACAGCAGCGCTGGAGTGCCAAAGGTTGCTGCACCTAGATCAGTGGTTATCACTGCGTGATGACATCATCCAGATCCACAACATGTGACTGTGGCGGTGCAAGGTATCTGCCCGAGTCTTTCGCTTGTGCCCTTGGCACCAGCATGCACCACCATCCATTGTGCCTGTGTCCTGCTCTGCCAGTGCCTCAGGTCTCTTCAGAGTCTACTAACAGCCCTGGTGGCACCGACATACCCACCTGAGAGCTCATCTACAAGGATGTAACTTTGGTGGGCAGCAATGGCCACAGAAACAGCAGCAAAAATTAAAGGAATTGCCCCAAGATCAACACTATTTACCTATCCATACTTGACCCAGAGAACACTAGAACATGGTAACCAAGGTGGGACCCCCAGCGATCATGTACTTGAAGGGGACATGTCTGTTTTAGTAACGACTTGCATTTCCCATGCAATAACAATTCTGGGGAGTACATTTTTGTGACTCTATATTGTACCATTCCTCTATTATTCCTACTAGAACTTATGAATGAATTGCTAGTGGTCTGCAATAAAGGTCCAGCTGGATGTTACCAGTTGACAGCACTGATTAAATAATGTCAGGCTGTGCAGGGACACCCCCCATCTGGACCTTCACTGCAAACTGCCAGCAAGTCACTCATAACTAATAACAGGAATAACAGAGGAATTGTGCAACATAAAGTCGTAAGAATAGATCCTCCAGGATTGTTATTACATGGGGGGGGTGCAAGTAGTTACCAAAACAGACAAATCAGGAGAAGTGAGGGGTCCTCTTTAACGACAGGTGATAAATATCGATCTTAGGACAAACCCTTTAAACCTCATAAAATCACTGTAACAGTGACCTCAGTGGTACCGACCCCTCAGAGCAACAGTGACCTCAGTGGTGTTGACCCCTCAGTGCAACAGTGACCTCAGTGGTACTGACCCCCTCAGAGCAAAAGTGACCTCAGTGGTACCGACCCCTCAGAGCAACAGTGACCTCAGTGGTACTGACCCCCTCAGAGCAACAGTGACCTCAGTGGTACCGACCCCCTCAGAGCAACAGTGACCTCAGTGGTACTGACCCCCTCAGAGCAACAGTGACCTCAGTGGTACCGACCCCCTCAGAGCAACAGTGACCTCAGTGGTGTTGACCCCTCAGTGCAACAGTGACCTCAGTGGTACTGACCCCCTCAGAGCAAAAGTGACCTCAGTGGTACCGACCCCTCAGAGCAACAGTGACCTCAGTGGTACTGACCCCCTCAGAGCAACAGTGACCTCAGTGGTACTGACCCCCTCAGAGCAACAGTGACCTCAGTGGTACTGACCCCCTCAGAGCAACAGTGACCTCAGTGGTACCGACCCCCTCAGAGCAAAAGTGACCTCAGTGGTACCGACCCCTCAGAGCAACAGTGACCTCAGTGGTACTGACCCCCTCAGAGCAACAGTGACCTCAGTGGTACCGACCCCCTCAGAGCAACAGTGACCTCAGTGGTACTGACCCCCTCAGAGCAACAGTGACCTCAGTGGTACCGACCCCCTCAGAGCAACCAGTGACCTCAGTGGTACTGACCCCTCAGATGCAACAGTGACCTCAGTGGTACGACCCCCTCAGAGCAAAGTGACCTCAGTGGTACCTGACCCCTCAGAGCAACAGTGGACCTCAGTGGTACTGACCCCTCAGAGCAACAGTGACTCAGTGGTACCTGACCCCCTCAGAGCAAACAGTGACCTCAGTGGTACTGACCCCCTCAGAGCAACAGTGACCTCAGTGGTACTGCCCCCTCAGAGCAACAGTGACCTCAGTGGTACTGACCCCCTCAGAGCAACAGTGACCTCCGTGGTACCGACCCCCTCAGAGAACAGTGACCTCAGTGGTACCGACCCCCTCAGAGCAACAGTGACCTCAGTGGTACCTGACCCCCCTCAGAGCAACAGTGACCTCAGTGGTACCGACTCCCCTCAGAGCAACAGTGACCTCAGTGGTACCGACCCCCTCAGAGCAACAGTGACCTCAGTGGTACCGACCCCCTCAGAGCAACAGTGACCTCAGTGGTACCTGACCCCCTCAGAGCAACAGTGACCTCAGTGGTACCGACCCCCTCAGAGCAACAGTGACCTCAGCTAAATTTAAAATTGTCCAAATTTTCTATTTATGTATGGAAGACAGTTCTAGAGTACTAGTAATGGTTTCCCTGCATAAATAGCAACCCTGTAATGTTATGTAGGCCTTCGTATTAACTATTTGAATTACTGTAACTTTCGTACTCCTCATCGACTAAAAATACTCCTCAAAAATGGGAAGAGGAGTATTTTTACTCTTCCAGGAAAAATGTAGCGCGACCTCTGCTGTGTCACTTTATGTGGTAATACGCCTTAAAACGCTTTTACTTATCCAGGCCATTCTGAGATTGTTTTCTCGTCACATATTGTACTTCATGACAGTGGTAAAATTGAGTCAAAAATTTTCATTTTTATTTATAAAAAAATACCAAATTTACAAAAAAAAATGAAAAATTAGCAAATTTACAAATTTTAATTTCTCAACTTTTATAATAGATAGTAATCACTCCAAAAATAGTTATTACTTTACATTGCCCATATGTCTACTTCATGTTTGGATCATTTTGAAAATGACATTTTATTTTTTTGGGGACGCACATTTTGTTCCCCATTTCCCCCCCAAATACGCCAACACCCAATATGTGCTCAAAAAATGATGTATGGGTGCATATTAATTCTCTAGAGTCCTAAATAAGGATTTTGCTGACCTTAATTGGCAGACATGTATTTTAGGTGCCATGTCGCATTAAATAAATTCCTGAGGTCCCAAGAAATGAAAAACCCCAACAAGTGCACAAAGAGCACCCCCGTAAGAACATTTCAAGTGGTAGAAAGGGTACTGGTAGTGGTTGGTGAAAAGTGGATATGTAAGCTATGCGGACTAAATCAGAGGTATAAGGTTGTAAAATTACAGGGTAGATCAAGGATGAAATTAATACTCCATGGATGTGTGGTAGATTCTAAAACACTCCTGCATGCACAGGCCAGGTTTTTCAGGGCAGGTTTTACAGTGGTAAATGGTGTATTTCCTTATCCCCCTTTTGGAACACACCGTTCATCTTTTTTGGGTCCTTCCCTTTCTTGCTCTCTGGGGGACTTGACCTGGAAGATGTTGCCCTGGTGCAACATGGGCACCATGACTCCCTGAAGTACTGGGACCTCCCTGGCCTGGCTTTGAAAAATTAGGGCCTTGATAACCACCTCTTGGAACTGGAGTAAAGTTCCTGTGTGGCCTGCAGATTGAAATAGCATGTGCGCATTGTACATTTCTACCTGTACAATGTGTACAGCCAGCTTTTTGTACCACACTTTTTAGTTTTTTCGTGTGACTTCAGAACTTGATCTGAAAGATCAACTCCTCCCATGTGCTTATTGTAGTCCAAGATGCAAACTGGTTTGGGGACAGTGGTAGTGGTACCTCACACATGAGCAGGGGAGCTGGTATTTGTATGAACGGTGGTCAGTAAAAGGACATCCCTCTTGTCCTTGTACTTAACCACCAGCATGTTCTCATGGAGGAGAGCCCTGCTTTCACCCATTCTCAGTGGTTCCCTTACCAGGGATCTAAGGAGGCCTCTCTGATTTTTGCGCACTGTGCCGCAAGCCACATTACTTCTGGCAGTTAGGGACCTGAATAGGGGTATGCTGGTATAATAGTTATCCACATAGAGGTGGTAACCCTTATCCAGCAGTGGGTGCAGCAAGTCCCACACAGTCTTTCCACTAACTCCTAGGGTGGGGGGAGCATTCTGGGGGTTCTATGCGGGAATCTTTCCCTTCATAAACGCGGAACTTATGGGTGTACCCGGAGCTACTCTCACAAAGTTTGTAAATCTTTATGCCATACCTTGCCCATTTACTAGGCAGGTACTGGCGGAATCTAACCCACCCTTTGAAAAGTAATAGGGACTCATCTACACATACAATTTTATCAGGGGTTGTACACCTCAGCAAACTTGGTGTTAAAGTGGTCAAGGACAGGCCTAACCTTGAACATACGGTCAAATGTTGGGTCATTTTGGGGTGGGCACTGTGTGTATTGTCGTTGTAGTGTAGGAATTTCCGAATTGAATCAAAATGCTTCCGGGTTATAGTCTTACTGTAAATTGGAGTCTGGTAGAAAATGTCCGAACTCCAATATTGTCTGACGTTTGGCTTCTTTACAACGCCCATATGCAACACGAGTCCCCAAAACTTCATCATCTCTGCTGCACTTACTGAGGTCCAACTTGGGGGTTCTGAGCTGTAAATTGTTGGGCATACAAATTGGTTTGTGCCACCATTAAATTTACAAAATCTACAGAGAAGAAGATTTAGAAAAAATCTTGTTCTGTGAAGCCCGCACTGTCTATCTGTATTCCAGAGTTGCCCACAATATCCGGAATTTGGGGCTGATAATCATCAAGGGGTGGGGTCCATATGCGGTCACTCTGGGGGCTGCCTCTGCTGCTACCCTGGGGCGCCTTCTAGAGGGTCCCTCATCAGTGGATGATGATGATGAGGGGGTAGAGGAGTAGAGGAAAGTGGCAACCTCTTCTCCTCTACTGGCCGACTCAGTATCAGATGCAAGATACGTGTATGCCTCTTCAGCTGAGTAAACATGTTGGGACGGACGGGCCATTTTTATTTTATTGGGGTGTTTTGTGTAAAATGTGTAAAATTTTATTTAGTATGGTGTGTGTATGTAGTGTTTTCACACGTAAAGGGGCTTGTTATAAATTTGAATTTTTTTTATTTTTTATTGCTGGATGCATGCACAAACCTACACTAACACTACCTAACTAAAATTGATTTGTATATATATGTATATGGAGATTTATATATATAGATAAAACTAACTACACGCAAAAAAAATAATATCTGCACAGTAAACTGAGCAGACCGGTCAGAAAAATTGATGTTTCTGATCAGCGCTCAGCTGGTGCAGGACGCACACACGCATGCACACAATTATCATGTGCATGCAAAAATCTACACTAATCACTACATCTAGTACTTTTTACACCCAAAAAATAAGTCCTTAAGTCACGTCCTGTTGCACCGTACATGTACTACACCGGTCCTCTACGGTTTAAGGCCTTATGCACACGAACGTATTTTCTTTCTGTCTGTTGCGTTTGTTTTTTTTGCGGACCATATGCGGAACCATTCATTTCAATGGGTCTGTAAAAAAAACTGAAGTTACTTTGTGTGCATTCCGTTTTTGTATGTCTGTATTTCCGTTCTGCAAAAAAATAGAACATGTCCTATTATTGTCTGCATTACAAAGAAGGATAGTACTGTTCTATTATGGGCCAGCTGTTCCGTTTTGCAAAATTTGGAATGCACACAGACTTCATCCGTATTTTTTGTGGATCCGTTTTTGCTGACCGCAAAATACATAAGGTCGTGTGCATAAGGCTTTACTTAAGCTAATGATAAATGCTACTTATTGATCCATTTTGGTTCAAGCTTTGAAGTCATTTCAGTGTTATTTTTATTTTTATATTATTAAAGAGGTTGTCCCACGAAAACTATTCAGCAGTTTTCACACCAGCACCTGGATCTGAATTCTGTTGTAATTGCATGTGATAAAAAAATTTGCATAGCCACAGAGTTATTCAATAAAATGTATCTGTATAGCGCCACCTGCAGTTCGTTTTTTCTTCTTTCTTTGACCTGCTCACTGAGAAGGCCGCACATGCTCAGTTTCATCCTTCAACTGCCTCCTGGGCTGTGATAGGGAGAGCTGAGACACGCCCCCTTAGCTGCAGCAGAACAGACCCTCCCCCTGAGCTGTCAGATTGATATAAATCTAGCAGAGCAATGAATGGGGAGATCTCTGGACCCATGTGAGGTACAGGGCTGGTTCTAAATTTGTTAGAAAGAGGGTGTCAGTGTACTATATGATGTCTGATTTTCATTTCTTACATTAGTCATGGGATAACCCCTTTAAGTGGTCGTCTTGTTTAAAAACAGGTTTAACAACTCTATAAGCCCTCTTGCAGACGAGTGTTTGACACGCTGCGAGTCTGCAGCGCAGCTCCCGGCCTGAACTCCCAGTGCTGCCGGGGGTCACATAGCATCATATTGATTTATGATGCTCTGTAACCCTTACAGTTCTGGAATGTATTAGATAGCACTGACATAATGCTGCTAGTGTTATCCAATACATTCCAGAACTGTAAGGGTTACATAGCATCATAAATTAATATAATGCTATATAGGGCTGAAATGATTACTCGATTAAATCGAATAATTCGACACAAAAAAATCCTCGATGCAAATTTTTGGCATCGATGATTCGTTTGTGTCATGTGACCACAGAGCGGGAGTGAATCGCTTGCTAACTCACCGCTCTGTGGTCACTCGCCGGCCCGTACCTTGCTGCACTCCGCTGAGGGAAACTTTGTGCGCGCGTCCAGCTGTTGGGGACTGATGGCAGGGGGTCTGATGAGTTTTTATAAAGGAAAACAGTCTATTAATTAATTTTTTTATTATCAGATTACTTGATTAATCGTAAAAAAATTCTGTAGAATACTTGATTACTAAAATAATTGTTTACTGCAGCCCTAATGCTATGTGATCCCGTCAGGCTGGGAGCGGACTCGCAGCGTGACAAACGCTCGTCTGCAAGGGGCCTAAGGGATTCTGAATTGATAGACTGGGCTTTCTTATTCAGCTAGGCGTGTTTTAGCTGTAGAAGACCCGGCATATCCATGCATTTCATTTTTTTATTGAATATTCTTTGACTTGTGTTTTACTTTATTTGCACTCGAGCGGCTCAGCAAGGGAATTGTCAGCGGACCCCTCTACCAACCTTTTCTCATAGTTGTTAAGGAATCATGTACTCTGTATGTGAGTGGTATAATTCATATTTTCCTCTTTTGAAGAACTACAATATTAATAGCGTCATATTAGCATTGTTATGTTATACACCAACCTACCCTCACTATAGACACTACAGTTTAGGACTAAGATATGTTTGCCACCAATATTTTGTATCTGCCGGTACATAACTTCATTTTCAACCATTGGTGCCTATCCTTCTACAGCTGTAACGTGGGTTATTGAAATGGAGCATTGATTATAACTGACCAGACACTGGTTCCTGGCTCAGGATCCAAGGCCAGAGCTAGGCGGAGGATTTTCGTCTGCCTCTGTTTGTACCTCTGTGCCTTGTACCTGAACTCAAGATTAGATCATTAACCTTTTGTGTAACAACCGTAGCTTGTTTTCTGGATAAACCAATCATCTATGGTTTTGGCTTCACTGTTCCTCCTGGTATCCTGACTTTGGCTTGTTTTCTGGATTAACCAGTCATCTATTGATTTGGCTTCCACTGATTCTCCTGGTATTCTGACTATGGTTAGTTTCTGGATTAATCCATCGTCTGCTGTTTTGGCACTATCCATCACTTCTGGCTTTGACCCTGCTTGTCTAGTAGTACAATGCATAACTTTTATAGTAATGCGTACTTCCCTAAACAGTGAAGCCGCTACACATGGACCAATCAGTAAAAACTATGTTAGGGGAAATTCTCATTCATATTTAATATCCATTGATGTTAGATCAACCAGGAAGAGTAGGAAACGGGTGTCTAGTCGCTGTTAGTCATGGAGAGCTCTGCTAAGGTAAAGGGGTTGTCGCATTACAACTTATCCACTACCCACATGATAGGGAATAAGTGTCTGATCAGCAGGGATCCGACCACTGGGGCCCTCGCCAATGCCGAGAACGATCAATTTAAATAGAGTGGCAGACAGGTATGCATACACACTGCATCTCCATTCAACTCTATGGAGCTGCCAGGGATAGCCAAGCACTTGCACTTGGCTATCTCTGGCAGTCTCATTGAACTAAATGGAGTGGCGGACACTTATGCTTGTCTGCTGCTCCACCCAAACAGGCAAACACAGCCCCCGTTCTTTAAATCACCAGGAGCCCCAGCTGTTGGACTCCTGCCAGTCAGACATTTATACTGTATACTGTAGATAAGTTGGGCAGCCCCTTTAACCAAGATTCTAAGAACAAAATCTGAAATGGGTTGTCTGAATTACGTAAAAACTAGCCCAAAGCCATTAAATCTAGTTAACATATTATTCGTCCTATAGGATGCACCTGCTCATAGGATGCACCTAGGTTTTAGAGGAGGAAAATAAGAAAAAATATATTTTTCATCAGACCTCAGGTCAGACCCCCAATGTTTATAAGACCCCCATTCAGTGATCAGACCCCCATGTTACTAAGACCCCCAGTGAGACATCAGATCATACCCTCCTGTTACTAAGACCCCCAGTGAGACATCAGATCATACCCTCCTGTTACTAAGACTCCAATCAGACCTCAGATCAGACCCCCAATCAGACCTCAGATCAGAACCCCCAGTCAGACCTCAGATCAGACCCCCATGTTTATAAGATCTGAATGTTAATCAGACCTCAGGTCAGACACAAAAAAATCAACTTACCTCTCCTGTTTTCCTCTCCTGCTCATCACACAACTTGAGGTCACAAAAATTGCCGACATGCTCATGCTGTGCGCAGGTCACAGCACAGCATGAGGAGCTCTGCAGAAGAAGACCAGGAAGCGGTGAGTACAGAACATGGGGAGTGCAGCATTCACTGCTCCCTGGGCCTCCTGTACTAATGAGTGCTTCAATAATGGAAGTTCTCATTAGTTCTTGCCTCATAAGACACACTGACATTCCCCTGTCTACTTTGGGGAGAAAAAAGTGCATCTTATAGGGCGAAAAATACGATGAATTAAAAAATGAGACTATACTCTTCAGTTTATTCCCCATCTTTTCCAGTGTCTCGGGTCCAGTCCTCCCAATTGGTCTATGTTGAATTAAATTGCTGCATTGGTGATGGCCCATATACCACACTTCACCCAATCACTTGTCTCAGCAGTCTTCTGCTGCATACAGCAGAGGCCATTGGTTGGCTGCAAAGGTCAAGTTCTTGTCACCACATGCATGTAAGCAACGACCAGTGAGGAGGACCAAAGTGTAGCTTAATTGTTTATTTTATTACATTTACTGGCTTTTTTATAACTTGGGCAACCCCTTTAAAGCTTCATAGAGCAACACAGAAGTCTACTGATTAGTGACATGCACTCCAGTTTTCTCTGATAATTTCTGGAGGCTACTTAAAACAACATTTTATTTCACACCCTAAGGGCTCTTTCACATCTGCGTTCTTTTCTTCCGGCATAGAGTTCCGTCGTCGGGGCTCTATGCCGGAAGAATCCTGATCAGTTTTATCCTAATGCATTCTGAATGGAGTGAAATCCGTTCAGGATGCATCAGGATGTCTTCAGTTCCGGAACGGAACGTTTTTTGGCCGGAGAAAATACCGCAGCATGCTGCGCTTTTTGCTCCGGCCAAAAATCCTGAACACTTGCCGCAAGGCCGGATCTGGAATGAATGCACATTGAAAGGCATTGATCCGGCCTTAAAGAGAACCTGTCACCTGGATTTTGGGTATAGAGCTGAGGACATGGGTTGCTAGATAGCCGCTAGCACATCCGCAATCCCTAGTCCCCATAGCTCTGTGTGCTTTTATTGTGTAAAAAATTTGATACATATGCAAATTAACCTGAGATGAGTCCTGTCCCCGACTCATCTCACCTACAGGACTCATCTAAGGTTAATTTGCATATGTATCAAATCGGTTTTTTTACTCAATAAAAGCACACAGAGCTATGGGGACTGGGTATTGCGGATGTGCTAGCGGCCATCTAGCAGCCCATGTCCTCAGCTCTATATACAAAATCCCGGTGACAGGTTCCCTTTAAGCTTAACGTCGTTTTGGCGCATTGCCGGATCCGACGTTTAGCTTTTTCTGAATGGTTACCATGGCTGCCGGGATGCTAAAGTCCTGGCAGCCATGGTAAAGAAGTGTAGTGGGGAGCGGGGGAGCAGCATACTTACCATCCGTGCGGCTCCCGGGGCGCTCCAGAGTGACATCAGGGCGCCCCAAGCGCATGGATCACGTGATCGCATGGCACGTCATCCATTCGCATGGGGCGCCCTGACGTAATTCTGGAGCGCCCCGGGAGCCGCGCGGACTGTAAGTATACCGCTCCCCCGCTCCCAGCTCCTACTATGGCAACCAGGACTTTAATAGCGTCCTGGCTGCCATAGTAACACTGAAAGCATTTTTGAAGACGGATCCGTCTTCAAATGCTTTCAGTACACTTGCGTTTTTCCGGATCCGGCGTGTAATTCCGGCAAGTGGAGTACACGCCTGATCCGGACAACGCAAGTGTGAAAGAGGCCTAACCCATTACTGCCCATGCCTATTTATGCACAGTACCACCTTGAGTTTCCCTGCGGAAAGGATCATTTGAAACTTACATCACACTTGTAGTTCTGGCTCATATAGGACTCCCAATGTAAAAGTTATACTAGTATACATTATTTAGCGTACCAACATTATTTCTTGATGTGTCATACGCATATGAAATAGAACATGTCCTATTGTTGTGGGAGTGCCGGCCAGATGTATTGTGGATCCGCAATACCCTACGGACGTGTGACTGGACCCTTATACTCACTTATATAGCGCTGACATATTCTGCAGCGCTTTACAGACATTAGAATCACTCTGTCTCCAATGGGGCATAATGACGATGTACAAATGGAAAAAACAGTTGAAACATTAGTTCCAGCTACCATATATGCCGGCGTATAAGACGACCCCCAACTTTTACACTGAAAAGATAGAGTTTGGGATATACTCGCCGTATAAGACTACCCCTTTTTCAACACACAGCAGTACATTACTGCATCCCACCACCATCCCTGGGTACCTCTGCCATCCCTGAATCCCACCACCATCCCTGGGTACCACCGCCATCCCTGCATCCCACCACCATCCCTAGATACCACTGCCATCCCTGCATCCCACCACCATCCCTAGGTACCACCGCCATCCCATGGTATCACCACCATCCCTGGATCCCACCACCTTCCTTGTCCTCCCTCCCTGCCTCCCAGACCCTAAACATGTGCCACCTATACCCTGAACATGTTTTTGTTATGTTATTCTTCATATTCACATTCACATATGCACATCTGCGCCGCACTTAGATACGCCGCACGGAGATCTCGCACATGCGCAGGAGCGAGATGCGAGCGGCCGTGAGGATCCCGTGTATCCACGCTCGCCGCATGAAATCTCGCACATGCGTAGGAGCGAGATGCGAGCGGCCGGGAGGATGGCGGTACAAGGAGCATACAAGGTACAGAGCAGGGGGCGGTATACAAGGTACAGCGCAGGGGGGGGCATATGCCGTGGGTTACATCGCAGCTCTCAGCTGCTGGGGATACAAGGCAATAGCCCGGGCTCTCTCTGTTGATAATTCGGGCATCCCGGCACTGCAGCGCCCGCCATACCCGGCGTATAAGACGACCCCCGACTTTTGAGAAGATTTTCATGTGTTAAAAAGTAGTCTTATACGCAGGAATATACAGTATTTAGTTTCAGCTTTTACCCTCCCCCCCCAAACCCATCATCGAGCACAGAAAATGTACCCCAGTATTGTTTCCCTTATCCTCCTTTTATCGCATGTTGCATTTTTGCCTAACATTTACAATTAAATCTCGTCTATGTGTCCGAGGAAGTCATCTGTTTCCTCCTTGTCCTCCTCACAGTCCCGTGTCAACCTTTAAGACAAGTGGCTGGATCAGGGGTATTCCTCCAGTGTCCTTTCTACAGCAGGAAAAAAGATGGCTATGCCCTGCTTCCTTGTCTAAGCCTCGGCCCTAAGTTGAAGATGGAGCAGATCAGTAGCAGAAGAACTCCTTTCTTCTACAATTCGTGTGTCAGTATCATGCAGACTTGCTAATAGTGAGTGCAGTAATATTTACTTTTAGCATCCATTTCGAGGTTTAGGTCTTTATGTGTGCAATGCATGTATCAGGCCTATATTTGACACCTACTACTCCAAGTGATAGACCTCTTCACACCACTTGGAAATGTCTGGGACCACCAATCCTTCCAACTGGCACCTAAACAACTTCATATTAAGGAAGACTAATGTTATTACATGACACAAATGAACTCTACAAAGTGTAAAAAGCTCTTATTGTATATGGATCTCATACAGAGAGGGTTTAGGACTGTCCTCTATGAGCCCGAATGGCTCGGATCTGGTGGACCCAGCGTGTCCATGCATTACATAAACCGCTATACGTTTAGATGGCAAGGATGTGATGCCATGTTTCCTCTACAGCGGTCATGGCTTCTCCCGGCAATAATACACATTCACAAAACTGAGCTAGAAATGAATGATAAAAGTGAAAAAAATGGAGATAAACCTACACAAACTGTCGGTCTGCAGGATTTTCTGTATTATCCTGGAAAAAACCGTCCTGAAGAATCCTTCAGAGATTATAGGTGTTAATTTCCTCCTGATCTCTTCCATTTTTGTCTGGCAGATGGCGAGGGGACCAGGCTCGGATAAGGGGCAGGAGCTTATCATTCATGATCTATTTCAGAGCAGTGGGTTCCTTCTGCAGCTACTTACGTTATATAGAGACAGGTCTGGCATGAAGTGTGGGAGAAGGGAAAATGGCTGATGTTCTGGGACAAATACTGAAAAATTCAACATTTTCATTCCAGTGAAGGACAAAATGTGATAAGCGAGAAGAGGAAAGTAATAAAGATTAAAGGGATTGTACAGGTGTAATATTGATGACCTTAGAGGGGTTTTCCAAGATTTTAATACCTATCCTCAGTATCTGATCGGTAGAGGGTTGACACCTGGGTCCCCCACCGATCAGCTGTACAAGAAGGCAGCAGCACTCGCAGTAGCGCTGCGTCCTTCTCTCAGCTTTTCTGAGCCCTTTAACGACCCTTTTATCAGTCATGTGGTCTAGGCACAGCTCAGTCCCATTCAAGTGAGGTCAGTGCTCTGTGCGATGTCAAGCACGGCCACCATCCAATGTAAGGTGCTGTGCTCATTAAGCTGCGCGAAGGCAGCTACGCTCACAGGAATGTTGGTGCCTTCCAAACAGCTGATTGGCGGAGGTCCTAGGTGTCAGACCCCATTGATCAGATACTGATGATAAATTTAGGGAATAGTAGTAAATAGATGTAGGCTACAGCAGCATCTCCACCAACTTCTTTATTCGGGTATCCAAAGTGCGGTACAAAAATACAGTACAGAAATGCAACGTAACGGCTATACTTAGCCGAAACGTTGCATTTCTGTACTGTATTTTTGTACCGCACTTTGGATACCCGAATAAAGAAGTTGGTGGAGATGCTGCTGTAGCCTACATCTATTTGCTACGTTCTCTTGGACCGCCTTGGATCTGGGGTCCCTCAGCTCAGCTGCTGCATTCCACGGTTTCAGCTCTGGTAAACCTACTGCGAGTGCTGCTCTTAACCTCCGTTTTCTGCAATCTAGAGAATAGGTCATCAGTTCTAAAGTCTTGGAAAACCCTTTTAAGATGGGTAATCAATATCAGAGAGGTGGGGGCCTGTCTCCTGGCACCCCAGCCATACAGGGCCAAGGCCAGTGATGTCACATTCATTGGTCACATGGCCTAGGCCTGTGCTTGGTAAGCTGCGAGGAGTCCTGTGTTCTGAATGTCAGACACCCCATGGAGCACGTATTGATGACCTATCCTGAGGATAGGTTATCCGTATTAAACACCAGGAAAATGCCCTTTACCCCCTTAGTAACCACACACATTTTTTTTTATTGTATTCCAAGAGGTATAACTTTTTTTGTTTTTCATCAATGTACTTGTATGAGGTCTTATTTTTTGCAGGACAAGTTATAGTTTTTAATGCACCATTTTGGGTACATGTAATGATTAATAAAGCCAGCTGTTTAGCTAAAACTCCTTTTGTTTATGTCAGTAAAAATGTGGTCACTAAGGGGGTTAAGTCACTTAGTTTCTTTTATACTTTTGAAAAACTAGATTTGAAATAATTGCGTTATCATTATTTGTTTTTTTCTTTTCTTTTACTTTCGGACTAATGTCCGTATTGTTTAGAGCACGGCTTGCTCCCGGGTTTCCATGGCAACATCAACAGGCATACAACAGCATTCATTATCCTGTTTGCGACTTTATAAATCTCGCATACATTTCCGTGCCTGTCAGTGATTTAAAAGATGATAATCCAGCACAATCAAACACATTAGCATTTTAGTACACAGCGGCACATGACAAGCTCAGTGGGCTAGTGGTCACAGATACAAAGCAAGAAAAACATACGCTACAGATGCAGATCATAATATGGAAGCGTTGCAGGGATTTGAGTAATGAGCATACACAGGGATAACGGTGCATCTATAACATAGGGCTTGACATATGGAGGAGACTTCTGTGTTACTGCCAGGGAACGGAATGCACCAATATAAAAGTCATTAATGGAATCACACTGGACATAATAAATGCCATCTAGCAGTGGGTCCTTTAGAGCAGTCATTTACAGGGATGAAAGCATTACTGTTTGACTGTATTCACGGTTACAGGTCTGTGAGTGACATGCATCTGTTTGTATGACACAGAAGCTGAATCCGGTGGTTTCTACCCTGGTATTTGAAGCAGAGATTAGTGAGCATTAGTGGAGAAGAGAATATACTTAACATGGGAATTATTTCTCTTCCAATGGTATGAAGCAGCCTGCAGACAGTGGACATGTCTCTAAGCCCGACATATTTAGAGACATACTGTGAGGGAATATATCCTGCTCATGATTTATTTACTGAATCATTAACGGAAATTTTGAATTTTTAACATCATGAGAGCATCTTAAAGAGTATGTCCACATTTACACCAGTTTCACCTATTTCGCCTATGCACTTCAAATAAAATAAGAAAGAAATCAACAGTGCAAACCGTCTTCATTACAACTATCCTGCTGTTCTGTGTGTATAGCTCCAGTGAAAACCTATGTGTCACCATGGCAACAGACATACAAATCCTGCATAGTCTGATCCTGCATTCGCACTCCCTTCCATCTGCTCCGTATTTCTTCCGTATCAGAGATGAGCAAATCGATTCATACAAATCGATTCGTAGTGTTCACCCTGCTGCTTGATTGCCAGGGGCACACATCTGACGCCTGCCCATGGGCATAAGGTGTGCAGCTGCTTCCAAAGCAGCAACTGTTACCCCGAACTGTGCCCTGAAGTGTAGCGGCTCATACACATTCCCTGCTCCTCCAGTAGTGGAAGGGCTCTTACAGGTCTGAGCTACTCAGAGCCTGCTGAGATGTTTGGCCCTGTCAATCAAACGGTGGGGGGGGGGGGGGGGGGTCTACAGCAGTGGGAACAGCCCCTCACAGGTGTACAACTCTGCTTGGTGAGACATATTGATTTGTATGATTTCATTCACTCATCTCTATTCAGTATGTCAAAGCAAGAACTAGGGGTCAGAACAAAAGAAGCTTCAATCCATGAGCAATCAGTAGAATGCTCTACTATTAGACACATTTCTGTTAGTATCTCATTTAGTGCAATTGTGACGTTTCTAAAAAAATTATTTCTAATAGTTTTTTATATGATACGGAAGTAAACCGTTTCAATGTTCAACATGATTTCCTTAATATGTGGAATACACTATATGGACAAAAGCAGGGATGCTCAACTTACGGCCCTCCAGCTGTTACCAGCATACCCTAATAGCTGTAGGCTATCCAGGAATGCTGGGAGTTGTAGTTTTGCAACATATGGAGGGCCGCAGGTTGGGCATCCCTGGACAAAAGTATTGGGACACCTACACATTTCACTTATGGTAGCTATAACATTCCATTCAGTCTCCATTCTGATTCATCCAAAAGGTGTTTCATGGGGTTGAGGTCAGTGCTCTGTGTAGGCCAGTCAAGTTCTTCCACCCTGAAACTTACTCATTCCTATATCGACCTTGATTTGTGCACTAGGGCACAGTCATGCTGGAACAGAAAGAGGCCTTCCCCAAAGTTGGAAGCATATAATTGTCCAAAATGTCTTGATTTGCTAAAGCATTAAGATTTCTCTTCATTGGAACCAAGGGGCTTAGGCCATTCCCTGAAAAACAATCCCATGGTATTATCCATCCACGAAACTTTACAGTTGGTGCAGTGCAGTTAGGCAGGTAACATTCTCCTGACATTGACCAATCCAGACTCATCCATCAGACGGCCAGATAATAGAGAAGCGTGGTTCATCATGCCACAGAACATGTTTCCACTGCTCCAGAGTCCAGTTGTGGTGTGCTTTACACCACTCCATCTGATGCTTAGCATGGTGCTTAGTACTGTAAGGCTTGCATGCAGATGCTCAGTCATGGAAACCCATGCCATGAAACTCCTGGTGCATAGTTATGCAGATATTAATGTGAGAGGAGGTTTACAACTCTCAAGTTACTAAGTCAGCAGAACCTTTGTGACTTTTATGCACTATGCACCTTAAAACTCGGCGGACGGATCCCTTTATAGTTAATAGGGTCTGGTGGTGTATGGCAGTATCTGGCTAGACCAGATCCGGTGAACTCTAGTGGGCTGTTCTCTGCCTGAAGACCCTGTAGGACCCTTTAAACGGAGGTGTGAACCAACCCTTAGGCTTTGGAGCTTCCAATTTAAGCAATTATAGCTCAGGTATATCTTATCAGTTGTCACATTTTTCACATACCCAAAGGTTGTTGTATTGATGCTCCTGTAAATTAAAGGGGTTGTCCAACTTATTTTTATTTCAATGGGACGGCCCGTTCCTGTACAATTGAATAGGAAGGAGCTATCCCATTGAAGTGAACGGGACCGTTTCTTGTAATTACACCTGCTCGCCGACTGCAAGCAAGTAAGCTATGAAAAGTAGGCTGCGCTGGCAAGACGCGAGGCCTTCTCTACAACCAGCTGATCGGCAGGGGTGCTGGGTGTCAGACCCCGCCGATCTGATATTGATGACCTATCCTTAGGCTAGGTCATCAATAAAAATAGCTTTAACAGAATTGCTGCTGGTGCTGGGAAGGATCTACAGGAGCAGATAGCCAGGGAACATAGGATTGGTGTATAGAACGTTACCTGTTCTGCCTGATATGTAATATACTGTACATCTTTTTCCACGATTACCAGTACAAAGCAGCGTTCTGCTTCTCATCTATGCTACTGTAAAATAAAGGCTTCACAGAACCAAAGAATACATGGTTCATTATTTCTAAGAGTCCTTCCCACGGGACTGGTTTTGAATTTACACCTTGAGATTATCTAGGAAACCATAAAGACTTGGCGGTGATATTGATCTTTCGTAGTTCATTAAATATTTAATATACAGTAAAATGTGATACCTTAAACAACACAATACAGTATGTCACTGGGGTTTTGAAGTCATAAATGAGTAATGAACGTCTCTTGTGACATGTTACCGTAACAGATGTATTAGCAAAAAACTCATACCCGTATCCCTCCAAAGCAGCTGTAGAGTCTATAATGTCTATAATGTACTTCTGTTATCCAATCATACTTTGCATTGCTGAGTATATTAAATATAATACTGTCAATACATCTTAAAGGGGCTGTCCAGGATCTGCTTGGTTTTTACTGAGACTCTCTATGTTTAATACAAAAACCATACTCGCCTGTTCCCCGCCTCTCTGGTCTAACTATCCTCTGGTCCTAAGCTTGTTTACTCCTGGCCGGGCTGCAGACAGGGTCACATGCACTTCTGCAGCCGTTGACTGGCCTCAGTGGTGATATTTCTCTAAGTGGACTATTTGGAGACCTGTCAATGCTCAGTCCAGCAGTGGCTCATGTGCTGCAGTGGCTGCAGTGGCTCATGTGAACCTATCTGCAGCCCCGCCAGGAGTAATCAAGCCTGGGACCAGAAGATCACCACCAGGGTGCAGGACTGGAGTGGTGGGGACCAAGTGAGTATGAGTCATATATTTGGTCAAACACGCTAGGGGGGCTAAGTAAAAACCAAGGGGATCCTGGAATAACCCCTTTTAGATGTATTTATTATATTTATTTATCTATTTTTTTCCCTTTTAATGGTGATATTGAGCAATGGTGATTTGTACTGTAAAGTTCAATTAGCTCATTGCTATATGCTCTTGGCACTGCCCCTGCTTGGAATATGAGAAGCTGTAGGTTGCTTTACCTTATTGACTGTGGTCATGAACATAGTAATGAGCCTATACACCTCTTTCTACCCGGGTTGTCTGAACCTCATTCCATATGTCCTAGTAGAGGTTATGGACATCTAAAAGAGAGCAACTCTCTCTATGGTGGACCAGTTTTATATATGTATTACTTGGATGGTCATTAATTTCAAAGGCCATAATGTAATGGCATTTTTGTCTACCATATTCAGCTTCTGTCAGTGATTACAGCTGATGACCAATGGAAGGTGCAAGCGTACAACTGGAAAAAAGCTTATAAATGTTTGCACAAAATGCTACTTGTGAGACAGTTTGCAACTTTTGTACACCCGTACACCATAAACCCCCCCATTTATATATACTGTTGCAAATATATGATAATGGTTAGAAATACCACGAGTGATTCTGTGGGTAAGGCTACTTTCACACTAGCGTTTTTACTGGATCTGGCAGGGATCAGCAAAAACGCCTCTGTTACTGATAATACGACCATCAGGAACACCATTGAAAGTCAATGGGGAACGGATCCGTTTTCTACTGTGTCTGAGAAAACGGATCTGTCCCCATTGACTTGCATTGTGGGTCAAGCTGGATCCGTTTTGCTCTGCATCACATCACGGAAAAAAAAACTCAGCTTGCTGCGGAAGGGAACAGGTGGCAGATTATAGAAATGCCAATTCTTGTCCGCAAAACGGACAAGAATAAGACATGATTTATAACTTTTGCGGGCCCACGGAACGGAGCAACGGATGCGGACAGCACACAGAGTGCTGTCCACATCTTTTGCGGCCTCATTGAAGTAAATGGGCTCGAATGCGAAACCAAATCACGGTCGTGTGAATGAGCCCTTAAACAGATCTGTCCCCATTGAGCTTGCTGTGGTTTGCTCTCCGGTCTGGGAACGCAACCATATGGAACGGAATGCATTTTGGAGCATTCTGTTCTGTTCAGTTCGGTTTTGTCTCCATTGACAATGAATGGGGACATAACGGAAACGTTTTTCTCCAGTATTGAGATCCTATGACAGATCTCAATACCGGAAAATGTAAACGCTAGTGTGAAAGTGGCCTAATACAATTGCTATTTGATCATTTTTTTCTTTGCTTGTTTTCTGTAGATGTACAATTTAACTTATAAATAAATTATTACAGAGCATATTTCCCTAGGGATTGAAATGTAGGTTCTAAGGCGGTCATTTATGAAACAGAAATACGCCTAAATTAAGGCCCTTTCCGCCATAATCTGCAACTTCTCCCTGCTCACGCCAGGTCTAAAAAAGTGGGTGTGGCCTGGAAGGGGAAGGGCTGATAGGCCCGTCTCATTTACCATTTTCTACGCCTGTTTTAGGTATAGAAAATGATCTAAATGTAAGCCAGCTGGGAAACTGTCTTACATTTAGAAGCGGTGGTGAATCTGCCGAAGTTATGTAGAAGGTTTGTCCCGCCTTTACTAATTTATAGGCAATCCTGAGGATAGGCCATTGCTAGCTGATCGGTTGGGATCCAACTCCACTTCTGCCAATCAACTGTTCAGATATAGGTTCATCTCTGAAGGTCAGCACTGGAAGTACATAGCATTGTCAGCCTTGTAGTTGAGAGAGCTCACTCCTGCCATTTCCAGACCCCACCATTTAGCTACTGATGGCCTGTCTTGAGGAATACAGGTGTTTGCTTGGATGTGTCACCCTGGTTAGTGTTGAGGCCTGATTTTCACACTTGATGTTTTTAGATAAATATCTATACAAATCCTCCTCAATTACCGGTGATAATCCCAACCAGGTCAGAAAAGTTTAATGGAACTCCTAATCATTCACAGGAAAGGGGGTCTGGATAAAGTGGTGGTCTTCTCGAACGGGTCATCATTTGAAGAGGTTTCACTGTATATTATGGTTGGAACTAGATTTGAAGGAGTTGTCCGGGCTTTAATAAGTGATGGCCTTTCCTCAGGGTGGGCCATCACTAACTGATCCGACACAGCTGTTCAGGTGTTGCTCCAGAACTATACAGCTTAGTGTGTGTTTTAAACTTATTAGGAGAGATTTATTAGAATTGCCGATTCTAACACCAGCCTTGATCTCCAGTCCTGTGACACAAGAGGCGGCAAAAGAATGTAAAGGCACACACCATTTAAAGGCGTTGTCAATCCATTAATATTGATGACCTATCCCCAATTGAAGGGACCGAGCGCTTGTAATTGCACTATGCCACAGCTCTACAGGGGACAAGACGTAGGGTAATAACGAGGAAGCAACGCTCGCATGGAGCACCACCTCCTTGTCTCAAAGCTGATCGGCGGGGTTGCCAGGTGTCTGCCCCCATGATCAGATATTGATGGCCTATACCAGTGATGGCGAACTTTAACCTGAATAACAATATAGTATATCTTCCATGTACTTTATCACTTGGCTGTAATAACCTGCCTACATTCAGTGCGCTGCCTGTGCTGTTCATATTGATACACCATAGACTTTTTTCAGGGTGTGGGTGCCCACAAAGAGGGCTCTGAGTGCCGCCTCTAGCACCTGTGCCATAGGTTTGCCACCACTGACCTATACTGACGATAGGCCATCAATATTAATGGCTGGACAACCCCTTTAATAATTGTGGCTGGTCCAAGCTCCAGAATCTGAAAGCTATGCTAGCTAGCTGCTGACGTGGGCTTCAGAACTCTCAAATTTTTATTTAACATGGGGCTTGCACAAAACATTGCGACTTTTTGATGCCATGATTCTGGTGCTAAGTGTATGATTAATCCCCCCCATATCCCAAGCACATTTTCTTTTCCAAAAGATAGACCAGAAAATGTTGGGAAAAACAACACACCAAATATAAGAATAAGTACTTCAGCTATAACAGTGCCCAATTTAAATTCAGAAATGATTTGTATTGTGGGAGGAGAGTCGGAATAGCAGCAGGTAGAAGGGAAAAACAGGGAAAGGGACAAAAGAGGGAAGAGAACGAGATCCATAGTCAATTCACTGTTGAACTAAGTACAACATACAACCACATGGTCAGGTTTCTGCATGCTGCTTTGAAAGGAAAAGGTGGATCATGAAAGGAGAGAAAGTATAAATGACAGATACAGTCTCCTTTTTTAAAATTCACTCCTAGTTTTGGCTTGTCTTGGTTTGGCATGCCATACCCTAAGAAAACAGAAAAAACATTTATCATCAGTCGGTCCTCTTAGATACAGTCCTGATCAAAAGACCACTTGAAAAATGGCAAAAAATCATATTTAGCATGGCTGGATCTTAACAAGGTTCCAAGTAGAGCTTCAACATGCAACAAGAAGAAATGGGATGGAGACAAAACATTTTTTGAGCATTCAATTTAATGAAAACAACGAATAAACTGAAACAGCTTTTTTTCAGCTGATCAAAATTTTAGGACCACATGCCTTTTAAAAGGCCAAATCTGTGCAAAGATGGGGATTCATTGTCATTTTCTGTCAGGTAGTTACACGTTGTGATGGCAAAGGCAAAAAAACTCTCCCTTTTTGAACGTGGTCGGGTTGTTGAACTGCATAAGCAGGGTCTCTCACAGTGCATCATCGCTGCGGAGGTGGGACGCAGTAAGACAGTCATTTGGAATTTCTTAAATGATCCGGAGGGTTACGGAACAAAAAAGTCAAGTGGAAGACCCCAAAAAATGTCATCAGCACAGAGCCGGAGGATCCAATTGGCTGTCCGTCAAGACACTGGACGATCCTCGACCCAAATTAAGGCCCATACTGGTGCTGACTGCAGCCCCATAACCATCAGACGGCATCTGAGACTCAAGGGCTTCAAAAACAAAAAACGTCTTCAAAGACCTCGTCCCCTTGAACGCCACAGAACTGCTCGTTTGGACTTTCCAAGAGAGCACCAAACATGGGACATTCAAAGGTGGAAGGAAGTTTTATTCTCTGATGAGAAAAAATTTAACCTTGATGGTCCTTATGGTTTCCAACGTTACTGGCATGACAAGCAGATCCCACCTGAGATGTTTTCTACACGCCACAGTGGAGGGGGCGCCATAATTGTCTGGGGTGCTTTTTCCTTCAGTGGAACAATGAAGCTTCAGGAAGTGCAGGGATGTCAAACGGCCGCTGGCTATGTCCAGATGTTGCAGAGAGCATTACTCATGACTGAGGCCCTCGTCTGTGTGGTAACGACTGGGTTTTTCAACAGGACAACGCTACAGTACACAATGCCCGCAGGACAAGGGACTTCTTCCAGGAGAATAACATCACTCATTTGGCTCATCCTGTGTGTTACCCTGATCTAAATCCAATTGAGAACCTTTGGGGATGGATGGCAAGGGAAGTTTACAAAAATGGACAACAGTTCCAGACAGTAGATGGCCTTCGTGCGGCCGTCTTCACCACTTGGAGAAATGTTCCCACTGACCTCATGGAAATGCTTTCATCACGCATGCCGAAACAAATTTTTTACGTGATAAACAATAACGGCGGAGCTACTCATTACTGAGTTCATGTTTGGAAGTTGGATTTCTGTTTTGGGGGGGTTTAGTTTTGGTGTGGTCCTAAACTTTTCATCAGCTGAAAAACAGCCTGTTTCCGTTTATTTGTTGTTTTCATTAAATTGAATGCTTCAATTTTTTTTGGTCTCACTCCCATTTCTTTTTGTTGCATGTTGAAGCTCTACTTGGAACCTTGTTAAGATCCAGCCATGCTAAATATGATTTTTTGCCATTTTTCAAGTGGTGTTAAACTTTTGATCAGGACTGTATCAGATTAATGGCAGGTCCTGTCAAATCATTAAATATTATATTATAGATTTGGATAAAATATTACATATAAATGGCAATATAAAGGTAGCCAAAGATGAGAAATGCCTTCAGCATCTTGGAGCCACATTCCAGCTGCTTCTGTATGAAGTCATGAATTAAATCCTTACTGTTTCTTCTGCCTGACATGCACGTCTTTACAGATTAAGAAATATAGGACCTAATGGGGCCTTTAGAGCTTATGCTGTCATGCACTTGGTCATTATGTCTGTCTTGAGCAAGGAGAAGATACATCTGGTTACTTATTTCAGGGCTTAGGAATGATCAGCGCATTATTTGCACTAGGCTAATGTCTATTAGATATTGAATATTTATATACATAAACAATTTATGGGGGCAGTGAGGATATATTTGCTTTTATTGGGAGAGGACTTGACTACATTATCATGCAGGTGGAATCCAGATGCAATAGAGACCATGATGTGATAGTGAAGAACAATCGTGCACAACAGGTAGAGTAGCTCTGTAAAGCCTCATTCACACGTCGGTGTTTGCTCAATGATTTCCATCATTGATTGTTAGCGAAAACCCGGACTGGAGCCTCCACAGACATAAGGTATAAGGAAAAGATCTGCACCTGTTCTGTGTTTAGAGCCGCACCTGGTTTTGGCTCACAATCACTGATGGAAATCACTGATCGAACACTGACGTGTGAATGATGCTTAATACAGTGTTGTATTGAGAATGCCTTTTTATATCTCAATATGAAATCAGAGGCATTTGGAGGTAGAGCAGGGTGCTACAGAACCCCCAGAAGTTGTACGGAGCTGTAATGCATTTGTGTACATGAAGCCTAAGGATGTTCCTGTGACCCTGACTTGTGCCCTCTGTTTATAGTAGTGCTTTTCTATTCAGTTAATACTAGTAAGAAGAGAGCTTTATGAAGAAGATTGCTGACCATCTTAGTGCAAAAGTACCCTACATGTATCGTGAAAGGTAAAAATCGTCTGATTCAAAATTGTTGTTGGTGTCCTGCCCTGCAACAGTTTGCACCCGTTGTCTGCATCATAAGCTTGATGCAAATGAACACTGCTCAAACTGTGAGGCTGGCCTAACTGGTGAGATACCCCAAAGTTGTTGATGAGATGTGGTGTGCCTACTATTGGAGAAATGCCAACCAAATCTGCCAGTGTAGGTGGAACTAGCTGAATGTCTAATGTGTATGCGGGCCTGCTGACTCTCCCCTGAACAGCAATGTTGGAAGAAAGAAAGAATGGGCTCGTCGAATTTAGTTTAAAAAGAAGGTAAAAGGGTCGCTAGAGGTGTCTGACGCTATTTTACTCCCCCTCCATTCAAAGCACATGCACACTTGGCCAAACTCAGCATGTATGAGTTCAGCCGACAGTTTTGAAGGTGTATGGGCAGCTGTAGAGTCAGCTGGACAGACCCTCTTGTGTCCCAGTAGAAGTTTCTTTGTTCAGTACCTTGTGTACACCAATTGTACTCATGTTGTTTGTATTGGATAGAAAGAAGTTATCTATCACATATTGCTTTATCTCGCCTTCTGGCACCAAGAGAGAGGGTGACTGAAAACCTTAAGGTTGGGTTTGCACATTGCTTTTGTGCTGCTCTTTAAAAACACATCAAAATGTATTGCAAAAAATGTATCCATAAGTGTTTTTCCCACAATTGTGTTTTTATACGTGAAAAAATGTGGTCATTGCTGATGCAGTTTTTCTTTACATGAAAACTCAATCATGGTTAAAACACATGCCTTTTCTGTGATGTGTTTTTTTTATGCAAAGAGCAACACAAAAGCAGCCTGCATTAGGGCTGGTATTACATTTTTTTTTACGTGACAAAATACCAACTCCAGATCTTTCATGGAAGACTATGGGAAATATTAAATGCAGGACAAACACCCTTGATGCGCATTTCTTGGGTCAGCAGCATTTATGTCATATTACAGCATGCTCTGGGTTTGCCGTTTTTTTTTCTCATGGTGTCTGTCGTTTTTCTACAACATTCCTCCACAGATGCTAAACCACACTTTCTAACAAAAACACCTCAAAACCATCTAAAAGAGATGCTACAAAAAACGCTGATCAAGTCAGGCTTTTTTCGAAGTTTTTCTTTTTCGGGCCAAAAAAATAGCAGGATCCAAACTGTGGGTGGAGTCTCAGTGGGACTCTCTGGTTTCTAAAGCTGAACCTGGACATATGCCCTTATTCCCCCACTCAGCTCCTCTGACATGAGCATCGGAGCATTTGTGTATATTTTTAATACTGTTAGGCGGAGGCTTCCGCCTAGCAGTGTTCCCGGTTACAGCACTGGCACTGATGGGCGGGCTTTAGCGCTGCCCAAGCCATTTTACAGACAAGGGCAGCCATTAGTGCCAGTGACATCAACGGGCCCACTGCTAGCTTACCCATGGAGAGCTAATTGGGTAAAGCGGGGGATATGTCTGGGTTCCATACAGGTGTCTACTAGGATGTGTAATCCTGGTTAGTATTGAGGCATGATTTTCACACTTATTTGTTGTTTTTAGATACATATCTTCAGGTGCGGACTGGCCATATTCACTACAGGGAATTTTCCCAGTGAGCTGGTGCCCACAGGCCACCCCAGCCATCCTCATTGGCGGTGGCTGGGTACATACTAATGGGGGAACTATAGTGGTCATTATTAGAGGAAGTCCAGGCAACATGCTAAAGGTAGGGCTGGCTTGGTTCTGTGGCCCACATCTCATTTCCTAAGCCCCCTGTTCCATACCTTAATTAGAGACAACTGGAGAAGGAGGAGGGAAGACCGTGGCCACCACAGAGGGACAAGCTTGGTGAGGGGGGGGGGGGGGGGGGTGGTATTTTGTCCTGCACTGTGGTATTTGGTTCTTTGGGAAGGTATTCTGTGCTGCAATATGGTATTTCTGACCCTGCCAACTTGTATTGGCCCCATCTACTTGTGTTGCCCCACCTTCTGTCAATTTGAACCTATTGGGGCCACTTTTATATATTTTTTTCCCCGTCAATATGCCTAATATATGATGGATCTGACAATCTGTCACTGAAAATGTGGTCTGAATAAAGTGGTGGTCTTCTCAAACAGATCGTTATTTGGAGAGGTTTCACTGTGTATTGGGGTTGGAACTGAATTTAAGTAATAATATCAATAGTTCCCAGTTAACTCTCCACAAAATGACCCAAATTTTAATAATGAGAAACGATGATTGTGCTTTTCATTATTGTAGAATTCAACAATCAGCCATAATATTCAATATACATCTGCCTAATAACTCTGATCTGTCAAGACATGGTCTCTACAAGGTGTCCTGAATGTATCCTGTAGTGTCTGGCACCAAAATGTTAGCAGCAGATCTATGTTTAATCACATTCTTATCTGGGGAATTTGGATGCCAAGTCAAGATTTTGAATTTGGTTTCCTCAAACCATTACTGAACAATTTTTGCAGTGTGACAGGGTGCATTATTCTGCCGAAAAAGGCCATTGACATTAGGGAATAGAATTGCCTTAAAGGGTGTACTGCGTCTGAAACAATGTTAGGTAGGTTCAGTTCTGATGCCTATGTGCCGATTGTGGGTACTTTTCCACTTTTCGCAGTGGGCCGGGGTCAGCATGGGTACTCTGACTGCTAGGCAGCACCATGCGCAACGTCCTGCAGTATACTGTGAGTTCTGACACCTTTCTATCATAGGCAGCATTAACATTTTACTGCCACAGTAGTATCAGATGGACTACTGTAGCTTTTGCTCTTAACTTACATCAGTGTTTGCCTCGGGCATCCATGGTTCACCAATTGTCATTTCTTGGGCATCTTTTGGTAGGCACTAACCAGTGCATACCTGGAAGACCCTATAGGCAGACTACTCATTACAATTTGGTCAAAGTCGCCCTAATCCTTCTACTTGTGTCTGTCAAGTCAAATTCTTTGTGAGTGCAAACTTATTTGGCCAAATAAATTGATTCTGATTCTGATAATCAGCGCGCTTCACTTCCTCCATACCCTTGTTAAAATATTACATGTTGTTCGGTACTTTGTTCTTGTGCAGTAGATGTCTCTTTGGCTACCCCTGGTTTTTTACAATATAATGGGTAAAACAGGTTGTAAAATTCAGGCATCCATAGGGCGATGGATAAAGAATTTAGAATAGAGAGAACCTTCTGTGATGTTTATTTCAGATATGTTCTCTCTGATCACTAAAATGTGCCTAAAAATGTGACAATAAGGCCATTTTAAGATCAGACCTAAAGCTTTTCTGTATAAAAATGAAAAAATAAAGAGGAATCATTAAAATCTAGCTGTAGAGCTTTTTTCTAAAAAAATAAATAAAAAATATTCAGCTTTATATAGAATGATAGAATCTCAGTATGCCATAAGCCATTCAATTCAGCATGTCATTTCACGATGTTCTGTAACGTGACCTGCAATTAAACAGTGTCCTTAGGATGGATCATCAATATCAGATTGGTGGGGTCCAACTGCAGGCACTCCCATTGAAAAGCTCCATTGAGTGCCATGGGCTCTTCCTAGGCCAGTGACATCACGATCATCGGTCATGTGGGCTATGTGCAGTACCATTCAAGTGAATGGGACTGAGCTGCAATAGCATGCAATTCACAATGGTCTTTTTATGTCGTTTTTCAGCCAAAGACCGAAGAGGCTTCCAAAAGAATAGAAAATATGTAGGAATGACTTATACTTCTTTCTGCTGGATCCACTAATGGCTTTGGGTTGAACAATAATTTTTGCAAATAATGCTGTTTTTGTGAAACCATCCTTAAAAGGATCCACTTGCAAATGCTTCTTTTGAAAAGCTGATCCAGCGATCTCTTGTTTTTGGTAATAATGGGCAAGCCATGTACAGTATGGCCGACCATATAATGCATGGCTGTGTCTGGCTAACAAAGGGGGTCCCAATCAAGGGACATGACCTCGGTTATGTCTATATGCCCTAGCAGAGCATATGAACAGAGATTTTCTTGTTAACCCCTTAAAGGCTGAATTCCCACATGCTGTCTTTTAAACCAAGCATAAGAGTGAATAAAAGAGTAACAAAGTATCCTATTTGTCCTTCATTGTCCATCCACTGCTTGCTTTGGTTAAAAACTGCACCAAGACTGCATATGTGAATAAGCATTTGACCCATGTATACCTATAATCCACTATATAAACCACATATGGTATATGGATTATCCACTAATCAGGATTATTATGCTTCTTAAATTAGTTCTCTGGGAATTAAGAAAATGAATATACTTATATTATTTTATTGTAACTATATTCCCAAATAACTTTTATTAGTTATAATGGCTCGTTTTACCTAGGGAGCAATTATAAGGGGAAATAAAATGGCCGCTGTCCTATTAGTTCACACAAAACCTGTCCTAATCACACAGTAGGACAAATTACTTCACAACACTGAGGTAAAGAGCTGCCTCATCCTCCTCTCTGTTCTGCTTGTCGGGGATTATGGTCCTGAATACAGATGATAAGATCTTCAGCTGAGTTTCTGTAAGAATGGAGTTAATGAGGAGACCTGAAGTACAGAAGAGGGTGGACAGGACAGACTGTGGTAATATGGGGCTATGGTAATTGAGAATGCTTACAAGGGCTGAAGCTCATTAGCCACATTCTCCTCTCTGTAGTGCATGTCTCCTCATGAACTCCATTCATACAGAGATTCAGCTTAAGATCTTATCAGCTATAATCAGGATCATAATCCCTGACAAGCAGAGCAGAGAGGAGAATGAGGCAGCTCTTTAGCTCAGTGCTCTGAAGTAACTTGTCCTGCTGTGTGATTAGGACAGGTTTTGTGTGAATTTCTCCTAATGATTACTCCTAAGACAAAACAAGCCATTATAACTAATGAAAGGTATTTGGGAATATATTTATAATAAGATTATATTTAAGAATTTTCATTTTCTTAATTCCTGGAGAACCCCTTTAATATACATGTTCTATTGATTTCAAGTGATAACCTACAGGCTTTTCATAGACAAAGCAAAGAAGCAAATTGAGTCCTAAAAAAATTATGACGTAGCATAGCGGTCATTTATTTCGAGAACACCAACATAGTAATGGGAACATATACTGGAGAGCAACTCAGGCGAGCAAGGGCATGAATGCATCAGAGCAGGCAAGTACAATATCCTGTTTCCACTGTAGATTTAGGACTTAAAAAACTATTAGCACAAAGAACACTAGTGCAGATCACGACAGCATCTTGAGAGATGAAGCAGGTGGCCAACTTAACCCTTCCAAGATCAAAATGATTGCGGGATATTATAGTGAAAAGAAATCCAGCAATCACCATCTGCACGCTACTCTATTTAAGCATCATTTTAGAATGGCACTATCTAAGAAACTCTGTAGCGTGCCATGGCGCAATGCTCAATTGAGTATTGCTTTCCTTTGAATTCTGCCATTGGGGGAGAGTCGGGAGGCACATACACATTAGAAACTTTATGGTTCATTTGTAATTATCCAAATTTACAGCCTACAAAAAAAGAAGGGAAATTGCGTACATGACATGTCATCGCCACATCTGTACAATTTGCCTATGTATTTTATATATAATTATTTTGCTTTATATTTATGCGCAGATAAAAAGCAATGTGACTGTACAGTATTTAGCCACATATAACTATGAGAAAAGAAAATCAGACCTATAGAGCAAACAGGGCTACATTAAAGAAACGTAAAATTAAGAAATGGATGGTAAAAGTGGAAGATTCAATTTGGGAGCTGTTAGCCGCCCATTGACTATGTATGTCTAGGCATTGGTGGATGTTTCTAAATGTCTTTGCTGACCAAATATGTGGTCAAAAATGACACAATAATTTCAGCAGGATATAATAAAGTAAAGCAGGACATACATCCAAACTGATATACAAAACTGCACATGCAAGTAATACAGACCCAGCCAGTATGCCACCTCAAAACAACCCCAAAATGTATTTTGCGTTGTGCTTATGACCCCCAATGAGTGTTGTATATAGAGATCAGGAAGCAGTCATGTGATCGTTGGGGACTGGGTGCGCAGGCTGCTGGGTCTTAGCAGACCCAGATCAGCTCTGCATTGAGGTTTTACAGCATTGTAAAGTCTCTGGCTGTTTTCGCCCTGTAATCAGTTCCATTCACCTTAATGGAGCTTGCAGAAATACATGTGCCTGCTGCCCCATTCAAATGAATGGAACAGATTTTCAGTCGCAAAATTTTCTGCTACAAAATCTGCCGTTTGTAAACGCATCCAAACTGGGGCTAATATGTCAACTCTAGCTACAGGAGAAATCAGCAATAAAAATATAATTTAAAATGTCCCCCAAAGGTCTTGTATGATGTTATGGGAGCAGAAAGTGTAAAAAAAATAAAAATAAAATAATAAATAATAGAAACACGTCATCATACGGTGAAACGCAGCTTCTAGCCTCACCCCCAGCCACCATAACCTATACATTCTATATAGCAAAACCACCATTATAGTAAAGGGGCATAATTTTATTTTATTTACATAGCCGAGCAGAAAAAAAAAGTTATGGTTTTCAGATGCATGTACTAAAAAACTGAAAATGTGCCTTGTCAGGAAGTCGGTTACTGGTGCGGTCTTAAACTGGTTAAATAAACCCTTTGTTACAAAGTACTCTGGTGTTAATTTTCTTGGGATACCTTCCATTTTCAGTTAGCAGATGATATGGGAGGGTTGCCGTACAGCATGAACTATTGTTACAGTTGTCATAGTATTTGAAACAAAAGATATGCTGAATTGTGAACTTTAAACTTGTAATACATACTCATCCTGCTGACAGCTATTTCGCCTAAATCCACCATAAACATGCATGCTGCACTCCCAGACCTCTCTGACATCTGCCATTGGGGGAGAGTCGGGAGGCCTCCAGACACATAAGATTGTCAGCCCATCTTCATCAACAGTTTGGAGCAGTTTAATGTGCATGGACACATTTATAGTTCATTTGGGATTGTCCCAATTTACAGCTTTCAAAGAAGAAAAAGGGAAACCCTTGAAGGAGTTGTCCAGCCTTTACTAGGTGATGGCCGATTGTCAAGATAGGCCATCATTAGCTGACAACCTGCACTGCTTGTAGTGGATAACCCTCATCAATGCAGTGCTGCCGCCACTGACTTTCCCTTTGATTGTGAATATGTTAGTGGATGAAGATTAGGTTTGGGCAGACTGGGTCAAATCTTCACTCCCACTTGTGGAGAACCTTCCTTTGAAAGGTGGCTGGTCTCCTCTTACGGTTCCTGCTTGACCTTTTTTGCCAATGTGTTCATATAGCGGTAGAATCTGGTAACAGAAAAGAGATAGGGGATGGTCAGCCATGAGCGGGTATAAGGTACCCATCCATTTTTTGGGGGTTGGAAAACAAAATGCCATTAAAACAACATGCAATAGAGTACAGAATAAAGCAGGCTCATTTTTTTGTGATCCAGATCCTGCTTTTTATACAGAAGGAACCAATGACATCAGGGTGCTAGGGGATAAGCACCCTTCTCTTGTTTTAAAGGTACCTTTTCATCAATACCTTGCAATAGGATGCAAAAATATGGCGTGAGTTTAACCTTACTGCTGGGTTATGCATGGGTAGTATGATGTCTTATAGATTAGAACAGGTGTTTGGTAGGGCATCCTGTAGTCACACTACAGCACTTTACTAAATGCCTGCCACTATGGCATCAAAACTATAAGGCAATATGCTGTGTGCACTACTGTGGAAAATGACAAAAGTATAAGGTCTCATATTTTCTTTTTTGAAGGCATGTTCATCTTCAGGTACGGTAACTTAGCAACGTATTTTATGTAGGATGAATTCTTGTGAACAAGGTTCTACTTAATGATATCACTATGGCAACTCAAATTTCAGAAGCTTGAAGTACTGCGCTCGTATGACTTGTGTAGAGACATTAATTGTTCCGAGCTTACAGTAGAAACTTTTGTCACTTGTGCTTTGTTGTATTCTTTCTTTGCAAATACTGTATACAGCATTCGTTTCACTGCTAAATTAAAGAGTATCTGTCACATAGTTATATAGTAAGTATTGTCGGAAAAGACATATGTCTATCAAGTTTCTGATCTGTGGGTAGCAGCTTTCAATGCAGGAAGAACTGAGTGGATTGCTACACTATATACTGTAGATTTGTGGGAAAGGATTTAGTTTCCCTGTACTTTCTGTGCTTAATGCTCCAGTGGTGGTCCTACATAGTGATTGACAGCTATCTCTGTATTACTGTGCATAGAAGTATCCACCCTCTGGACTCCCATAGAAAGAGAAGAGATTAAGGGTACTTTCACACTAGCGTTGTTAGAATCTGACAGGCAGTTCCTTTGCCGGAACTGCCTGCCTGATTCGGAAATCTGATTGCAAATCTTTTTTTTTTACGGATCTGGATCCGTTAGACTTATTCATGGCGGTACCAGTTCCGTCTTTCCGGTATCATCCGGAATAACGGATCTGGTATTACATTTTTTTCAAAGCTAGAAAGAACTGCGCATGCGCAGACTGGAAAGCCGAATCCGATGATGCAGCATTTTCCGGAACACTTGGTACCGGATCCGGTATTTTAATACATTTCAATGGAAATTAATGCTGGATCCGGCAAGTGCTGTAGTGTTCCGGAATTTTGACAGGAAAAAAGTTTGTCTGGTCAAATACCATACAAGGGACGGAACAGAAGACATCCTAATGCATACTGAATGGACTGCTTTCCATTCAGAATGCATTGGGACAAAACTGAAGCGTTTTTTTTTTCCGGTATTGAGACCCTTTACTGGATTTCAATACTGGAAAAGAATAACGCTAGTGTGAAAGTACCCTCAAAAAGGACCTGTCTCCCTGAAATGTGGTGCAATTCAAAGACAGCATTTTACAATACAGAAGGGGCTGAGCAGATTGATATATAGTTTTCTTGGAAAAGGTTCACTAAACCCTGTAATTTATACATTTCTATCTTGACTTGTTTTGTACACAGGGGAGGTGTTATCAGTGACAGTATTCTCTGTGTAACTGTGTATACATAGATAGATGTCAGTCACTGATAGTTGTACACAGGGGAGTGTTATCAGAGATTGATAGCACTCTCTATGTAATTGTGTATACATAGATAGCTGTCCATCACTGATAGTTGTACACAGGGGAGATGTTATCAGTGATTGAGAGTGTTCTCTGTGTAAGTGTGTATACATAGATAGCTATCAGTCACTGATAGTTGTACACAGGGGAGGTGTTATCAGTGATTGATAGCATCCTCTGTGTAAGTGTGTATACATAGATATCTGTCAGTCAATGATAGTTGTACATGGGGGAGTTATTATCAGTGATTGATAGCATTCTCTGTGTAAGTGTGTATACATAGATAGCTGTCAGTCACTGATAGTTGTGTACGGGGGAGGTGTTATCAGTGATTGATAGCATTCTCTGTGTGTGTATACATAGATAGCTGTCAGTCACTGATAGTTGTACACAGGGGAGGTGTTGTCAGTGATTGAGAGTGTTCTCTGTGTAAGTGTGTATACATAGCTGTCAGTCACTGATAGTTGTGTACGGGGGAGGTGTTATCAGTGATCGATAGCATTCTCTGTGTAAGTGTGTATACATAGATATCTGTCAGTCAATGATAGTTGTACATGGGGGAGGTATTATCAGTGATTGATAGCATTCTCTGTGTAAGTGTGTATACATAGATAGCTGTCAGTCACTGATAGCTGTACATGAGGAGGTGTTATCAGTGATTGATAGTGTTCTCTGTGTAAATGTATATATACATAAATAGCTGTCAGTCACTGATAGTTGTACACGAGGGAGGTGTTATCAGTGATTGATAGCATTCTCTGTGTAAGTGTGTATACATAGATAGTTGTCAGTCACTGATAGTTGTACACGTGGGTGGTGTATGGAAAATCTCGAGCTATTTACTATACATCAATCTGCTAATCTTCTCCTGCACTATAACATGCTGCTTTTTGTGGAGATGTATCCTTAAAGGGGAGTCATATTTTCTCCAAGTCAAGCCCCTTAGCTCAGCCTAAGAAACGCCCCTACAGATAAAATCTTGCGTGAGCTTCCTTGCTTCGAGTCAAGGTAAGCACGCCCCCTAACTGTCCGCTCTTTTGTTAGATTGACAGCCTGCAGTGTGGCCGGGAACGCATAAGTCTCGCGGATGCGCTCCTTGGTAAGGCGCAATCCTGTCTCCGGGTGCTGCTGTTAGCCAGATTTCAGCGTGCTTACCTAGACTCTAAGCAAGTAAGCCTCATTTGCCTACGACCTGCGGGGGAATAAAAGTTGATTTACAACGATCATGCTCCTCAGATGTCTTACACAAGAACATCATTAGAAGCCGGATGTTACCAGCTTTAAGGTACTGCTGGCGGTTTATGATCCATTTTGGTGCTGACAGGTTCCCTTTTAAGTCTCTACCTAAAGCTTGCCTCACTACTTGCCTGAATTAGAAATATGATTACTTTAGTGTTTATTTCTTTGGGCCTCCCGTTCCAAAGATATCAGTTGTCAGTGGTTTGCCAAGAGGACATTAACTGCAGGTCTTCTCCCGAGGTGAAGTGATTTTAATTGCTGTGCCGTTGTCCAGAGAGTGGCAGCGTCCTCAGTGTGGTCTAGTGAGATAAGTAATAGTCTTGATAATTAGAGTCACGGCGATGATGACCCACCTCGGGAGAAGACTCAAGGTATCTGCCCCCTTAGCAAACCACTGGCAGTTTACATACAGGGTGCCAGATGTCCTGAGGACAATATCTTGGGGAAGGGAGGCCCAAACAAATAATCACTGGAGGTATTAGCAGTTCCATCAGGGGGCTAGTTTTGACTATTTAGTGATAGGTCCTCTTCGAATGAATCTTTTCCAACAAAACTATTCATCAATCTGCTCAGCTCCTCCTGCTCTGGAACATGCTGCCTGCATATAGGACATGACAGGTGCAAACTAAGGATATGTAATAAGTAGTAACCTTTATTTATGCTGTATCAACACATTCCTCAGCAAAGAGGCAACAAGCATAGAAAATGAGACGTAATGGTTTTTGCCACCATGAACATTGATGGCATTCATGGTGCCAGACCACTGGAGGGAACTCATTGGCAGGTGAAGAGATTATGTTGGCCCATAAAATGTACACACCACTGACACAGTAACAACTTGCTGTGAACTTACTCAACATTTACAGGAGGAGTACCAGAGTAACAGGGCGCAGTGTAGCGTTATACGAGTATTTACTAAAACAGACCTGTCAAGAGAGGTGACGGGACCTTTTTTGTGATTTTATATAAAGTAACATTTTTGATAATGACAGAATATTTTTTTTTCCCTTGACAAAAAAAATCCGATTTTAATTTTACTTAGAAACAGCGACACTCTTGCCCAAGCTTCTGAGTACTCGGGGATGTTTTCGTGTCAGTCTTTGGTAATATCTGCAGATGGAAATGGCAGTTATGACAGACATGCACAAACAGGATTGGAATGAGTAAATTACAGTTACTTCAGAAGTGCCTAATACTGTAGTTCCAGGCTGAACGAAGGAGGCTTTCCCGTTTTTATTTTTAATTAAGCCCCAAGCATTAAAACTTTTCAGACATGACTGTGCAAGATGAAGACCTGCGTTACGTCAAAGGAAATGTGAGTAAAGTGCCTGGAAGGAAAGGCAGGTCCTGAGCCAGAGGAAGACACAGGACGTAAACACGTTATCTGACGAAGGCTGCAAATCGCAGCTCACTAGAATAATACGGAAAACCTTCGGGTTCTTGCATAAGCAGAAGAGGCCTATTATGTACCTTGTGTAGGGTGTGATTCCAGCCCGCCTGATGACAGGATCTACAGCAGTCATGCAGTCCACACCTCAGTAACTTTTGTTGAAAATGGTAGTGTTTAGCCTTGTGAGTATTGAGTTCTCGTGTCTGTTGTGGAAGTGAAGGTTATAACAACATGTGCGAAGAGAAAATGAATTAGTAGCTAGATAATGTACATGAATGTAGCCTCGTTGACACCTGGGTGCAGCAGGCATGCCGTTTCTACAATAATGTGAATCAGTGTTGTAGCAGAGCTGAATTTATGCAACATTGGGGCAGATTTACTAATTATATAGATGGCGTAAATGTATGCCTTAGGCCTCGTTCACACGGACGTGTGAAGCCCGTGACCATGCTGTGGACCACAAATTGCCGTAATGCACGGGCACCTTCCGTGGGGCAGGTGCATGGGGATCGCAGACCCATTCACTTGAATGGGTCCGCGATCCCTCTGTTCGGCAAAAAGATAGAGCATGTTCTATCTTTTTGCGGTGCGGAGGCACGGAACCGCAGAAAGCACTCCGTAGTGCTTCCGTAGTGTTCCATTCCACACCATTGCGGACCTATTGAAATAAATGGGTCCGCATCCACGGAACGGTGTATGTGTATTGCGGATCGGCAAATTCTGTCCGCAATACGGGCACGGGACACCGACGGTCGTGTGAATGAGCCCTTATTAACAAAGTAAGTGATTTCCATCAGCGATTTTGAGCCAAAACCAGATGCAGCTCTAAACACAAAACAAGTGCAAATCTTTCCCTAAGGCTAGGTCTGCACGACGACATTTGTCGCACAACAATAAGTCGCGCGACAGATAGGGCACAACTACACTGCAACGTTTGTCGCATGACATTTTATTGCACCAATGTCGCGCGACAATTTTTATAATGGCAGTCTATGGTGTCGCACTGCAACATACTGCGACGCAACGGTCGCTGAAAAATCCATCTTGAATGGACTTTCAGCGACTGTTGCGTTTCAGTCGCATGTTGCAGTGCGACACCATAGACTGCCATTATAAAAATTGTGGCGCGACATTGGTGCGACAAATGTCGTCGTGTAGACTTAGCCTTATACCTTATGTGTGTGGAGGCTCAAATCTTGGTTTTGGCTGAAAATCACTGCTGGAAATCACTGACCAAACACTGACTGTGTGAATGAGGCTTTGAACAGGCAGTGTAGACCTGCACCAGGGGCTCAGGCTGGATGCTTTATACCAACTATTGGTTGGCTTAATTTGAGATAGAATTTAAGCCAGAAATGTGGCGCAATTTTGGCACAAACAGGGACATTTCATTATAGTTGTTATGGGGCTTCATGCAGATCTCTGCATTCAGTGGCGTAACTAGAGTGTTATGGGCCCCAGTGCAAACTTTGGATCGGGGCCCCCCCCCCCCCCCATTTATACAAAGAAGCGGCAGAATTTCTTACTAAGGGCTCTTTCCCGTGCGGCTAGTCCGCTGCGTGAATGAGAGCCAAGCCCCATTCCGGACAGCAGAGACAGCTCCGTGCCTCTCTGTGACCTTTTTACTACAAAATCACAATGAGATAAAGTTGTCACCGTGATTTTGTAGCAAAACGATCATAGAGAGGCAAAGAGCATTATCAATCATGTTACTACTCAGTGTCTCTGCTGTCCGGAGCGGGGCTTGGCTTTCTTTCACACAGCAGTTTAGCCACACGGGATCCGCTCGTGTTAAAGAGCCCTAAGCCCAATGCATGGCTACACTCACCCAGTCCTAATAAAATCTGGTCCTACCTCATCCAGGGTGTCTCTGGCGTCGGCGTGATGTCCGCTGGATCCAGAACAAGGTTCCTGTGGTGATAGAGAAAAAAAGAATAATCACATAAGGAAGGGATGGTGACTGCCCCTATGAAACTACCAGCAGGGGGCGCTGTGCTGGCCTGGTAGACTGAGCTATGCCAATGTATAGCAGGGTAATTTAGGACATTTCCCCTAAGTGCAACCACACGGTACTAATGTCTACATTGTGGCCCCTCACAGTACTAATGCCCACCTTGTGGCCTTTCACAGTAATTAAGCCCACCTTGTGGTCCCTTCACAAAAGTTATGTCCTTCTTGTGGCCCCTCACAGCAGTTATGCCTACCTTTGTTCCTGTCACAGTAGTTATGCCCAGATATGTGTCCCTCACAGTAGTTATGCCAAATATGTGCCCCCTAACAGTAGTTATGCCAAATATGTGCCCCCTCACGGTATTTATGCCAGATATGTGCCCCCTCAAAGTAGTTATGCCCAGATAAGTTCCCCCTCACAGTGGATATGCCCAGATATGTGCCCGCTCACAGGGGTTTGCCCAGATATGTGCCCGCTCACAGTGGTTATGCCCAGATATGTGCCCCTCACAGTGGATATGGCCAGATATGTTACCCCTCACAGTAGTTATGCCAGATTATGTGCCCCTCACAGTAGTTATGACCAGATATGTGCCCCCCTACAGTGGTTATGCCAGATTATGTGCCCCTCACATTAAATATGCCCACATATGTGCCCCTCACAGTGGTTATGCTAGATTATGTGCCCCCCTCACAGTAGTTGATATATGTGCCCCCCTCACAGTAGTTATGACATATTAGGTGCCCCCTCAGTAGAGATGCCCACTTTTGTGCCCCCTCACTCTAGTTGTGCCCATCAACCCCCTTCCCCTTTGCCCCCAGTCTGCAGTGTTAGGAAAAGAAAATAAAAAAACACATACTTACCCTCTTCCCTGGTGTTGCGCTGCCACACTCACATGGCACTGCTGGCTGTGCTGAAGGCAGTTTCCCGGGCCTTCAGAGCTCCTCCCACAGCCAGCAGCGCGATGTGCGGCCAGCAGAGGGAGCTCTAGAGCTCCTGCTTCACTGATGATCTGGATACAGCCTGGCAGTGACAAGAAATGCCGGGCGGACTGTATGTGAGTGAGTGAGTGCGCGCGTCCCCCCTCTTCCTCCTCCCCCCCTCTGCGCAAACCTCCCCCACCTTGCTTCATATTAAACATGTAATGGAGCGCCCTGATGGGGGCCCGGCATTGTCACTGTACTTCATGCTGGGCCCCGTCACAGCGCTTCATTACATGTTAGTACAGCGGGCCCCTCCCCCCGACGGGCCCGGTCGCAGTCGCACTCCCTGCGACCGCGATCGTTACGCCCCTGTCTGCATTTACTATAATTTTCGCCAGAAACAGTCTATGCCAGCTAGGGGCATTCAGTACAGTTTCTTGTGCACACCAGGACAGAAATGTACCTAATTTATTAAGAAGCATCTACCTGGCATCTGACACCAGCACAGGGCAATCAATTCTGGCATATAGGTATGCCAGTCTTGATAAATGTTCCTCAAAATGTTGAATCATATGCCATGTCCCTTTTCACACAAAGCCATGCACCTTTTCTGGTAAGACACAGCCCTTTTTTGAACTAGGAGCAGAACCTTTCTCTAAACCTATATGCACCAAACCAGTCCACTTTTTGGTGCAATTTATGCCAAAATCTACATGCACTGACATTAGTAAATATAGCCCATAGTCTGTGCATTCTGCCAGTGTAGTGCATGGACCTGCAGGCCATATACACTCCAATTAATTATTTAAAAGGTTTATCTGACCCCTGCAAACCACATATGTCCAGGCCCCTCACACACAATATACTTACCTCGTTCTCCGGCACCCGTGTCACTCCTGGCCCCCGCACGGCCGCCTCTGCTTCTCCCCATGCACGGATGAAAACATCTGGTGACGGGCGGGAAGGGGGCAGCCAATAGCAGGGGGCGACAGGGACAAGCCTCCCTAGCGTCATCCGAGATGCTAGGAAGGCTTGTCCCCGCCTGCCATTGGTGCCCCCCACAGGATGTTTTCATCAGCGCACTGGGAGAAACAGCGGGGACCTGGAGTGACGCGGGTGCCGGGGAGCGATGGTAAATATATTGTGTGTGAGGGGCTTGGGCATATTGGGGCACATTTCAGGGGTTGGATAACCCCTTTAAGTGGCAGATATGCCTCTTATACATTATATCCTGAACAGGAAGCAAGATTTTTTTAAAGCAAGATATACATATAGTGGTCCAGTCAGTACCGGGAAAATGCAATTCAACTTAAAAGTACATACAGTTGCAAAAAAAAGTATGTGAACCCTTTGGAATGATATGGATTTCTGCACCAATTGGTCATAAAATGTGATCTGATCTTCATTTAAGTCACAACAATAGACAATCTCAGTCTGCTTAAACTAATAACACACAAAGAATTAAATGTTACCATGTTTTTATTGAACACACCGTGTAAACATTCACAGTGCAGGTGGAAAAAGTATGTGAACCCTTGGATTTAATAACTGGTTGAATCTCCTTTGGCAGCAATAACTTCAACCAAACGTTTCCTGAGGTTGCAGATCAGACGTGCACAACGGTCAGGAGTATTTCTTGACCATTCCTCTTTACAGAACTGTTTCAGTTCAGCAATATTCTTGGGATGTCTGGTGTGAATTGCTTTCTTGAGGTCATGCCACAGCATCTCAATCGGGTTGAGGTCAGGACTCTGACTGGGCCACTCCAGGAGGCATATTTTCTTCTGTTTAAGCCATTCTGTTGTTGATTTACTTCTGTGCTTTGAGTCGTTGTCCTGTTGCAACACCCATCTTCTGTTGAGCTTCAGCTGGTCGACAGATGGCCTTAAGTTCTCCTGCAAAATGTCTTGATAAACTTGGGAATTCATTTTTTCTTCGATGATAGCAAAGCAGCCCCAAACCATGATGCCCCCACCACCATACTTCACAGTTGGGATGAGGTTTTGATGTTGGTGTGCTGTGCCTCTTTTTCTCCACACATAGTGTTGTGTGCTTCTTCCAAACAACTCAACTCTGGTTTCATCTGTCCACAGAATATTTTGCCAGTACTGCTGTGGAACATCCAGGTGCTCTTGTGCAAACTGTAAACGTGCACCAATGTTTTTTTTGGACAGCAGTGGCTTCCTCTGTGGTATCCTCCCATGAAATCCATTCTTGTTTAGTGTTTTACGTATCGTAGATTTGCTAACAGGGATGTTAGCATATGCCAGACACTTTTGTAAGTCTTTAGCTGACACTCTAGGATTCTTCTTCACCTCATTGAGTAGTCTGTACTGTGCTCTTGCAGTCATCTTTACAGGATGGCCACTCCTAGGGAGAGCAGCAGCATTGCTGAACTTTTTCCATTTATAGACAATTTGTCTTACCGTGGACTGATGAACAGCAAGGCTTTTGGAGATACTTTTATAACCCTTTCCAGCTTTCTGCAAGTCAATTTTTCTTAATCATAGGTCTTCTGAGAGCTCTTTTGTGCGAGGCATCATTCACATCAGGCAATGCTTCTTGTGAAAAGCAAACCCAGAACTGGTGTGTGTTTTTTATAGGGCAGGGCAGCTGTAACCAACACCTCCAATCTCATCTCATTGATTGGACTCCAGTTGGCTGACACCTCACTCCAATTAGCTCTTGGAGATGTCATTGGTCTAGGGGTTCACATACTTTTTCCACCTGCACTGTGAATGTTTACATGGTGTGTTTAATAAAAACATGGTAACATTTAATTATTTGTGTGTTATTAGTTCAAGCAGACTGTGATTGTCTATTGTTGTGACTTAGATAAAGATCCAATAACATTTTATGACCAATTTGTGCAGAAATCCATATCATTCCAAAGGGTTCACATACTTTTTCTTGCAACTGTATATTTGAAGAAAGAGGAAAATAAAGCTGCAAAAAAAAAAAAAAAAGTCAATCCAATATACTGCTGCTACTTCTTCTACTCCTCCTACTACGACCAGGGCGACTACTCCAGAAGCCTGTTTTCCATCTCTATATAGTGAAATTGTGCAAAGCATTGTAAAAGTTGGCTTAATTTAGGGTATAGTTATCATGTGAAAACATAACAATTGTATACCTCTTCCTATAAGGACACATTCAGATGAATGATATTCACATCCAGGTGATCTTCCATTGCAATGAGTGGAGGGTGGCTGCACATTTGCAGCTGTTCTCCCTTCACTTGGGGGGCCCTGTTCTGGAGATTGGAGCACGTCCTTGCATGGTATTTGGTAACTGTATTATGAGTGTGTATATCTACTTTAAAATCTGTTTCCATATACTGAAATTTATGAGAAAATGGATTAAAGTTTAAAGTTTTCATAGTAATAAGTGATGACAGAGTAAAAGCTTAAAACAAGTTTACAGAAACTGGATTCCACTTTACCATTGGAAATTGACTCTACTTGGAGTCCTGAACATGCTCCGCATCATCTTTTCCCCTTTGCTGTAGGCAAGTTTTATCCGTTCTCAGTAATTAAAGGATTACAATTATTTTCATTACTTTTCATCTCCAGCTCAAAGGTAATCTATTAAAAGTGGCACTAATTAATTCTGTACAACCATGGATGTCCTGACACATGATATATTATATATGACAATTAAAATACCAGTCATAAGGCTCTGTTTACGCACTAGTCTCGCTGGTGAAAATAAAAGGAGGCTGGATGGAAACCCTGGTGGACCCCATCAACGATAGATTGAACAGAGCCTTAAATCATATGTTATTCCATAAAACATATCCGTATGGTTTCTGTATGCGATCCGTTTTTTGCGCAGGGAGCAATATGGGCTGGGTATAGCATTTCTACAGTATGGATCTGCAAAATACAGATGACATACGGATGTGTTCCGTGTGTGTTCCGTATTTTTTGTGGACCCATTAACTTGAATGGGGCCTCGGACCGTGATTTGTGGACAATAATAGGACATGCACTACTTTTTTGCAAAACGGAAATACGGAAACGGAATGCACACCTTCCGTTGTTTTTGCGGACCCATTGAAGTAAATGGTTCCGCATACGGTCCGCAAGAAAAACAGAATGGAAGAGGAAAGAAAATATGTTTGTGTGCATGAGCCCATACAGAAAGATAGGAGGCTCCGGTGTTGTTCAGAAGCAGTAGAGAAGCAGTTGATTTATCAAGCACACAATCTCAGCTAGCTCTGAGACTCCCCTATTGCCGGATTCTACAGATCACTGCTGGATGCCTATTGACTATAATGGGTTCCAACGGTGATGTGGTCGCTTTTCGGCATAAATAGCAGGTTTCAACCGGACAAAAAAAAGTTGCATGCAACGTTTTTTTGCTGGATCCTGATGCCACAGATGCGAAAGCTGCCTTAGCAGGGATGGATCTTGCCTGACAGCAGGCAGTGGAGGGCAACTTAAGTAGAAGTGAAACCCTAGTGGCCATGATTTACAGATTTTTTTTCCGGTGGATGCAAGCATACTTTTTAAATGAAGCGATTCTGAAATTTGCCAGTTACAGCATTCTCTATTGAATTAAATTAAATTGTGTGAAAGTACATTGACTCTTTAACCCCTTAAGGACATAGGGCGTACCGGTACGCCCTATTTCCCGAGTCCTTAAGGACCAAGGGCGTACCGGTACGTCCTAACTTAAAATCTTAATTCCGGCGCCGCTGGGGTTAATCGGAACGGGATTTCGGCTGAAATCATTCAGCCGGCATCCCGTAACAACGCAGGGGGGGGTCATTTGACCCCCCCGTATCGGCGATCGCAGAAAACCGCAGGTCAATTCAGACCTGCGGTTTGCTGCGCTTTTTGCCGTTTCTGATCCCCGCGGTCCCTGACCGCGGGGATCAGAAACTTCAGAGTGCCCGAAATCAATATTGTTAACCCCCCCCCTGCACCCCTGCACGATTTGATGGCGGCGGGTGGTGCAGGGGGGGTGTCGCATGCAGTGGGGGCGTTGCGGGAGGCGGGCGGTGCGGCAGGCGGGATCGCGATCCCCCGCCCGCCTCCCATTGCATAATCGTTGGTGTACAGTGGGTATACCAGGGTGCCAGCACATTGCTGGCACCCTGGTATAAACGGCTGACATCGTTGATGCGATGTCAGCCGTTTAACCCTTTCCATACAGCGGTCCGTACGGACCGCTGTATGGAAAAGGTTAACAGTAAGAGGGAGCTCCCTCCCTCTCCGATCGGGGGGCTGCTGTGCCTTTGCAGCCCCCCGATGGGAGAAGGAGAGAGCCCCCAGACAGCCCCCCCAGAACCCCGTCCTTACCCTTCCCCGTCTGCGAAGTTCTGACCATAACTGAGCAGACGGGGAAGGTTCCCATGGCAACAGGACGCCTGATCAGGCGTCCTGCTGTCCATGGTGCTGAACAGATCTGTGCTGAAAGCATAGACCTGTTCAGTGTAAGTAAAATACAGTGCAGAAACCTATATAGGTTCTGTTCTGTATTTTACAGACATCAGACCCACTGGATCTTCAAGAACCAAGTGGGTCTGGGTCAAAAAAATCAAATAAAAAGTGAAAAAAGTTAAGATAAAAAAAAAAAACATTTATCACTGAATAAAAATTAAAAAAATAAAATACACTACACATATTAGGTATCGCCGCGTCCGTAACGACCTGATCTATAAAATGGTCATGTTACTTTCCCCGCACAGTGAACGCCATAAAAATAAAAAAATAAAAACTATGAGAAAATTGAAATTTTGCCCACCTTACTTCCCAAAAAAGGTAATAAAAGTGATCAAAAAAGTCGCATGTACGCCAAAATAGTACCAATCAAACCGTCATCTCATCCCGCAAAAAATGAGACCCTACTCAAGATAATCGCCCAAAAACTGAAAAAACTATGGCTCTTAGACTATGGAAACACTAAAACATGATTTTTTTTGGTTTCAAAAATAAAATCATTGTGTAAAATGTACATAAATAAAAATAAAGTATACATATTAGGTATCGCCGCGTCCGTATCGACCGGCTCTATATAAATATCACATGACCTAACCCCTCAGGTGACCACCGTAAAAAAAAAAAAAAAAAAAACTGTGTAAAAAAAGCAATTTTTTGCCATCTTACGTCACAAAAAGTGTAATAGCAAGCGATCAAAAAGTCATATGCACCCCAAAATAGTGCCAATCAAACTGTCATCTCACCCCGCAAAAAATTAGACCCTACTCAAGATAATCACCCAAAAACTGAAAAAACTATGGCTCTTAGACTATGGAGACACTAAACAATTTTTTGGTTTTCAAAATGAAGTTATTGTATAAAACTTACATAAATAAAAAAAATTGTATACATATTAGGTATCGCCGCGTCCGTGACAACCTGCTCTATAAAATTACCACGTGATCTAACCTGTCAGATGAATGTTGTAAATAACAAAAAAAAAAAACATGCCAAAAAAGCTATTTCTTGTTACCTTGCCGCACAAAAAGTGTAATATAGAGCAACCAAAAATCATATGTACCCTAAACTAGTACCAACAATACTGCCACCCTATTCCGTACTTTCTAAAATGGGGTCACTTTTTTTGGAGTTTCTACTCTAGGGGTGCATCAGGGGGGCTTCAAATGGGACATGGTGTCAAAAAACCAGTCCAGCAAAATCTGCCTTCCAAAAACCGTATGGCATTCCTTTTCTTCTGCACCCTGCCGTGTGCCCGTACAGTAGTTTAGGACCACATATGGGGTGTTTCTGTAAACTACAGAATCAGGGCCATAAATAATGAGTTTTGTTTGGCTGTTAACCCTTGCTTTGTTACAGGAAAAAAAAATATTAAAATGGAAAATCTGCCAAAAAAGTGAAATTTTGAAATTGTATCTCTATTTTCCATTGAATCTTGTGCAACACCTAAAGGGTTAACAAAGTTTGTAAAATCAGTTTTGAATACCTTGAGGGGTGTAGTTTCTTAGATGGGGTCACTTTTATGGAGTTTCTACTCTAGGGGGGCATCAGGGGGGCTCCAAATGGGACATGGTGTCAAAAAACCAGTCCAGCAAAATCTGCCTTCCAAAAACCGTATGGCATTCCTTTCCTTCTGCGCCCTGCCGTGTGCCCGTACAGTAGTTTACGACCACATATGGGGTGTTTCTGTAAACTACAGAATCAGGGCCATAAATAATGAGTTTTGTTTGGCTGTTAACCCTTGCTTTGTTACTGGAAAAAAAAATATTAAAATGGAAAATCTGCCAAAAAAGTGAAATTTTGAAATTATATCTCTATTTTCCATTGAATCTTGTGCAACACCTAAAGGGTTAACAAAGTTTGTAAAATCAGTTTTGAATACCTTGAGGGGTGTAGTTTCTTAGATGGGGTCACTTTTATGGAGTTTCTACTCTAGGGGGGCATCAGGGGGGCTCCAAATGGGACATGGTGTCAAAAAACCAGTCCAGCAAAATCTGCCTTCCAAAAACTATACGGCGCACCTTTCACTCTACGCCCCGCTGTGTGGCCGTACAGTAGTTTATGGCCACATATGGGGTGTTTCTGTAAACAGTAGAGTCAGGGCAATAAAGATACAGTCTTGTTTGGCTGTTAACCCTTGCTTTGTTAGTGGAAAAAATGGGTTAAAATGGAAAATTAGGCAAAAAAATGAAATTCTCAAATTTCATCCCCATTTGCCAATAACTCTTGTGCAACACCTAAAGGGTTAACGGAGTTTGTAAAATCAGTTTTGAATACCTTGAGGGGTGTAGTTTCTTAGATGGGGTCACTTTTATGGAGTTTCTACTCTAGGGGTGCATCAGGGGGCTTCAAATGGGACATGGTGTCAAAAAAACTGTCCAGCAAAATCTGGCTTCCAAAAACCATACGGCGCACCTTTCACTCTACGCCCCGCTGTGTGGCCGTACAGTAGTTTATGGCCACATATGGGGTGTTTCTGTAAACAGCAGAGTCAGGGCAATAAAGATACAGTCTTGTTTGGCTGTTAACCCTTGCTTTGTTAGTGGAAAAAATGGGTTAAAATGGAAAATTAGGCAAAAAAATGAAATTCTCAAATTTCATCCCCATTTGCCAATAACTCTTGTGCAACACCTAAAGGGTTAACGGAGTTTGTAAAATCAGTTTTGAATACCTTGAGGGGTGTAGTTTATAGAATGGGGTCATTTTTGGGCGGTTTCTATTATGTAAGCCTCGCAAAGTGACTTCAGAGCTGTAGTGGTCCCTAAAAATTGGGTTTTTGTAAATTTCTGAAAAATTTCAAGATTTGCTTCTAAACTTCTAAGCCTTGTAACATCCCCAAAAAATAAAATATCATTCCCAAAATAATTCAAACATGAAGTAGACATATGGGGAATGTTAAGTCATCACAATTTTTTGGGGTATTACTATGTATTACAGAAGTAGAGAAACTGAAACTTTGAAATTTGCTAATTTTTCCAAATTTTTGGTAAATTAGGTATTTTATTATGCAAAAAAATTAATTTTTTTGACTTTTTTTTACTAGTATCATGAAGTACAATATGTGACGAAAAAACAATCTCAGAATGGCCTGGATAAGTCAAAGCGTTTTAAAGTTATCACCACTTAAAGTGACACTGGTCAGATTTGCAAAAAATGGCCTGGTCCTTAAGGTGAAAATGAGCCCGGTCCTTAAGGGGTTAAGGGGATATTCTTAACTTGGACATTTATGCCATATTAATAGGATATGTCATGTCATTAATTTCCAGTAGGTGTTGCACCTCTAGGAAGTGCTCTAGAACTGTGCCCTGCCATGAATGTAGAGCACATAAAAAAAAAAAACTAAAAAAAAAATGGCTGCACACCATGTAGAGCACATCATGCATGAGCAGCTTTCGCCGTTCACTTCTCAAAGACTTCCAAAGATAGCAACGTGCTGGCTTAGCTTTTTTCAGAAGTCCCATAGCAATTACTGGAGAGCACACTGAGCATGCTCTCTTTTCAGAGCAGGGCCCCATTCACGAGCACAACATGCTCTCCATTCATGATGGGGTCCCAGGTGGGAACCGACATATCAGACATTCAGGGCATATCTATTGATTAAATCTGCCGTTTATATGGGAGTCTCCCCTGGAGGTAGATGTGGGGGAGAAGATCCAGGAATTATGAAACCCCTTGTTCCCAGTGGTAAGCCAGAATTATCTGGTACCAGTTTATTCCCCCTCCACTTGAGTGATTGCTTGGCCGAGGCTGAGTCCTTGTGGAGGTTTAGAGTTGCTTTTAAATGGGGTAGATATAAGTGCTTTTATAAAGTATTCTGAATTATATTTGTAGCAGTAAGCTGTGTACAAGTTGGACTAAATGGCTGTGTTACTTTAGACACTATCCTAAATTAGGAATAATTCCCTTGATTCAGTATAATTCCCTTGTATAGTATTTCATGTATTTGTGCATAGACATACAGTATATGAACTTCTTATTATGGAATATTATTTCTCTGAAACACTGATTCATATTTTACTCTCCATGCTCAGAAAAAAGGATAAATAGGTGGTTGCTCACATATAGGCGTAAACTATGTACAGACGTGGACAAAATTGTTGGTACCCTTTGGTCAATGAAAGAAAAAGTCACAATGGTCACAGAAATAACTTTAATCTGACAAAAGTAATAATAAATTAAAATTCTATAAATGTTAACCAATGAAAGTCAGACATTGTTTTTCAACCATGCTTCAACAGAATTATGTAAAAAAATAAACTCATGAAACAGGCATGGACAAAAATGATGGTACCCCTAGAAAACACAGAACATAATGTGACCAAAGGGACATGTTAATTCAAGGTGTGTCCACTAATTAGCATCACAGGTGTCTACAACCTTGTAATCAGCCATTGGGCCTATATATATGGCTCCAGGTAATCACTGTGTTGTTTGGTGATATGGTGTGTACCACACTCGACATGGACCAGAGGAAGCAAAGGAAAGAGCTGTCTCAAGAGATCAGAAAGAAAATTATAGACAAGCATGTTAAAGGTAAAGGCTATAAGACCATCTCCAAGCAACTAGATGTTCCTGTGAGTACAGTTGCACATATTATTCATAAGTTTAAGATCCATGGGACTGTAGCCAACCTCCCTGGACGTGGCCGCAGGAGGAAAATTGATGACAAATCTAAGAGACGGATAATCCGAATGGTAACAAAAGAGCCTAGAAAGACTTCTAAAGAGATTCAAGGTGAACTTCATGCTCAAGGAACATCAGTGTCAGATCGCACCATCCGTCGTTGTTTGAGCCAAAGTGGACTACATGGGAGACGACCAAGGAGGACACCATTGTTGAAAACGAATCATAAAAAAGCAAGACTGGAATATGCCAAACTACATGTTGACAAGCCACAAAGCTTCTGGGAGAATGTCCTGTGGACAGATGAGACAAAAATCGAAGTTTTTGCCAAGGCACATCAGCTGTATGTTCACAGACGAAAAAATGAAGCATATCAAGAAAAGAACACTGTCCCTACTGTGAAACATGGAGGAGGCTCTGTTATGTTCTGGGGCTGCTTTGCTGCGTCTGGCACAGGGTGTCTTGAATCTGTGCAGGGTACAATGAAATCTCAAGACTATCAAGGAATTCTAGAGAGAAATGTACTAGCCAGTGTCAGAAAGCTTGGTCTCAGTCGCAGGTCATGGGTCTTGCAACAGGACAATGACCCAAAACACACCGCTAAAAACACCCAAGAATGGCTAAGAGGAAAAAATTGGACTATTCTAAAGTGGCCTTCTATGAGCCCTGACCTCAATCCTATTGAGCATCTTTGGAAGGAGCTGAAACATGCAGTCTGGAAAAGGCACCCTTCAAACCGGACACAACTGGAGCAGTTTGCTCATGAGGAGTGGGCCAAAATACCTGCTGAGAGGTGCAGATGTCTCATTGACAGTTACAGGAAGCGTTTGATTGCAGTGATTGCCTCAAAAGGTTGCGCAACAAAATATTAAGTTAGGGGTACCATCATTTTTGTCCATGCCTGTTTCATGAGTTTATTTTTTTACATAATTCTGTTGAAGCATGGTTGAAAAACAATGTCTGACTTTCATTGGTTAACATTTATAGAATTTTAATTTATTATTACTTTTGTCAGATTAAAGTTATTTCTGTGACCATTGTGACTTTTTCTTTCATTGACCAAAGGGTACCAACAATTTTGTCCACGTCTGTATGTTGCAAGTAACCGTGTATTTTCCTTTTTATACCGTTAAAACTATAGTATGAGAATTTGTTTTTATACGGTTTTTGAATTTGAAGCTGTTCTGAAATGACTAATGAACCTACCATGCTCATGAATATGTTTCCTTCTTTCCTAGGTTTGGTATCTGGCTATAGACAGCAGCGAAAAATAATTGAAGATATAGATTGGTCCTATACAGGTAATTATAACTGTTGCACCGCCATCTGCGCCTGGAATACACCTAATTTAGGCTACTTTCACACTAGCGTTCGGGTGTCCGCTTGTGAGCTCCGTTTGAAGGCTCTCACAAGCGGCCCCGAACGGATCCGTACTGCCCTCATGCATTCTGAGTGGATGCGGATCCGCTCAGAATGCATTAGTCTGGCACCGTCTGTCCTCCGCTCCGCTCAGCAGGCGGACACCTGAACGCTGCTTGCAGCGTTCGGATGTCCGCCTGGCCGTGCGGAGGCAAACGGATCCGTCCAGACTTACAATGTAAGTCAATGTGGACCGATCCGTTTGAAGTTGACACAGTATGGCTCAATTTTCAAACGGATTCGTCCCCCATTGACTTTCAATGTAAAGTCAAAACTGATCAGTTTGCACTATCATCCGTTTTTTTTGTTCATGGTAATGCAAACGGATCCGTTCTGAACGGATCTAAGCGTTTGCATTATAGGTGCGGATCAGTCTGTGCAGATACCAGACAAATCCGCACCTAAACGCAGGTGTGAAAGTAGCCTTAGGCGTATTTCAGAATAGTAAATGACGCCCGTTGTTTGTGAGTCTTCAGGTTTTTTTTAACGCCCGTGCAAAACGCATCAAAACTGATTGCCCCCGCATGGAAAAAAACTGAAACACGGAACGCAATAGCAGACAAAACTGACTGAACTTGCTTGCGAACTGGTGCGAGTTTCACTAAACGCACCCTGACACAATCTGTATCGTTTGTATGAAAGAGGCCTAAAGGGTTTCTATTACATAAAGGACTGCCACATCTCACCTTGATTAATGTAAGACTATATTACAATATGTAGTCCCAGCTATGTCCCAGCTCCTGTGCATGCGCAGAGAAAGCACTAAAGGGAGCAAACTGCATATAGAGTTATACAGATAGGATCCTTTGATTCTATTAAGCTCCCTATGTGGGCAGGTAGAATATTGCTTTTTAAAGAATATGTAACATATTGAACTATTTTACGGTTTTCAATAGAGTGCAACATTATATTTTATTTCAGAGGAGCCTAAAATCTTAAACTTCCCAAATTCCTTGCTCGCTAAATGTCTGCACAGAATATTCCCTGGAGACACTGCCCAATAATCTATGTATGAAAAATGAATTAGATAGTCACACTATTAGACGGTTGACTGTTTCCAATAACGGTCCACAGAATGGCATCTCTGGCTTGTAATACAGGCAGATCAGTAAAGTATAAGTAATGCAATGTATTTTCTAAACTATTCAGCTTTTTTAGGTCATATCCACATATATAGGGCCATCCGGTTCAGTTCCCCTCTGGCATTTTCTACTTCACTGAACTGAAGCTAGAAGTGATCCCTTAGTTGTCTATGGGATTGTTCATATCCATGCGGCACATGACTGATGACACCTGATGTCAAACAGCACCGGACAGAAAAACGCTGCATGCAGAGTATAGATGCTGGATCTGTGCACGTATATCAGTCTGGCTACCATCCTGAAGTAGCTGGCCGGACGCGGCCTTACTTTATAATTCATATCTAAAACAATATACGTAACTTTATTTTTTTATGCACTTGAACTGTAAAATATTCTTTAAAGTGAGACGCCTATGTATCACGGTGCAAAAAGAGAAAGGAATTTGAACGAAATTGACCCCAAGCTCGGTAGTAGAATATATTATAGCATTCATGCGGAGTCACTTGGGACTATCTCTATAGAAAGCGTTGAAATGATAGTGATGCATTACATTTTTCTGCGCACATTCACCCAGCTGTACTTTAAAATGAATCTTGTACAAACAAACCCTCACCATTAGATTTAATCCTTGTGAAGTGAGAGGTTGCACAAGAGCCGGCATGAACACCGCTGGTGTGTATGCCAAATGTTACAAGTCTTACTAATCTGATGTGCCGATGAAATGGCTAATTACATGACACACGATACAGCAGAACAGGATGAAGACGTGGATCAAAAGACGGAGGTTCTGTATAAAGAACTGTTAGAAACCCGAGATGATGAGTACAATAGGTAGTAATAATAATATAATAATAATACAGGCCCCAATCCTGCTAAAAAATATATACAAATGTTCATATTTTGCTGCTACTATTATTTTTATATGAAACCAGTGTCAGACTGCCATGCTGTGGACCTTTGGAAAATAGGGAAAAAATGGTCCTTAGCACAAGCTAATGTCATCCAAATAAGTTTTGAATTGATTGACATCTGTTGGACCCTGGAGGACCCATTAATGAATGAGAAAAAGGCCCCACGAGTGAATCTTCTTATACTTTGGGGGGTGACTCTGAACCGGAATAAAGCAGTAATATTTGTGAATCGCCCATAAGAATGGTCCTTAGCACAAGCTAACGTCATCCAAATAATTTTTGGATTGATTAACATCTGCTGGACCTTAAAGGACCCTTTAATAAATGAGAACATGGCCCCACCAGTGGATGTTCTGGTACTTTGGTGGGGGACTCCAACCTGGAATAAAGCAATATGTGAAGAATACAGCGATGACAGGTTTTTTGAGCCAGGGATAGCCTTCTGATTTATGCAGCATGGCCTTGATGTGCTTCCATATAAGCGTCACTGGATGTCGTATGTACAGAGCTTCTTCAGACATACAGTATATATTTCTTCATACATACGGCATCCGGTGAAGCATGTCACTATTTTCTTTCTGTTGGTTTGATACTGTACAGTAGAGGCCCCATGTACCTCTATAGGAGACTGAATACAGCAATGCTCATGAGTCCTTATAGTTGCCAGTATTGCGGCTTTCATGAAATATTCAAATAATATCTATATTACAGAAAGCTTAAGCCAAACAAATTGGGTGAAGAAATATCCAGCATGCAACGGTGCCAAACAATCTCCCATCAACATTGATGAGGATCTCACACAGCTGAATATGAACCTGAAGAAACTAACATTTAAAGGCTGGGAACAAACATCGAATCACACTTTAATTCGAAACACAGGAAAAACAGGTATTTTTTTTTTCTTTTTTTATGTGCTTTACCTGGAAGATTGCAGTTATTAATCCAAAAGAATGTAAAGTGTTAAATTCATGTAGTAATTGTATAATCCTGTTGTATTTTGCCTGGAGCCAAGCAAACAGTCATTTTTAAGCCTGTAACCTACAATTACATAAGGGCGGCATGGAGTCAGCAATATGTTCCCATTATTAGCGAGTGCTACGCACTGCCGAATCGGCCTCTTTTAAGTGCATTAAGGTGTGTGCAGAAGTGTCACAAATTCCATTAATATACATAGTATGGGTAAGGGAAGTAAGGGGGGAGTATACAGTACAGGTTATACATAGTCCGGATAAAGCAGAGTATACAGTACAGGTTATACATAGTCCAGATAAAGCTGAGTATACAGTACATGTTATACATAGTCCGGATAAAGCTGAGTATACAGTACAGGTTATACATAGTCCAGATAAAGCTGAGTATACAGTACAGGTTATACATAGTCCGAATAAAGCTGAGTATACAGTACAGGTTATACATAGTCCGGATAAAGCTGAGTATACAGTACATGGTATACATAGTCCAGATAAAGCTGAGTATACAGTACATGTTATACATAGTCCGGATAAAGCTGAGTATACAGTACAGGTTATACATAGTCCGGATAAAGCTGAGTATACAGTACATGGTATACATAGTCCGGATAAAGCTGAGTATACAGTACATGGTATACAGACGTGGACAAAATTGTTGGTACCCTTTGGTCAATGAAAGAAAAAGTCACAATGGTCACAGAAATAACTTTAATCTGACAAAAGTAATAATAAATTAAAATTCTATAAATGTTAACCAATGAAAGTCAGACATTGTTTTTCAACCATGCTTCAACAGAATTATGTAAAAAAATAAACTCATGAAACAGGCATGGACAAAAATGATGGTACCCCTAACTTAATATTTTGTTGCGCAACCTTTTGAGGCAATCACTGCAATCAAACGCTTCCTGTAACTGTCAATGAGACATCTGCACCTCTCAGCAGGTATTTTGGCCCACTCCTCATGAGCAAACTGCTCCAGTTGTGTCCGGTTTGAAGGGTGCCTTTTCCAGACTGCATGTTTCAGCTCCTTCCAAAGATGCTCAATAGGATTGAGGTCAGGGCTCATAGAAGGCCACTTTAGAATAGTCCAATTTTTTCCTCTTAGCCATTCTTGGGTGTTTTTAGCGGTGTGTTTTGGGTCATTGTCCTGTTGCAAGACCCATGACCTGCGACTGAGACCAAGCTTTCTGACACTGGCTAGTACATTTCTCTCTAGAATTCCTTGATAGTCTTGAGATTTCATTGTACCCTGCACAGATTCAAGACACCCTGTGCCAGACGCAGCAAAGCAGCCCCAGAACATAACAGAGCCTCCTCCATGTTTCACAGTAGGGACAGTGTTCTTTTCTTGATATGCTTCATTTTTTCGTCTGTGAACATACAGCTGATGTGCCTTGGCAAAAACTTCGATTTTTGTCTCATCTGTCCACAGGACATTCTCCCAGAAGCTTTGTGGCTTGTCAACATGTAGTTTGGCATATTCCAGTCTTGCTATTTTATGATTCGTTTTCAACAATGGTGTCCTCCTTGGTCGTCTCCCATGTAGTCCACTTTGGCTCAAACAACGACGGATGGTGCGATCTGACACTGATGTTCCTTGAGCATGAAGTTCACCTTGAATCTCTTTAGAAGTCTTTCTAGGCTCTTTTGTTACCATTCGGATTATCCGTCTCTTAGATTTGTCATCAATTTTCCTCCTGCGGCCACGTCCAGGGAGGTTGGCTACAGTCCCATGGATCTTAAACTTATGAATAATATGTGCAACTGTACTCACAGGAACATCTAGTTGCTTGGAGATGGTCTTATAGCCTTTACCTTTAACATGCTTGTCTATAATTTTCTTTCTGATCTCTTGAGACAGCTCTTTCCTTTGCTTCCTCTGGTCCATGTCGAGTGTGGTACACACCATATCACCAAACAACACAGTGATTACCTGGAGCCATATATATAGGCCCAATGGCTGATTACAAGGTTGTAGACACCTGTGATGCTAATTAGTGGACACACCTTGAATTAACATGTCCCTTTGGTCACATTATGTTCTGTGTTTTCTAGGGGTACCATCATTTTTGTCCATGCCTGTTTCATGAGTTTATTTTTTTACATAATTCTGTTGAAGCATGGTTGAAAAACAATGTCTGACTTTCATTGGTTAACATTTATAGAATTTTAATTTATTATTACTTTTGTCAGATTAAAGTTATTTCTGTGACCATTGTGACTTTTTCTTTCATTGACCAAAGGGTACCAACAATTTTGTCCACGTCTGTACATAGTCCGGATAAAGCTGAGTATACAGTACAGTATACATAGTCCGGATAAAGCAGAGTATACAGTACATGTTATATGGTATATAGTCCGGTAAAGCTGAGTATACAGTACATGGTATACATAGTCCGGATAAAGCTGAGTATACAGTACAGTATACATAGTCCGGATAAAGCTGAGTATACAGTACATGTTATATGGTATATAGTCCGGTAAAGCTGAGTATACAGTACAGTATACATAGTCCGGATAAAGCTGAGTATACAGTACATGTTATATGGTATATAGTCCGGTAAAGCAGAGTATACAGTACAGGTTATACATAGTCCGGATAAAGCTGAGTATACAGTACATGGTATACATAGTCCAGATAAAGCTGAGTATACAGTACATGTTATACATAGTCCGGATAAAGCTGAGTATACAGTACAGGTTATACATAGTCCGGATAAAGCTGAGTATACAGTACATGGTATACATAGTCCGGATAAAGCTGAGTATACAGTACATGGTATACATAGTCCGGATAAAGCTGAGTATACAGTACAGGTTATACATAGTCCGGATAAAGCAGAGTATGCAGTACATGGTATACATAGTCCGGATAAAGCTGAGTATACAGTACATGTTATACATAGTCAGGATAAAGCAGAGTATACAGTACATGTTATACATAGTCCGGATAAAGCAGAGTATACAGTACATGGTATACATAGTCCGGATAAAGCTGAGTATACAGTACATGTTATACATAGTCCGGATAAAGCTGAGTATACAGTACATGTTATACATAGTCCGGATAAAGCAGAGTATACAGTACAGGTTATACATAGTCCGGATAAAGCAGAGTATACAGTACAGGTTATACATAGTCCGGATAAAGCAGAGTATGCAGTACAGGTTATACATAGTCCGGATAAAGCTGAGTATACAGTACAGGTTATACATAGTCCGGATAAAGCAGAGTATACAGTACAGGTTATACATAGTCCGGATAAAGCTGAGTATACAGTACATGTTATACATAGTCCGGATAAAGCTGAGTATACAGTACATGTTATACATAGTCAGGATAAAGCTGAGTATACAGTACATGTTATACATAGTCCGGATAAAGCTGAGTATACAGTACAGGTTATACATAGTCCGGATAAAGCTGAGTATATAGTACATGGTATACATAGTCCGGATAAAGCTGAGTATACAGTACATGTTATACATAGTCCGGATAAAGCTGAGTATACAGTACATGGTATACATAGTCCGGATAAAGCTGAGTATACAGTACAGGTTATATAGTATATAGTCCGGATAAAGCTAAGTATACAGTACATGGTATACATAGTCCGGATAAAGCTGAGTATACAGTACAGGTTATACATAGTCCGGATAAAGCAGAGTATGCAGTACATGGTATACATAGTCCGGATAAAGCTGAGTATACAGTACAGGTTATACATAGTCCGGATAAAGCAGAGTATACAGTACAGGTTATACATAGTCCGGATAAAGCTGAGTATACAGTACATGTTATACATAGTCCGGATAAAGCTGAGTATACAGTACATGTTATACATAGTCCGGATAAAGCTGAGTATACAGTACATGTTATACATAGTCAGGATAAAGCTGAGTATACAGTACATGTTATACATAGTCCGGATAAAGCTGAGTATACAGTACAGGTTATACATAGTCCGGATAAAGCTGAGTATATAGTACATGGTATACATAGTCCGGATAAAGCTGAGTATACAGTACATGTTATACATAGTCCGGATAAAGCTGAGTATACAGTACATGGTATACATAGTCCGGATAAAGCTGAGTATACAGTACAGGTTATATAGTATATAGTCCGGATAAAGCTAAGTATACAGTACATGTTATACATAGTCCAGATAAAGCTGAGTATACAGTACATGGTATACATAGTCCGGATAAAGCAGAGTATGCAGTACATGTTATACATAGTCCGGATAAAGCAGAGTATACAGTACAGGTTATACATAGTCCGGATAAAGCAGAGTATACAGTACAGGTTATACATAGTCCGGATAAAGCTGAGTATACAGTACATGTTATACATAGTCCGGATAAAGCTGAGTATACAGTACATGTTATACATAGTCAGGATAAAGCTGAGTATACAGTACATGTTATACATAGTCCGGATAAAGCTGAGTATACAGTACATGGTATACATAGTCCGGATAAAGCTGAGTATACAGTACAGGTTATATAGTATATAGTCCGGATAAAGCTAAGTATACAGTACATGTTATACATAGTCCAGATAAAGCTGAGTATACAGTACATGTTATACATAGTCCGGATAAAGCAGAGTATACAGTACATGTTATACATAGTCAGGATAAAGCTGAGTATACAGTACATGTTATACATAGTCCGGATAAAGCTGAGTATACAGTACATGGTATACATAGTCCGGATAAAGCTGAGTATACAGTACAGGTTATATAGTATATAGTCCGGATAAAGCTAAGTATACAGTACATGTTATACATAGTCCAGATAAAGCTGAGTATACAGTACATGGTATACATAGTCCGGATAAAGCAGAGTATGCAGTACATGTTATACATAGTCCGGATAAAGCAGAGTATACAGTACATGGTATACATAGTCCGGATAAAGCTGAGTATACAGTACATGGTATACATAGTCCGGATAAAGCAGAGTATGCAGTACATGGTATACATAGTCCGGATAAAGCTGAGTATACAGTACAGGTTATACATAGTCCGGATAAAGCAGAGTATACAGTACAGGTTATACATAGTCCGGATAAAGCAGAGTATACAGTACATGTTATACATAGTCCGGATAAAGCAGAGTATACAGTACATGTTATACATAGTCCGGATAAAGCAGAGTATACAGTACATGGTATACATAGTCCGGATAAAGCTGAGTATACAGTACAGGTTATACATAGTCCGGATAAAGCAGAGTATACAGTACAGGTTATACATAGTCCGGATAAAGCAGAGTATACAGTACAGGTTATACATAGTCCGGATAAAGCTGAGTATACAGTACAGGTTATACATAGTCCGGATAAAGCTGAGTATATAGTACATGGTATACATAGTCCGGATAAAGCTGAGTATACAGTACATGTTATACATAGTCCGGATAAAGCTGAGTATACAGTACATGGTATACATAGTCCGGATAAAGCTGAGTATACAGTACAGGTTATATAGTATATAGTCCGGATAAAGCTAAGTATACAGTACATGTTATACATAGTCCAGATAAAGCTGAGTATACAGTACATGGTATACATAGTCCGGATAAAGCAGAGTATGCAGTACATGTTATACATAGTCCGGATAAAGCTGAGTATACAGTACAGGTTATACATAGTCCGGATAAAGCAGAGTATACAGTACATGTTATACATAGTCCGGATAAAGCAGAGTATGCAGTACAGGTTATACATAGTCCGGATAAAGCAGAGTATGCAGTACATGGTATACATAGTCCAGATAAAGCTGAGTATACAGTACAGGTTATACATAGTCCGGATAAAGCTGAGTATACAGTACAGGTTATACATAGTCCGGATAAAGCTGAGTATACAGTACATGTTATACATAGTCCGGATAAAGCTGAGTATACAGTACATGTTATACATAGTCCGGATAAAGCTGAGTATACAGTACATGTTATACATAGTCAGGATAAAGCTGAGTATACAGTACATGTTATACATAGTCCGGATAAAGCTGAGTATACAGTACAGGTTATACATAGTCCGGATAAAGCTGAGTATATAGTACATGGTATACATAGTCCGGATAAAGCTGAGTATACAGTACATGTTATACATAGTCCGGATAAAGCTGAGTATACAGTACATGGTATACATAGTCCGGATAAAGCTGAGTATACAGTACAGGTTATATAGTATATAGTCCGGATAAAGCTAAGTATACAGTACATGTTATACATAGTCCAGATAAAGCTGAGTATACAGTACATGGTATACATAGTCCGGATAAAGCAGAGAATGCAGTACATGTTATACATAGTCCGGATAAAGCAGAGTATACAGTACAGGTTATACATAGTCCGGATAAAGCAGAGTATACAGTACAGGTTATACATAGTCCGGATAAAGCTGAGTATACAGTACATGTTATACATAGTCCGGATAAAGCTGAGTATACAGTACATGTTATACATAGTCCGGATAAAGCTGAGTATACAGTACATGGTATACATAGTCCGGATAAAGCTGAGTATACAGTACAGGTTATATAGTATATAGTCCGGATAAAGCTAAGTATACAGTACATGTTATACATAGTCCAGATAAAGCTGAGTATACAGTACATGTTATACATAGTCCGGATAAAGCAGAGTATACAGTACATGTTATACATAGTCAGGATAAAGCTGAGTATACAGTACATGTTATACATAGTCCGGATAAAGCTGAGTATACAGTACATGGTATACATAGTCCGGATAAAGCTGAGTATACAGTACAGGTTATATAGTATATAGTCCGGATAAAGCTAAGTATACAGTACATGTTATACATAGTCCAGATAAAGCTGAGTATACAGTACATGGTATACATAGTCCGGATAAAGCAGAGTATGCAGTACATGTTATACATAGTCCGGATAAAGCAGAGTATACAGTACAGGTTATACATAGTCCGGATAAAGCAGAGTATACAGTACAGGTTATACATAGTCCGGATAAAGCTGAGTATACAGTACAGGTTATACATAGTCCGGATAAAGCTGAGTATATAGTACATGGTATACATAGTCCGGATAAAGCTGAGTATACAGTACATGTTATACATAGTCCGGATAAAGCTGAGTATACAGTACATGGTATACATAGTCCGGATAAAGCTGAGTATACAGTACAGGTTATATAGTATATAGTCCGGATAAAGCTAAGTATACAGTACATGTTATACATAGTCCAGATAAAGCTGAGTATACAGTACATGGTATACATAGTCCGGATAAAGCAGAGTATGCAGTACATGTTATACATAGTCCGGATAAAGCTGAGTATACAGTACAGGTTATACATAGTCCGGATAAAGCAGAGTATACAGTACATGTTATACATAGTCCGGATAAAGCTGAGTATACAGTACATGTTATACATAGTCCGGATAAAGCTGAGTATACAGTACAGGTTATACATAGTCCGGATAAAGCTGAGTATACAGTACAGGTTATACATAGTCCGGATAAAGCAGAGTATGCAGTACATGTTATACATAGTCCGGATAAAGCAGAGTATGCAGTACATGTTATACATAGTCCGGATAAAGCAGAGTATGCAGTACATGTTATACATAGTCCGGATAAAGCTGAGTATACAGTACAGGTTATACATAGTCCGGATAAAGCAGAGTATACAGTACATGTTATACATAGTCCGGATAAAGCAGAGTATGCAGTACAGGTTATACATAGTCCGGATAAAGCAGAGTATGCAGTACATGGTATACATAGTCCAGATAAAGCTGAGTATACAGTACAGGTTATACATAGTCCGGATAAAGCTGAGTATACAGTACAGGTTATACATAGTCCGGATAAAGCTGAGTATACAGTACATGTTATACATAGTCCGGATAAAGCTGAGTATACAGTACAGGTTATACATAGTCCGGATAAAGCTGAGTATACAGTACATGATATATGGTATATAGTCTGGTAAAGCTGAGTATACAGTACAGTATACATAGTCCGGATAAAGCTGAGTATACAGTACATGGTATACATAGTCCGGATAAAGCAGAGAATGCAGTACATGTTATACATAGTCCGGATAAAGCAGAGTATACAGTACAGGTTATACATAGTCCGGATAAAGCAGAGTATACAGTACAGGTTATACATAGTCCGGATAAAGCTGAGTATACAGTACATGTTATACATAGTCCGGATAAAGCTGAGTATACAGTACATGTTATACATAGTCCGGATAAAGCTGAGTATACAGTACATGGTATACATAGTCCGGATAAAGCTGAGTATACAGTACAGGTTATATAGTATATAGTCCGGATAAAGCTAAGTATACAGTACATGTTATACATAGTCCAGATAAAGCTGAGTATACAGTACATGTTATACATAGTCCGGATAAAGCAGAGTATACAGTACATGTTATACATAGTCAGGATAAAGCTGAGTATACAGTACATGTTATACATAGTCCGGATAAAGCTGAGTATACAGTACATGGTATACATAGTCCGGATAAAGCTGAGTATACAGTACAGGTTATATAGTATATAGTCCGGATAAAGCTAAGTATACAGTACATGTTATACATAGTCCAGATAAAGCTGAGTATACAGTACATGGTATACATAGTCCGGATAAAGCAGAGTATGCAGTACATGTTATACATAGTCCGGATAAAGCAGAGTATACAGTACAGGTTATACATAGTCCGGATAAAGCAGAGTATACAGTACAGGTTATACATAGTCCGGATAAAGCTGAGTATACAGTACAGGTTATACATAGTCCGGATAAAGCTGAGTATATAGTACATGGTATACATAGTCCGGATAAAGCTGAGTATACAGTACATGTTATACATAGTCCGGATAAAGCTGAGTATACAGTACATGGTATACATAGTCCGGATAAAGCTGAGTATACAGTACAGGTTATATAGTATATAGTCCGGATAAAGCTAAGTATACAGTACATGTTATACATAGTCCAGATAAAGCTGAGTATACAGTACATGGTATACATAGTCCGGATAAAGCAGAGTATGCAGTACATGTTATACATAGTCCGGATAAAGCTGAGTATACAGTACAGGTTATACATAGTCCGGATAAAGCAGAGTATACAGTACATGTTATACATAGTCCGGATAAAGCTGAGTATACAGTACATGTTATACATAGTCCGGATAAAGCTGAGTATACAGTACAGGTTATACATAGTCCGGATAAAGCAGAGTATGCAGTACATGTTATACATAGTCCGGATAAAGCAGAGTATGCAGTACATGTTATACATAGTCCGGATAAAGCAGAGTATGCAGTACATGTTATACATAGTCCGGATAAAGCTGAGTATACAGTACAGGTTATACATAGTCCGGATAAAGCAGAGTATACAGTACATGTTATACATAGTCCGGATAAAGCAGAGTATGCAGTACAGGTTATACATAGTCCGGATAAAGCAGAGTATGCAGTACATGGTATACATAGTCCAGATAAAGCTGAGTATACAGTACAGGTTATACATAGTCCGGATAAAGCTGAGTATACAGTACAGGTTATACATAGTCCGGATAAAGCTGAGTATACAGTACATGTTATACATAGTCCGGATAAAGCTGAGTATACAGTACAGGTTATACATAGTCCGGATAAAGCTGAGTATACAGTACATGATATATGGTATATAGTCTGGTAAAGCTGAGTATACAGTACAGTATACATAGTCCGGATAAAGCTGAGTATACAGTACATGTTATATGGTATATAGTCCGGTAAAGCTGAGTATACAGTACAGTATACATAGTCCGGATAAAGCTGAGTATACAGTACATGTTATATGGTATATAGTCCGGTAAAGCTGAGTATACAGTACAGTATACATAGTCCGGATAAAGCTGAGTATACAGTACATGTTATATGGTATATAGTCCGGTAAAGCTGAGTATACAGTACAGTATACATAGTCCGGATAAAGCTGAGTATACAGTACATGTTATATGGTATATAGTCCGGTAAAGCTGAGTATACAGTACAGTATACATAGTCCGGATAAAGCTGAGTATACAGTACATGTTATATGGTGTATATAGTCCGGTAAAGCTGAGTATACAGTACAGTATACATAGTCTGGATATAGGATGGCTTTTACGGAAGGTACAAATTGATAAATGTAGCTTTGAAAGATCAAAGTACTGAATCAGCCATCTTTATGAAGTTCCTTCTTATTGTCCCCAGCTATGTGCGAGTGACAGTATCTTGGCCTCCTCCTTGGTTACCAGATGCTAGGTGATGTCTACTAATGGCAGACATGGCCCTGCTCATAGAATTTGCCAAGTAGATTTTTAGAAGCAGAGAATGGCTGACAGGTCCCAGTTCTTATGGAATGAAGCCGTCCTTGTCAGTGCAGGTTTACAGTCATTCATAGACTGAGGTAATCTGGGTGACAACCGTATTGTTGTACTTTTCAGCTAGATAACTCGGACGTTAATGAATATTGAAAATTAATGAATTATTGATCCTACAAGAAGGGTAGGGAAGGCTCCTTACTTGCTTACTACATAAGGTGTTCTTCCTTATGTTTTCCTCTTAGGTCAAGATATCCTGAGATGAATTGCATTAGATGACCAACTTAAAAAATAAAAATAAAATTTGTACTATATCTGATAGAGTAAGGCTTCTTTCACACTAGCTTGATCCATGCTAACGCTTACACACGTATGCTGCTGGAAATCCGGCCCTATTTACTATAATGGGGACGGGCGGGAGATTAGGCTGCAGCAAGGCCAACATGCCGAGAGACCGCCGGACAAATACCGCAGCACACCGGACAAGCCTAACGTTAGTGTAAAAGAAGCCTTATGCAAATGTTTAAAAAAATATATAAAAGCTGGTCATCTCTCGTCACTCATTTCTGGATGCCTCAAGTCAAGGAAGAATGCATCTGGTAGTGAATGCAGTGAATGACCCCCTAGAGCAAAAATGTGTATTGTTGCTGTACCACCTGTTAGACAAGTATGTCTATAGAACTATCTGCAGTGACAAAGGCTTCCATAGGCTGCACGCAGAATAAATAGCTTGTTGAACTTCTGACACATTTACATGTGGGATTGTACTTTCATGATGTAAAAGGTCACTACAGGGGCCGATTGTGAACTTAATGTTCCCCTGGAAAAAACTAAACGTGGCCCCATGGTGTAGACGAAAGAAGGCGGGGTAACACAAGTAAGTGGAGTCTACAATAAAATAGTGCCGCCCCAGCAGACTGAAATACCACGGTGATGCACCAGATACTGCCCCAGAAGCTGTCCCTCAATAGTTGCACTTTCTGTTCTCGTCCAGTTGTTTTAAATGAAGATATGGAGCCATCAGCTCCCGTTCCATCAGCTGCAGTATTTAGTTGTATCACCATCTTGAAGACAGCCATAAAATTGAATTCAGGAGGACATCTGCAGCCGCTGACCATGAGTAACATAGTAACATAGTATATAAGGCCGAAAAAATACATTTGTCCATCCAGTTCGGCCTGTCATCCTGCAAGTTGATCCAGAGGAAGGCAAAAAACAAACAAACTGTGAGGTAGAAGACAATTTTCCCCACTTTAGGGGAATAAAAAATTCCTTCCTGACTCCATTCAGACAATCAGAATAACTCCCTGGATCAACGACCCCTCTCTAGTAGCTATAGCCTGTAATATTATTACGCTCCAGAAATACATTCAGGCCCCTCTTGAACTCCTTTATTGTACTCACCATCACTACCTCCTCAGGCAGAGAGTTCCATAGTCTCACTGCTCTTACCGTAAAGAATCCTCTTCTATGTTTGTGTACAAACCTTCTTTCCTCCAGACGCAGAGGATGTCCCCTTGTCACAGTCACAGTCCTGGGGGTAAATAGATGACGGGATAGATCTCTGTACTGACCCCTGATATATTTATACATATTAATTAGATCTCCCTTCAATCGACTATTTTCTAAAGTGAATAACCCTAATTTTGATAATCTTTCAGGGTACTGTAGTTGCCCTATTCCAGTTATTACTTTAGTTACTCTCCTCTGTACCCTCTCCAGCTTTGCTATGTCTGCTTTGTTCACTGGAGCCCAGAACTGTACACAGTACTCCATGTGTGGTCTGACTAATGATTTGTAAAGTGGTAGGACTATGTTCTCATCACGGGCATCTATGGCCCTTCTGATGCAACCCATTATCTTATTGGCCTTGGCAGCAGCTGCCTGACACTTTTTTGCAGCTTAGTTTGCTGTTTATTAAAATTCCTAGATCCTTTTCCATGTCAGTGTTACAGAGTGTTTTACCATTTAGTATGTACGGGTGACTTGCATTATTCCTTCCCATGTGCATAACTTTACATTTGTCAGTGTTAAACCTCATCTGCCACTTATCTGCCAAGCCTCCAGTCTATCCAGATCACTCTGTAGTAGTATACTGTCCTCTTCAGTGTAAATTACTTTATACAGTTTAGTGTCATCTGCGAAAATTGATATTTTACTGTGCAAGCCTTCTACAAGATCATTAATAAATATATTGAAGAGAATAGGGCCCAATACTGACCCCTGAGTTACACCACTAGTGACAGTGACCCAATCTGAGTGTGTACCAGTAATAACCACCCTCTGTTTTCTATCCCTCAGCCAATTACTTACCCACATACAGACGTTTTCTCTCAGTCCGAGCATTCTCTTTTTATATACTAACCTTTTATGTGGTACAGTGTCAAATGCTTTGGAGAAGTCCAAATTCACGACATCCATTGATTCGCTGCAGTCAAGTCTAGAACTTACCTCCTCATAGAAACTGATTAAATTATTTTGGCATGACCGATCCCTCATGAATCCATGCTGATATGGCGTTATTTGCTTATTTCCGTTGAGATGCTCTAAGATAGCATCTCTTAGAAAACCTTCAAACAGTTTACCCACAACAGATGTTAAACGTACCGGCCTATAGTTTCCAGGCTCTGTTTTTGGACTCTTTTTTAATATTGGCACCACATTTGTCATGCGCATATCCTGTGGGACATTCCCTGTCAGTATAGAGTCTGTAAATATCAGAAATAAGGGTCTGGCTATGACATTACTTAATTCCCTTAGGATACGGGGGTGTATGCCATCTGGTCCTGGCGATTTGTCTATTTTAATCTTTTTAAGTCGCTGTTGTACTTCTTCCTGGGTCAGACAGGACACTTTTAATGGGGAATTTATTTTTACATTCAGCATGTCATCCTCAGTGAATACATTGGAGAAAAAAATATTTAACAGCTTTGCTTTCTCCTCATCGCTCTCTGCGACTCCCCCCTCATTACTCTTTAAATGGCCGACACCTTCAGATTTATACTTTTTAACATTTATATAATTGAAGAACATTTTAGGGTTAGTTTTACTCTCTTTGGCAATTAATCTCTCGGTCTCTAGTTTGGCCGCTTTTATTTGTTTTTTACATGTTTTATTTTTTTCCTCATAGTTTTTCAGTGCTTCTGTGCCGTTCTCCTGTTTTAGTGATTTATATGCTTTCTTTTTGTCATGTATTGCTTTCTTTACAGTTCTATTTATCCACATTGGTTTCTTTTTGTTCCTTAACCTTTTATTCCCATACGGTATGTACCTCTCACAATGAGATTTTAGGATGTTTTTAAAGATATCCCATTTTGTGGCTCTATTTGTCTCAGTTAGTTAGACCTATGGCCTCTCTTAGTTGGCTAACTTTAGCTTTTTTGATGCTCCCAGTATTACTGAGAGCACTAGCTCATTTTGTACTTTGCCAGCCGCCGTAAGGGGAGCTTGGACGGCGCACTGGGAAGTTTCCCTGTAGGATCTATGGCCAGTCTGCCCCGGGTCACTGCGTTTTGGTAAAACTGTTTGATATGTCATAGAAACATATCAAAGTTTTTGATCTGTGGGACTTTGAGTGCCGATCACTAGAACGTGGAGAGTGAGCTGCTCACATATTAGGCTACTTTCATACTAGCGTTTTTATTTTCCGGTATTGAGATCCGTCATAGGGTCTCAATACCGGAAAAAAAACGCTTCTGTTTTGTCCCCATTCATTGTCAATGGGGACAAAACGTAACTGAACAGAACGGAGTGCTCCAAAATGCATTCCGTTCTGTTCTGATACCGGATAGCAAACCACAGCATGCTGCGGTTTGCTTTCCATCCTGAGATGCGGAGCAAGACGGATCCGTTATGATCCACAATGCTAGTGAATGGGGACGGATCTGTTTTCTTTGACACTGACGCAATAGAAAACTGATCCGTCCCCCATTGACTTTCAATGGAGTTCATGACGGATCTGTCTTGGCAATGTTACAGATAATACAACCGGATCCGCTCATAACGGATGCAGATGGTTGTATTATCAGTAATGGAAGCGTTGTTGCTGAGCCCTGCCGGATCCAGTAAAAACGCTAGTGTGAAAGTAGCCTCTCTCTCTCTCTCTCTCCTCACTGCAGTGGACGGAGGTGGATCCATAAACTAAGTCCATCTCACTCCCTCTCCTGCAGCAAGAAGAGAGAGCATGATATACAAGCACTTTTATCTTCTCGTTCTAGAGATCGCTGCGGTCTCAGCACTCAGATCCTCAACAATCAAACATTTTTATATACTGTATCTCTATGACACATCAAAAGATTTCTGACAACTCAGTGACCTCTAAGTACTCACTGCAGATATTGTAACTTGGACAGTGTTATCAGACTTAGAATGTGAAGTTCAGTCTTTTACAAGACACACATCTGTATTTCTTTATAGGCTGTGTAATCTGCAGTTCTTCACAGTTTATACAACGGGCTAGACAGAAATCGATGTTTAATTACTAGTAACACAGTAGTGGCCTTAAAATCCACTCAAGGGAATCTTGAGACTTTTAGACATTTACCCAATTTGGTGAAGACATTGCATGCAAGAAGTAAATACAGAAAACAGGATTGCTAGGTCATCAAGGGATGTCTGAACATTTTACACAACTGCGGCATTATAATGTTTTGTGTGCAATGGCGGTGTTATTTTTATAGTCACGGCAGGGTGATTAGCTGACATTTCTCTTTGTTTGTCACATAAGCTCAACATTGAATACAAAGGTATTGATGAGAGAAGTACTTAAAAGGTTCACAGAGGCTTCTGATGTCTCTTGGGTACAGTGTACCCTAAGACGCTTGAATTAACATGACTGGCACTTACCTAGACAACTTAGAGACACCTGCCTGAAAAAACTGTAACCCAGTGTATGTATAAGTGTCACGCATCAGTGTTCCTCTTGCAAGACATCTAAGGGTATAGTTTTAGGGATCTAAACAACATAAAAATATAGAGAAAAGAAATAAAAACACGCTCTAGGTTTTTCTATCTTCATACAACGTTCAATGATCTTTTTGAAGGTCCTTTTGTTGAACGCTTTCCATCTGTCAGAAGGGTTTGATCATATGATCCACCTTTGTGCAGGTCCTAGTATTAGCAGCTGCCTGCAGAGAATGTGTTTGGCTGTCAGTGACAGCTGGGGGCTCACATAACTATTCTAGCAATGGATTATACAGGCTATACCTTTTTGCTTTCTTTGAAAGGCACAGTTTTGTTTCCCAGATCCGAATAAAAGTTATCTTCAAAGAGGTTTTCTTCCTTTAAAATAATCATTTGTGAAGGGAGCCATCATGTTGTAATGCATTTCAATTACCTTTATTGCTCCTATCTCTCTGTGTGGGAGGAGCTATAAACCAGCTGGGTGTTAGGGGCGGTGCTTGAGCTGTGGCAGAGAAAGAAGTGCATCATGGGTTTGGTTGGATACAGGAAGCGCTACATACAGGATGTAACCTGTCATTTGAGGGTCAGGAGATTCCAAACTGAAAAGGAAAGCATGGAGAAGATGTACATGAGATAAGCAACTACATCTGTTAAAAGACAAATGAATCCCAGAAAAGCCCTTTAAAACAGGATGCAACATCTTGTCGCCATTGACTTCTTTTTACAAAAAATGGGATCCAACTGGATCTTATTTTGTAGGCCAGAAAAATGGAGCCTGAATCCTTTTTTTGTGTCCTGTTGCATCCTGTTTAATGGTAATTTTGCCCAAAAAATTACCTGTCAACCGGAACAGGATACTAAAACGCTTAGCAAACCTTTTTATCTTACAGTATTCAGTTCACTATTTTGTATTAGCTTCTGCTGGTGGTATCTATATTGTATTGCAAATGTCATTATGATGCCTGATAACAGTTGAAATAATCCATTCATGCCATTGCTTTTAACATTTTTTTCTTGGTTTCTGCAGTGGAAATTAATTTAACAGGAGAATATTATCTTAGCGGTGGTGCCTTAGATACAGCTTACCGAGCTAGCAGAATAACGTTCCATTGGGCAAAATGCAATGCTACGTCAGATGGATCAGAACACAGTTTGGAAGGCCAGAAATTCCCTTTAGAGGTAATTCTTTACATATATTTGTGTCTCTTAGGCCTCATGCACACGAACGTTGTTTTGGTCCGCATCCGAGCTGCAGTTTTTGCAGACCCATTCACTTCACACTCTGTGTGCTGTCCGCATCCGTTGCTCCGTTCTGTGGTCCGCAAAAAAACTATAACCTGTCCTATTCTTGTCCGTTTTGCGGACAAGAATAGGCAGTTATATTAATGGCTGTCTGTGCCGGTCCGCAAATTGCATCCGTGTTTTGCGGACCCGCAATTTGCAGACCGCAAAACACACAACGGTCGTGTGCATGAGGCCTTACAATGTTTTTTTAGCAAGTAACAAAAGTTGTCAAAGTTTGAGGCCCATTTACATGGAACAATGATCGCCCTAAAGTTAATTTATATGAACGTTTACTCCGGATCATTGCCTCATGTCAAAGTGTCCAGCAATTAAATGATAAATGAGTCAGTGCTCGTTTGTCATTGATGGCATCCAGACATTAAAATTATCACCAGGGTCTACACAGATCTCATAGGGCCCCATATTAAAACAGTATGGGCAAAGTGCGACTTTCCAAATTTCTAATGAATATACTACAATTTTTATTATTATTTTTATTACGTGGAATATATTTTTTTATTAAAAAATTGTAATAAAAAGATGTCGCTCTCAGCCTCACCCACTTTATGTTGGAAAAAGTAAAAGAGATGTTTCATAAATATGGTACTCATTCTGAGGCAAAATACAGTGATAAATCTCCTGCTTTCTTTCATGCAGTATATTTTAAAACTTGCTGCCTGCAGCCACCACCAGGGGGAGCTCAGTGCATACGAATTTATACAGTTATCATTGACATTAGTAAATAAATTCTATGCACAGAGCCTCCCCATCCGAGCGGCAGCTGCTGGAAAAACTTGATGTTGGTCCCCGTAGCAGTCATTTGTCAGCAGCACACCTCTCCCACCATCCCTAAACAGGGGATGTGCTGATCACAATAGGCAAACCGAATGTGGGATAAACAATCACAGTAATCTTTGTTCGTAGGAAAGCCCCACGATAACGGTGACACAAGGGGAGCAGGTCAGTTAAGTATGATCACCACCGTGGGTTGGACACTCTGTTATAGCCTTGAATAACCCCTTTAACTAAGCCAGCGCTGATCTAGTTGCTATATCATCAGCCAGCACTTGTTACGGCAGATTATCTGCCCGAGTAAATGGGCCCTTAGTTTTTTTCTACAAAGAAAAGCAATGCATACCAGCACACAATCAGGACTCTTGTGGTATCCTTTAGGTAAACAGATTTAGAGGGATTGTCTCCTATGCTATTTTTACTCATTCTATCATAACATGGCCCTTATCAAGTTACTTATCAAGTTATCAAGTTCCACAATATCTAATATATTTTTGACCATTTCTTCATCTATTGGTGTGATAGGGTCATAGGCTTTGGAGATAATTTACAGGGATATATTAGAACTGTCTAATCCATGTCTCTGTTTAAAAAAAAATATACATATTCTTATATGGTATAATATGGTGACTTATATGACTAAAATGTGAGCAATATTAGGTGATCAGCATGGCTCTAGGGAGGGACTCTAGGTTTAGCCAGACCAATAATAGCAAGCAAATGGGCAGCCAAGGAGGCACCTTCAGTCAGGGAGTGGTCACCGCCAAAATGATGTGTTACGAAAAAGTGATTCTTGCAAAAATAAGACGAAAAAGCGGAAATGTCTTGAGTATTGGAATTGAGGGGTGGTGTACCGGGTTATCAGTTAGGGGAACATTTTTTAAGGCTGGTGTGTAGATGCCCACTCCATCTACTTTTTGGAAAAGTGGCAAGGGGTGCTCTAAACCCCAGATGTAGATAGCGACAGGGAAAATTAATAATGTCACCAAAAGTTCATAAAACCTGTGTTTAACTTGATTTAAACAATGTCATTTTCTGATGATGCATCCCCTTTAATTTTAACATGTATTTAGTTGAACTGATGAATCAGTAGGATAACATTATTGTGCTCCTGCAGATAAAAAATACAACCAAAATCAAGTGAAAGAAATAATTGCTTCAATGTAGGAGGCACATCATAAGGGGCTACATTTCAGTGTCTAAATTAAGGCCTATTGTTTGAGGAACAATGTTTCAAAGTAGAGCACATCCTAGTATGGTATGTGGCTAGAACGGCAGCCGTCAGGTAACATCTGTCAAGAACACGAATGGTATAAAGTACAAAATGCTCCTGATTTGATGCACAAAAGGTTAGCAGGCAGCGATCATCTCAGCAGGTAGGCTCCACACAGATAGTTATTATTACCCCAGTGACTAATGCAGCTTACCACGTTCTGCCTTCTGCAATCTAACACGTTCCACTCTGGTTACAGATGCAGATCTTCTGCTTTAATGATGACGAGTTTGAAACTTTCGATGATGCGATAAAAGGAAATGGAAAACTGAAAGCTTTATCGATTTTATTTAAGGTAAGAAGAGTCACGTATTTTACATTTACATGGCAGTGTATTACCAGTGTTATTGCATCAAGCCCCTGAGGAGCCAGAGTAGAGGATGAGAGTGGTAGTTGCTATCACAGTCTATCACAGTATCTTCCCTCAGAACGTTGCTCCCGAGGGCCTGTGCAGTAAAAGGAGGGGACACCCTTTCTACCCCGGGGCACACCCGGATTCTGGGACTCCTATCTGATGGTATGCATGCTTTGTACCACATTTATTATGTGTTGTTTGACAAGGGGGCATTGTCTAGTCATAAATGGGTGGACCCGCAGACAATGGGGTCATTTCCTAGCAATATGCCTCCATTGTCTGAGATGAGAAAACCACTTTAACTCTATTTAGATGTTCTCTAGATCCCAGGACCTTCTGTAGAGTTCCCATTTTTGTTAATCTTTAAAATTAACCATTTTCTGCATATACCAAAATCTTTAACCCAAAATGCTTTTTACCAACAAAAGAAATTGTGTAACTGTCCAGGACTCTCAAATTCCTTGTGACCAATTCTACAGCACCTTCAAGAAGTGTATTTTGGAGAGAGAGAGTATGAGGGCTCCTGTAGGCTTTCTGCACTTCATATTCACAGAATACAGACAGCCTTAGATGATGGCCTTTGTCTTCTGATAAGGACTTTTTGCTTTGGCAAGTAAGGCCGCAGAACCAGGCGGGGGATGCGGCTGTGGGCAATCTCCTTGTCTTGCATTTTCTTACTGTCTTGCAGAGGTCCCATGGTCTACACCCTCCAGATCAGTGGAGCTTACACTCACACCCTCTTCAATGACTTCTAACAAGGAGCAACACCAAACCAAAGGGTTTCAGTCTGAGATCTGCAGTCTGAAGCAGCTCTCAGCTCTGGTTAAATAGATCTGGATCACAGTTGAGTCACCCCTCTCCATTACCTGCAGATATCCTAACCAGGCTAATGGATGGTCTTCTTTTAATGGTGTGGCCTCCTCAGGGAAAATGTAGAATACAGATGAATTGTTGTCTGTGTAATAAATGAAAAGCTGTAATCCACCAGAGAGGTGGGCATTGCTCGTCAACAGCTGTCTCATAAACCGAGCCCCCCTATGACGTTCATATGCGTAATATGGCACATGGACAGTGGTTATTCCATCCAGCAGTCCTCTAAATGATGCAATAAAAGATTAGGTGGCTCCACTGAAACATGGAAGCTGCTAAGAACGGGTTTGACTTTTTACTCAAGTATTTCAAGTAAATTGGATTATTTAAGTAGTGAAAGTGTCTGAGCTGTAACTGGCTTTAGTGGGAGAAATCCTTGATAGCTGCAATCATTTGAGATTACAGGTAATAAGCCTGGAAGCTGCAGTATTTTGTGTTTCCATGACAATACGGAAACAAGTCATAGCAGATAAGGCATCTTCTATATCCAAGCGATGGTGTCTTACAAGATGTTATTCTTCTATGTGTGCCCGATGGAAGCAGCCAGTGCTCATTCCTCCTGTATTGTCCACCATTCTTTACCCTCTACGGTTTATATAGAGAACAGCCAAGCTCTTATACAACGTTTGGCGAAACCATACCTGTATTAGCCACTTCTTTTCCAGTTACAATCTCATCTTACAATCTCAGCTCTGCTGCATCTATACTAGGCATGCTGAGTGTATGGAGGGGTCAGCCTGTGATTGCTCCTTTTTACAGTTCTTTCACCATGTTACAAAAAATCTTGCCCCTGACAAGTGCCCCCTAATATTGGTAATAGGACCTGTAACCACTCCTGATCTGTCTGTTCAGTAAACACTTGAATGTCCCATAATGTTACAATTCTGGGTTACCTTTTCTCTGAACTCTACTCGTGCCATTACTCTGTCATTCATCCTGGAAATGTATTAGTAAATTGCCAACTATGTTCCTACACAGTCTTGTACCATCACCACTGATTGGACACACTCTCAACCGGTAACGCCCAGCTGCCAATGTATTCATATGTTTCTAGGAGAAATATCAGAGGAGCAGCACAAGAGTTCTAAGAACAGCTGCTCCAAAATTGTTATTTTCATGAAGAATACAAGTATTTACTAAAATAGACATAATCAGGAGATCCAACAGGTCCTCTTTCACACAGGAGGACCTACTGCATAGGTTAGAGCAGCCAGTTGATGTTTTTCAGCCCAGTCCACTCAATTTATTAAGAAAACGGATAAGAAAACTGTATATTTTGAAGTCAGAATTTTTTGCATAATCACTTTTCTGTATAACTGGAGAACCTTTAAGGAGAACCTGTCATGACAGTTTCCCTACGAAATAACAATGGACATCTTTTTGTACTCATGCATTGCAGTATAGGTGAAGAATTAGCCTCATCACCTTTCCTGCAGTCAGTACAAATTTCACTTGAAGCAGAGCGGATGTGCCAGTATCATGTTTGCTATGTTGTTTGCTATGAATCCCTTCAAGCATAATTTATGTTCCCCTGTCGACTTCTCAAGGAACCTCAACCTTGAGGTTTTCCTTAATATTCCACAAGTGATTTACAGTAATTACAAGGAATTAACTCCTCCTTGCCAACTTTTCTACATTGGTGTGCATAAGATCCAAGAGCATGGCTTGCAAAGTGTGTCGCCAGAAATGTTTTGCAGTGGACACTCTCCCACCTGACTTTCCCATGCACGGCATACCCATTCTGTGACCTCTCACGTCACACCCACTCAGAGTAGGTACGGGTGACGGGGCTGTGTCCGATGACGCAGAATTCCAGCCCCACATAGTTAGAGCTCCCAGACAGCAGCCCTCCATCCGCTGTGCAGGAGATGTGTCCGGAAGGTCTCCCCATTTTGCCAGAGCCTTCCATAACAATAAGAGTGGCGTCTTTCAGACTACAAATGAACGTTGATATTCTGCCAGAGAAGTGCGCCCTTCTCCTAACACGCTGCCTTGCCACAGCGCTCATTCTCCATACCTTCTCTTTCCTTCTTGCAAGCGGCATTAGTCTGAAGAAGGCCATTCAGACGAAACATCACACTGTTGCAGCCGCAGAATCAATTAAATAAACTACGATCAATTGCATCAAGCATTTTGTGCTGAAGTTTATTTTATACGTTGCTTATGGGGTGGGAACCCTACCAGCACCGATAGCAGAGTGCGATAAGGATCGAATCCAGTGGATCATGTTACTGATTACCAGTGGATGGCTAATAAAATGCCATTAAGTGTCCATTCACACAACCGTAAGTGTTTTGCAGTCTGCAAATTGTGGACCCGCAAAACATGGGCATGGCCAGCCCTATGATAGAAATGCCTATCTTTTTTTGCGGGGCCGCAGAATGGAACTATGGATGCGGACATCATCTTTTGCTGCCCCATTGAAATGAATGGGAAAAATTGCAGAAAGGATGTGGATGTGGTTGTGTGAATGGACCCTAAATGGCAGTCCGTCCTCAACCGATCTATTAAGCAAGAATTGGGTGACATGTAGCTCGATTATAGTGGTACAAGCGAAGCAGTCAGCTTCACAATAAATCAATAAGCGCATGTGTTTTCTCAGTGGGAAATCCTCAAGACTTACCCGTTGGGTTACTTGTGATGATTTCTGTTTATGCCATGTAAAGGGGTAGCATATTGTCAAGGAGCAGTGTTTTTGCCATTCCTAAACCAGGTACCCCCTTCTCAAATGAATTACCTCGTAGTGCCCCCAAGTCTATCACCGTACACCATGTCGTCTATTCTAACCACAACATGCAGACAGCGTGGTGCCCCCCTAGAGACATGGCTCCATACCCCGTGGGGTACACATACAGGCTGAGGCTCTACACACCACCCTATGGTTTTTTTCTAGGGAAACTATAGTAAGAGATTCTCCTTGATTCAGTTTTATAGTGCTAATGTTGGGGTCAGGAGAAGTTTGGAAGTGCAAAGGATCACTCATGGCTTCCTGCTGCATAAAACACATTCTCTGCCCCCCAAAGAGATGTTTTTTTTTAAAATTTTCTAGATGTATGTGCAGTAGAATGGATGCCCTATTTCTGTTATGTTCTTTAGCATTAACCGGTATATACTGACTTCTGTCATATCTTATCTTACTGTAGATTGGTCAAGAAAACACTAATTATAATGCAATCATCAATGGAGTTGATAGTGTTCATCGGTTTGGTGAGTTTATTTCTTTGCTTTTTCAGGCAGTTTTTCCACTTGTGATCGTGTGCTTTATAATTTGTCTATCTTAAGCGTAATACTAAATCAGACACTACAGTGTAATGGCACATAATAATACTGCGTTTATGGTGGATTTATTTCCGTTACTTTTCACTACCCTAGTGCAGGTTGCATAGTACGCCAGTGTAATCACATATGCCCGTTTTCTAGAAAGGGAGGTAACAAATCAAGTGCCCATATCTGAGCTTGGGCTGTGGGCAAAGTACTTAACTGTTTTGCCCGAGCTGAGCTCGAGCAGAATTTTTTTTTTTTTTTGGGGAGGGGGGCTGCTTTAGCTGCTGATATCTCCTGAATGGTAGCAGCTAGAAGCATGGAACTTGTCTTGTTTCAAAGCTTCCCGGCTTTCATACAAGACCAAAATGACAGACACTATTAGAAATCGAGTCGGGAATAATCTCGGGTAAAATTGCTGGTACTTTCACTTTCACTGCATCCTGATTTCTATCAGTGATATCGTCCCCTGTACTGAAGATGTTGCTGTCATTCTGCCATTGTTTGAAAGCTTGGAATGTCAGCTTTCAAACAATACAAGGCCCTGGCAATATCTCTAGCTGGTACCAAACCAGAGATATGAGCAGCTAAAGCAACTGCCTCCTCCCTGTTAGTCTGGAGGAGGAGGGGGCAGTTGCAGAGTTGACAGGCTGCAGGAGTAAAGGAAAAATAGTAAAAATATATAGAAATGTGGCATTACCAGCACTGTACGGACCCACATAATAAAATTGTTATTTTTACCACACAGTAAACACCATAAATAAATTCCACAAAATAATGTAAAAATTGCAGTTTTTTTTGAATCTTTCCCCCTAAAAATAAAATAATAAAAGGTATTTAATACACTGTATATACCCCAAAATGGTTCCTAAAGAAACCTACAACTAATCCTGCAAAATAAAAAATTTTGAAGAAAAAATTTAAAAGTTATGACTGCTAGAACACAAAGGGGGGAAATATTATTGGTCCTTATTAAGTCTAAAATTAATGATGTCACTAAGAGGTTACATGCAATAGTGTCCCCTGAGTTGTGTGCCAACAAGATTTGCTGCAGACACACATTGAAAATGAAAAAGTGACATTTTTGGGAGGGTTTTTCCAATTTTAACGTGACTGTTAAGAGGTTAAAATGGTGCAAATGTGGAAAGCACTTGGATATTAACAGATATTTGCTACGGTTGTTCTACTTTGTGTTGGGGAAGCAACATTTCCTCAGTGTCTAGATGCCTCCATAGGGATGAGTTTTTTCTATTGCATTTTTATGACCAAATCAAAATGTTATTTTTATTTATTTTTTTAACCTGAAAATGTGTGGTGGTGTTTTTTTTTTTTTTTTTTTTTTTTTTTTTGTTGCCTATTAACAATTTACCCCATTCCTTTTTTTTCATACAGGTAAGAAGGCTGAACTAGAACCTTTCATTTTGCTGGACCTTCTGCCAAACTACACAGACAAATATTATACGTACAATGGATCTCTGACGACTCCCCCATGTTTAGAAACAGTGGAATGGATTGTATTTAAGGACACGGTAACCATTTCTGAAGCACAGGTAGACAAATATATGTTACTTCATGCCAAGTAAAACGTTTTTATTCTTGTTCACAACAGAGAAATGAAGGGGATATCCATTCAAAATGATTGCCTGATATGTCAGAGATAAGTACAATGTGAGAAGATCTGTGACCTTGGCCCGACACCTATTTCCAGAAATGAAGAGCTCTGTAGAGTGCACTGAACCCTTTTGGAACTGCTTAGGCTACTTTTACACTAGCATTATTATTTTCCGGTATTGAGATCCGTCATAGGGGCTCAATACCGGAAAAAACGCTTCCGTTTTGTCCCCATTTATTGTCAATGGAGACAAAATGTGACTGAACAGAACGGAGTGTCCCAAAATGCATTCCGTTCCGTTCTCATACCGGAGAGCAAACCGCAGGATGCGGAGCAAGACCCACAATGCAAGTCAATGGGGACGGATCCGTTTTCTCTGACACAATAGAAAACGGATCCATCCCCCATTGACTTTCAATGGAGTTCATGACGCATCCATCTTGGGTATGTTACAGATAATACAACCGGATCCGTTCATAACAGATACAGATGGTTGTATTATCAGTAACGGAAGCGTTTTTGCTGATCCCTGCTGGATCCAGCAAAACCCCTAGTGTGAAAGTAGCCTTACACATTTCTGTAGCTTGAAGGCTGTGTTCACCTATCATTTTGAGCCTGTCTAGGAGTTATTTCCCCAATGTATGCCTCCAGATGAAGGCCAAGCTCAGTGTATATTCATAGGCCTATAGGGTCTCAATGTAATAAAAAATGTACACTCACAGGATATGTTTTCCACTGCCCTCTGCATGGGAAACCATAGTAGACTACAGTTTCCTATATAGTAGGAAAAAAGGTATTTCATTGCTTATCAGCCCAGCATATGCCATGCGGGACACTCTTTGGGCATACGCAGGATGCATGGAGACCTTTTCTATACCAGGTTGTGTCAGATGATTAGAAGCAGAAATATCTGAGTGGTAACAGAGGGGTTGATGCTCTTTACATCCCACTATATTCTGAAAATCAGGACTCGCCCTAGATCACACACTTCAGCGTTGTTCTCTCGCTCACTTATCACATCATTCTGATTGCATTTTCCCGGGGTTCTGTATATGAAATAAGGGATTATTAGATTAGATGATATTCAGGCCAATTATTGGGAACAAGTGTTCATAAAAACGCTCGTTCCTGAACTTAGCCTACATAATCGAGCAGCCGATCAAACGAGCAAATGCTTACGTGGCTTTCATCAAGATGTGTAATCAGGGATGAGCTGCCAGTAATCAGTAGAACCAGATGAGGGAGGAATGATTGTGATAGCGATCATTCCTCCCCCATTTACTTCGTATCAGCCTGTGTAATAGACTGGTGTAACGAGCGCTGATACTGTAGATGTGTTTATGATCCATCAGCACTCGTCCTGCCTGAATATCAGGGGTGTAATAGGGCCCTTAAGGCACGATTTAGGGTCCTTTTACGCTGGGCAGTTACAACCCCGAAGAGCACTGGTTGACAGTATAATTGCTGATCGGTGTTCATTAAAAGGGTCTTTTCACACAGCCTGATGCAAAGTGAATGGGGGGGGGGGGGGGCAAACAATCATTCAGCCTCCATTCAGTGTGCATATTATTGGCAGCTCATTCCCTGTTTACACTGGGCAATGTCCTCCTAACAAAAGATGCCACATGAAAGATGTGATCACCCAGAAAATGAGCGTTTGTCAGTTGATTTACACATTCACATGGGCCAGCAAGAACCAGCATTTGTACGAACATTTATAACTGATATTTGGCCCGATCACATTGAAGGGTGCATCGGGTACCAAATCTTGCATTGTGTTCCCCATAGAGGAACAGTAAGATACAGCATCTGTTGTATTAGGATATGCACACAGATATGGCTATGTGTGAAGAGTGCCATAGAGTTGTAATACTTTAGATCTGCTTTAAATCTTCTTTTTATTCGGCATCATTGACGTCCTCTGACTGCAGCCAGAAATGTTTACTATGAATGCAATCAATCTTCATGGATGTGTAAAAGTACACTTTCTTTTCCATGCCCCTGTATACATAGTAAAAGAACATTTCTAGAACTGCTTCCCTGGAAAATCTGAGATTTTGGATTTAGACTCCTCTTCAAAGCTCTCTAAACGTTTCGTACTACTGTGTGCAGCGAGACGTCCCAATCGGCACTGCCATCACGTCAAGAGGCCATTCCTACACTTTTAATAAGTAACTCATTCTAAAGAGACCTTTGCATTTTGTATAATCACTTGCTGACTTAAAGGGAACCTGTCACCGGGATTTTGTGTATAGAGCTGAGGACATGGGCTGCTAGATGGCCGCTAGCACATCCGCAATACCCAGTCCCCATAGCTCTGTGTGCTTTAGGCTCCATTCACACGTCTGCAAAATGGGTCCGCATCCGTTCCGCAATTTTTGAGTCATGTCTCTGACTCATCTCACATACAGGACTCCTCTGAGGTTCATTTGCATATGTATCAAATCATTTACACACTAAAAGCACACAGAGCTATAGGGACTGGGTATTGCGGATGTGCTAGCGGCCATCTAGCAACCTATGTCCTCAGCTCTATCCCCAAAATCCCGGTGACAGGTTCCCATTAAGGCCTTATTAACATGTCAGTGTTTGGTCAGTGATTTCCATCAGTGATTGTGAGCCAGAACCAGGAGTGGAGCCTCCACAGACATAAGGTATAGAGCCGCACCTGGATTTGGCCCAAAATCACTGATGGAAATCACTGACCGAACACGGACGTGTGAATAAGGCTTTATTGAGAGGTTCTAGGTGTAGGAGACTCGGGTATAGATTAGAAAGCTGAACTATGGAAGAGTGTGACCAGCTTCAGTCTGAGAGACTGCCAGAGGCCCCTGTGTAACGTTTTATCACATTCTATACTGATAGCTGCGTTCAATGGCTGTTTTTTATTTTCATTTCTGACAGCTGGAATATTTCTGTGAGATCCTCACTATGCAGCAGTCCGGGTATGTCATGGTGATGGACTACTTACAGAACAACTTCAGGCAGCAGCAGACCACGTTCTCTGGACAAGTGTTCTCCTCCTATACCGGAATAGAGGAGATACTGGAGCCAGGTTGGTGCACTTTTGTAGAATATCATTGTCAGTGGTTGGAGTGGGCCCACCATGATGCACTGGATTTCCTGGTCATTCCACTATTAGAGCGGACCTGTCACCTCTCCAGACATGTCCGTATTAGTGACTACTTGCACCCCCATGTAATAACAATTCTGGAGCATTTGATCTTAAGACCCTGTTTTGCCGTTCCTTTATTATTGCTAGCAGTTTGCTATAAAGGTTCAGCTGGGTGTTACCAGTTTGGGAGGGCACTGGCAGCACTCATTGGATAGTGTCAACCTGCGCAAGGACACACCCATAACGGGTAACACACATCTGGATCTTTATTGCAGACTTCGTAACTTGAAGGAAACATAGAGGAATAAAATCACAGAAATATAGTGGTAAATATGGGGGAACTGCTCAAACCCCAAACACTGTAGCGTGTTTCTCATTGGGGGAGCAGTCCCACCGCATGTGGACCGCAGCAAACGACCATCCCCAGCAAAAAATGCGTACAATGGAGGACGCCGTCGCAGTCCACATGCACCACAAAGGCATCCTACACAAAACGGAGCATTGTGCAGATGAAAATATTATATATTATATAACTCACAGAAAAAAATGCACTAAACGGATATGCCACTGACTATACTGGCTAGTCATACAAGCAGATATTAAAAGCTGAGACTTTTGCCAATATATTCCTGCCTATCATGATTTATATAAACATAGACGAATGACACAACATCAAGCCTTAAGAATAGATGCTCCAGGATTGTTATTACATGGGGAATGCACACAGTTACTACAACAGACATGTCATGAGTGGTGATCATTACATTCAAAGTTTATCTCCGTTTCTTCAAAATCATAATGTTACTGTATTCATTGACCGTATCACAAAGGGTTTGTATATGACTACGCACTGATGTGCTTATTACCAATGGTTAGGTGGTAGTAATTTCATGCATGTGACAACTGAAGAGATGACTGAAGTAGGGAATAAAGAGTGAGTACAATTCAAATGGTTCTCTGGACAGGTAAACTGACTATATCATGTGCTGTCCTCATCTGCACATCCGTTCCGTGCCATCTGCAAAAATATAGAACATGTCCTATTCTTGTCTGCATTACGGTCAATGATAGGACTGTTCTTATATGGGCCAGACATTCCGTTCCACCGTTCACCACCGGAGCCTATTGTCTATAATGGGGTCCAGCAATATGCAGCTAGGCCGGGTCCACTAAACCCTCGGCAGACTGTTCCTCTGCCAGGACAGCCTACTAGATGCCTTTACCACATGTGTGAAAGTAGCCTAGTTGTCAAACATTACTAGTTGTCAGGGGTACTTCTGTATAGTATATCTGTTTCATAAATCAGATGCGTTGGTATTAGCCCAAAACGCATCGGGCCAGATTTATCATTAGCTCAGGTCAGAATAATGGAGTGAAAAAGTCCCCAAAAAAGTCCCAGACGCTAAAACTGCGCACAAATTTGCGACTTTTTTCTGCTCTGCACTATGCTCGCCAGTTTTCTGAAAGTGGCCGTGTTTTCCTATGTAAATTAATCTCTAGACAGATTTACTATTGGAAATATTTAAAAAGTCGCAATTTCACTCCAGTGAGGACCATGCTTATCGTATGAGACTTTTTAATAGAACATGCGACTTTTTCATAAAAACTTGCGACTTTCGTAAAGCTGCTTACTGACGGATAAACTGCTACCGTCAAACCACATTTATTACAGTCTTAAAGGGCCGATCATAAATCTGACTTGGCTAAAACTGTCTTTAGCCATATGTGAAAGTGGAGTGAGCTGTCAGAGTCAGTGATAAATCTGGCCCATTGTCCAAATAAACTGCCTACTATTCAGTCTCAGGATTCCCTGGTATTCTGCACACAGCGAATGTTCTCCTCTAGACCCGCTCCAACCCATTTTCCTAAATTTGCTTAATAAGAGACCCTTTTCTTGAATAATTGTATTGTATGTACATAACACATAAGTTTTCAAAATGTGCTGCCTTACATAGCAAGAGCTACTACTGTTTAAAGACGTAGTGAAACTGTGTGTGTAACCGTCACCTAAAGGTCAACAGTAAAGGGTTAATCCTGTTACGAGCAATTGTACCGTCCCTACAAAGTATTTAAGAAGAAGAAGCACATGAACCATCGTGGTCCCTTTAGACAGCTGATTGTCAGACCTCCGTGACGATCCGATATTGATGACCTCTGATGAGCATAGGCCATTTATGTTGTGCGCCTGCACAACCCCTTTAAGGAAATATTCTATAAAGAAGAAAACTGACTCAAGTCAGAAAAATAGAAGACCTCATACAGATACTGAATGGCAGATGTACATAGGGGGGTATCCTTTCTGCTGCTGCCCTCTCGCTATCACATCTCGGGGGGGGGGGGGGGGGTGTATTTTCTGCTGCTCTCTCTCTCACAGCTCAGGGGGCATGCCCTTTCTGGTGCAGCCCTCTTCCTATCACTGCTTGGAGGGTGTGTCCTTTCTGATGCTGTTCTTTCCCTTTAATTGTCACAGCTTCTAACAGTAGATACCTAGAGGCAGTTGAAGAACGGAACATTTGTGTCCACCTGAGCGTTTTTATTGAACTAACGGCAGGTGGCATTATCCTACATTTTTAATTATATGCAATAACAAAAGTATTCAGATGCTGGTTTGAGAAATATATAGTATTTCTTGTGGGAGAACCCCTTTTTGGTATGGCCACGTGTTGTATAAATGTCTCATTTTCCTTCCCATTCATATCCAATGTGAAATGAAAATTATTGAAATTATTCTATGGAATTTGTTTGTGACAATCTGTAAACATTTGTGCAACATAAAATCTCTGTATTATGAAAAAATATCTTCCACTTAGATCTATAGATGTGTTATTAAGGAGCAGATCCGCCCTCTGGTTACATGCATGGCACTTCAGGTGACGAGAATCTTCCTGTACTGTACAGATAATGGACCATGTCCAGATAACAGGTGGAAGTTCTCATCAGAGCATTAACTGGGGAAAAGGACAATTTATAAGACATATAAAAAGTATGTCTAAATGTAGAGCTCTACTCTGGAGGTGAAAAATGGTCACAGTAGAGATGTACGTCCAGAAAGTGGCTGCGCATGGATCGTCTTTTAAGAACTCATCTCTTAGTATATAGCTCCCTCAAGTGTCCAAAAGGTAGATTACTGGCAGACCTCGCTACCAGCCAATTTGATGGCATGTTCAGAAATCCAAGATAAATATGCCACCATCTATCCAGTTGCACAATTAATATTAACCATTAAGCCTCCTTCACACTTATTTTTTGGGGCAGTTTTTTGGGCTTGTAAACAATGTCATGAAATTCAATCATTTTTACAGGCGTTTTTTGGTGGCATTTTTTTTGTCACATAGTTTTGATATGTTTTTTTATCAGGCTTTTCTGCCCCTATAGAGAATTCTTTGAGGAAAATCATAATGGCCTGAACATGCTGGGATTTAAAAAATAATGCCATTGACCCAAAAACACCACAAGTGAACAAAAACTGACCTAAGGAAAAACATATTTGTACTGAACTTTAAAATTCCCATTGACTTTCAGCTAACATCTGGCAGACGCCATTTTCATTTAAAAATTCAGCAAAATTGCGGAAGCTGACTTAAACAAACAGTCTTTGTTCCCCATAACAACCAGTCTCAATGCAGCGTTCATGTTTCAAAAGCAATATAAGAAATGTAAGCTACCCTGTGATTGGTCACCATGCACAACAAAGACATCTATTCTTTTAGACAGTTTCATACATTTTTCCCCATGTAACATCAGCCATAATCCAGTTGTCCAGACAGTAGATGATGAAGCCTCACTTCCCTCAGTTATAGAGAACCTGTTAGCAGTTCGCTTATTCTAGTTTACTGACATTAACCCTCCTGAGAAGAGGTTTGGGAGTCTTACTGAGGGATGTTTGGCTGCTAATCCTGTATAGCTATATACCTGCAATGTATATGGAGCCAAAGACACATTGTTATGATCAAAAATATGAAATCTTCATTAAATACAGTACTTGTTAAAAAAAAAGACACAAAACTGGGAGCGACATCACCTGAGGAAACCAGCACACAGGGTAAAATATAGACAATGGGTGTCTACCAGTGGTGTATCTTGGTTTTGTGCTGCCCTAGGCGAGACTAAACTCGGACACCCCCCTATTATAAATTTGACCCACCCCTTCCTGTCAAGGCCAAACCCCTTCCTCTGTAACCCCCACCCCTTCCTCTTTAGGCTCCACCCTTTCCTGTTAGAGCTTCACATCTTCCTTTCTGTATTTAAAAGTGAATAACAGAGGCCAATATTTTGTGTTTTCTGTACCAAATGTTGCATCCAGGTCAACTATACTATATTGATCACAGACACTCAAATTGTTTGAATTAGCATGTGGTCAGTCCACATGATACAAATACATTAAATAAAATGGCTGTATCATTATTCTAAAAATTAAAAAAGCACAACTTCTAACACAAATGTATTTTACAGATTTTTTTTTTTTTTTTAAACAATGTGCAGCTAGAGATAGTACAGTATTAACCCCTCCCTAATTCTCCCCCCACTAACCACCCAACGGGTCCCAACCCCCTTACCCTATAAAACAACTAAGTAATAGATTTTTTGTGAATTACTGTAATTTAAGTAGTTTTTGAAGACAGCAGGCTCAGGGATAAGTGCATTGGTGGCCTGGGCCTGGCCTCAGTGTTCACGGTGACCGTGTGCAGGATCCGTTCTGCACTTGAAGGTGATAAGGCTCACCCTAGCGTTGCCAGCCCATGACTCCACCTCCGTGTGACGTCACGACAGCAACGCGCGGACGCAAAAGGCAGGGGGCGGTCGGGAGGAAGTTAGGAGGAGGAGGAAGTAAGTCTTTCAACTCCTTCACTATGAGTCGCCGGCGATGCCGCTCGCATAGTGAAGGATTGGATCGGACAAGGGGCAAACAAAATATTTAGCATATTGTGTAACTATCACTAAGCAAACAAGGCATTTTGCTGCCCCATTGGCAAGTGCCGCCCTAGGCAAATGCCTTGTTTGCCTTGTGATAGATACACCCCTGGTGTCTACCATACTCCAGTCTTTGATATCCTCTGCGCTGCCAGCGGATGTGCCTAACTTATAACGAGGAGCAGACCTCTTTATAAAATAGTCTCATCCTCCGCCAGTCCGTGTTCCTAGATTGGAATCTACTCCAGCCCCTGGGTGGACTCTGGTCTCTGGGTAGGGTGGACTCTGGGTAGGGTGGACCTTGGGTAGGGTGGACTCTGGGTAAGGTGGACCATGGGTACAGTGGACTCTGGGTAGGGTGGTCTTTGGGTAGGGTGGACTCAGGCGTGCTGTTTCTCTGCTGGAACAGACTTCTGGGTTTCACAAAACAGATGTGAACACAGCCTAAGCCACAAATGTGTTTCAAAACCGACACCAGTGGAGACATTCAATATCTAGGCAGTATCAGTACAGCAGGCGTTAGAACCTCCATCACAGATGCCATTTAAAATAGAGAAGACAATGAAGTCTGCCTTCTTCATTGTTTACCTGCTTGCAGCGGTGAGCAGGTGAAATTAAAACTACTCTGTCCCCATAAAGTGAATGGGATGGCTACGATGCAAGCACGCCTGCTTACCGCTGCAGTTGCGATAGCGAGCAGGTAAATAACGAAGAGAAGGAAGCACTTGTACGAGCGGGGGTGCAGAAGTTGGACCCCCACCGATCTGATATTGATGACCTATCCTGAGGATCGGTCGTGAATATAAATAAAGCAGACAACCCCTTGAATAGCAGTGATGTGAACACCACCTGCCATACACTTTCTGATAACCCCTCGTTGTAGGTACAGTATATATATATATTTTCATGGTACATCATCGCTTATTAAATTTGTCTAATCTTACTGTAAATTAGGTTCCTTCCTTCCACAGTGATGGGTAAGGGTTGCAGAGCAGTCTACATGTGACATGTCTTTTGTTCTTGCATTAATTAGTTGATTGCACGAGCACAAATATAGTCTTTTCACTTGTTTTTTTACATTTTCTAGTTTGTAGTTCAGAACCAGACGACGTCCAGGCTGAATCTCAGAACAGCACAAGCCTTTTAATTACTTGGAAGAGGCCTCGGGTTGTTTATGAAGCTGTTATTGAGAGATATGTAGTCTATTATCAGCAGCTACAAGGAGAAGACCAAGCAAGACATGAATATCTGACAGATGGCTACCAGGATTTGGTAATTGTTTTTTTTCTGTGCATACAACTTGTAATACAGTAGACTCCTTACAAGTTCAAGCCTTTTTATCACTACAGCGCATTACTGCTCCATACAAAAGCCATATATTTAGAGCCTGAAAATGTTGTGCCTGCTCCAATTCTGACATTGGACCTGAAGCGACGCAGGAAGCACACTGTGCACACATGTGCATGTACATGTGCAGAGGCCAACCATATCACTGTCACGGCGCAGTGTGGGACACAAACTCCACACTGACCACAAGAGGGAAGGGAAAAGGTACTAGGCCTGGGAACTAGGGAAAGAGGGACAGTTCACCACCTAGTGAATCCCTAACCCGAGCCCTGACTACTATAAGTATCAGACCTTGATGGTAGGAATGTTCATACGCTGGAAACTAGGGCCCTATTTGACCCTAAAGGGCCCTGGAAATAGTGTCAGGATAAGAGATGACCTGTTCCTTCCCAGCTGAAGGAACAGGAGACTTCCTCAAGCCTAATACCAAAAGGTAGGAGAAAACCACGAACAAGAAATAGGGAAAAGACACTTAACTCCAAAATATGCAGACGAGCAAGAAGTCAGAGGAGAACCAGACACCAGCTCCTCACAACCAAAAGGAGCTATTAACCGCATAGCATGACTGGTGAGGCCAGACTAAATAGAGGAGTAGGAATGACCACTTAAAGGGAACCTGTCAGGGGGATTTGGTGTATAGAGCTGAGGACATGGGCTGCTAGATGGCCGCTAGCACATCCGCAATTCCCAGTCCCTATAGCTCTGTGTGCTTTAAAAAAAACGTTTTTATACATATGCAAATTAACCTGAGATGAGTCCTGTACGTGAGATGAGTCAGGGACAGGACTCATCTCAGGTTAATTTGCATATGTATCATATAACATAGTAACATAGTACATAAGGTCGAAAAAAGACATTTGTCCATCCAGTTCGGCCTGTCATCCTGCAAGTTGATCCAGAGGAAGGCAAAAAAAAAAACTGTGAGGTAGAAGCCAATTTTCCTCACTTTAGGGGAATAAAAAATTTCTTCCCGACTCCAATCAGGCAATTGGAATAACTTCCTGGATCAACGATCCCTCTCTAGTAGCTATAGCCTGTAATATTATTACACTCCAGAAATACATCCAGGCCCCTCTTGAATTCCTTTATTGTACTCACCATCACCACCTCCTCAGGCAGAGAGTTCCATAGTCTCACTGCTCTTACCGTAAAGAATCCTCTTCTATGTTTGTGTACAAACCTTCTTTCCTCTAGATGCAGAGGATGTCCCCTTGTCACAGTCCTGGGGATAAACAGATGATGGGATAGATCTCTGTACTGACCCCTGATATATTTATACATAGTAATTAGATCTCCCCTCAGTCGTCTTTTTTCTAAAGTGAATGCCCCATTCCAGCTATTATAAAAAAAAAAATGTACACAATAAAAGCACACAGAGCTATGGGGACTGGGTATTACGGATGTGCTAGCGGTGATCTAGCAACCCATGTCCTCAGCTCTATACACAAAATCCCGGTGACAGGTTCCATTTAAGCTAAACCTGAGACCAGAGGTGTGGTCATGCCCAGCAACAACACAGAAGAGTGAAACCAGAGAGGCTGTCAGATCACATCACATGCAGCCAGTCTCCTAGATCTTCTGACCCCTGCCACAGAAGAGACCGTGACAATCATGCATGAAGAGTCTTGTGAATGGGATTTATTCTAAGGGTACGGCCACACAGTCAGGTTTCGGAAGCCAAAACCAGGAGTCAGTTTAAAAAAAGAGGAGAAGTCGCATATGTTCTTTGTACTTTCTCACTTTTTAAGATCCACTTTTGATTTTGGCTTCCAGAACTGGACATGACCATGTGGCCGTACCTTAACAAATAGCTTCTATACACTTCAAGAGTTACATGTAAACTGTAATGTCCAGCATGCTCCCTGTGACCTTCCACTCCCGTGTCTCTCCACGCACCATATCTGAGCAGTTGCGTTAAAAAATGTTATTCTACAGTCGATATAAAAAGTCTACACACCCCTGTTAAAATGTTAGGTTTCTGTGATGTAAAAAAATGAGACAAAGATAAATAATTTCTGAGCTTTTTCTACCTTTAATGTGACCTATAAACTGTACCACTCAATTGAAAAACAAACTGAAATCTTTTAGGACGAGGGAAGAAAACAAAAAATTAAAAATAATGTGGTTGCATAAGTGGGGATGTAGCTGTGTTCAGAATTAAACAATCACATTCAAAATCAATCAGCATACACCTGTCATCATTTAAAGTGCCTCTGTTTAACCCCAAATAAAGTTCAGCTGCTCTAGTTGGTCTTTCCTGAAATTTTCTTAGTCGCATCCCACAGTAAAAGCCATGGTCCACAGAGAGCTTCCAAAGCATCAGATGGATCTCATTGTTAAAAGGTATCAGTCAGGAGAAGGGTACAAAAGAATTTCCAAGACATTAGATATTCCATGGAACACAGTGAAGACAGTCATCATCAAGTGGAGAAAATATGGCACAACTGTGACATTACCAAGAACTGGACGTCCCTCCAAAATTGATGAAAAGACGGTAAGAAAACTGGTCTGGGAGGCTACCAAGAGGCCTACAGCAACATTAAAGGAGCTGCAGGAATATCTGGCAAGTACTGGTTGTGTGGTACATGTGACAACAATCTCCCCTATTCTTCATATGTCTGGGCTATAGGGTAGAGTGGCAAGACGAAAGCCTTTTCTTACGAAGAAAAACATCCATGCCCGGCTACATTTTGCAAAAACGCATCTGAAGTCCCCCAAAAGCATGTGGGAAAAGATGTTATAGTCTGATGAAACCAAGGTTGAACTTTTTGGCCATAATTCCAAAAGATATCTTTGGCCCAAAAACAACACTGCACATCACCAAAAGAACACCATACACACACAGTGAAACATGGTGGTGGCAGCATCATGCTTTGGGGCTGTTTTTCTTCAGCTGGAACTGGGGCCTTAGTTAAGCTAGAGGGAATTATGGACAGTTCCAAATACCAGTCAATATTGGCGCAAAACCTTTAGGCTTCTGCTAGAAAGTTGAACATGAAGAGGAACTTCATCTTTCAGCATGACAACGACCCAAAGTATACATCCAAATCAACAAAGGAACGGCTTCACCAGAAGAAGATTAAAGTTTTGGAATGGCCCAGCCAGAGCCCAGACCTGAATCCGATTGAAAATCTGTGGGGTGATCTGAAGAGGGCTGTGCACAGGAGATGCCCTCACAATCTGACAGATTTGGAGTGTTTTTGCCAAGAAGAGTGGGCCAATCTTGCCAAGTCAAAATGTGCCATGCTGATAGACTCATACCCAAAAAGACTGAGTGCTGTAATAAAATCAAAAGGTGCTTCAACAAAGTATTAGTTTAAGGGTGTGCACACTTATGCAACCACATTATTTTATTTTTATATTTTTTCTTCCCTCTACCTAAAAGATTTCAGTTTGTTTTTCAATTGAGTGGTACAGTTTACAGGTCACATTAAAGGTGGAAAAAGTTCTGAAATGATTTATCTTTGTCTCATTTTTTACATCACAGAAACCTGACATTTTAACAGGGGTGTGTAGACTTTTTATGGCCACTGTATAATGGTATTTTACTGCTTTCTCAGAAAAAATAATGACAATGCTACAATAGCTAGGCAGGGGTATTGGTCCCCACATTAGGCTTCATGCACATGCCCGTGTCCACAAAAATACGAATATCTTCTGTGTACAATCCGTGTTTTACTCACTCCCATCAACAGAAAGGAGTATTCTTGTTCACATAATGGACCAGGTTAGGACATGTTCTGTAATTTGCGCAACAGAAAAACACATCCGCCTACAATACGGTTGTGTACATAGCCCCATAGAAATGAATGAGTCAGTGTGCTGTCTGCAGAAAATGCGGGTAGCACACAGATGAAAAATATGGTTGCGTGCAAACCTAATTATCACAGTGTTTTTCCAGAAACTGAGCATGAGATGTCTTGTTTTTATGATTTTGAGAACGAATTCTCATAAGCATATCTTCACTGCCTGCTCATTATTGTTGCAATGAAAGATAATAGCAGGTTCCTAATTAGAATTGTTCAAGATTTCCATTTTCTAAGGGGAACATATAATAGAAAAGACAAATCCAGTAGTTACCTCAGTTATCTCCATTACATTCACGCAATTTACGGTAGTCTTCTTTTCTCTATTAGGGCGCTATTTTGTATAATTTAATGCCCAACACGAGTTACGTACTTCAAGTTGTAGCACTGTGCAGCAATGGCTTGTATGGGAAACGCAGCGATCAGGTGGTCCTTGACCTGACTACGGACAGCCCAGGTAAGATTTTAGTATTGATTGCTTAGGACGTTCTGGTGATGTAATGATGAAATGAGAATCTGATATTCTTTACATTTCCTGCTCTATAGTCATGTTTATCCAACGTCTGCAGACAGGGTCATATGATGGATAATTGTATTTGATATTTAGCTGAATGTCACTAAGGGGGACATTTATAGCATGAATCAATTTGCTGGAAGTAGCTTTGTTGGCAGAAATAATAGACTTCCTTTATGACCTGTGCAAAACTTAATAGTACAGTACATTTGTATGGACATATGATAATCTCCCAAATGTGCTGTCATTTAGAAACCCCTCCTGCAATGTATTACTGGGGAGACCTCAGAGGCTGACCAGCCACTTAATATACCAAAGTACATTAGACACTCGTCAAACTGTTGGCCCCTGATGTTTTCCACTATATAGCTAGTTGTTGTTACGGTTTTCATCATGTTGAATACACCAGTTCTCAGTAATATCCCAGTCTACATAAGTGTGCGTTTTATAATTCCAGCAAACTGTATTTGTAAGCTTGCATGGATTACCTTGATGGGGTTTGTCTTGTAATTGTTGGTGGTACATAGCTGGTTTGTACATTTGTGGCGGGTTTGACCTAAGGAAACCCTTGAAAATACATCATATAGGTTATAATCGTGCACGCTCAAACACCCCAGTGCTGAATCCGTATTCATTCATTTGACTGATGGTTATTTTTGCTGAAACGTCTATGTACTATGTAGTAAGTGGACTCTTTAAGTAAGACACCTTCTTGGTCGATGTATGCCTCTATGTATCATACAAATTGAATGAATTTAGAAGCCAAAAACTTCATATACAGATGTAGCAGAGCTGAATTTATTGTTGGCTTTTTTTGGTGCAGCACTATTGTGCACTTTGATTTCTGACGTGAAATGACACAGCACGTTTACCTCGATACTAAGTAAGTCAGAGTGCAATGCTAGCAGGAATTGTGTCCTATGGTTGCGACAGATGATACAACATATCCTAATAAAAGAGTTGTCCGGGATTAGAAAAAATTGTGTATTCTTTTTCCTGAAGCAGCACTTTCTTGTCCATGGCCCGCTTATGGTATTGCAGCTCATTCCTATTGACTTGAAAGGGACAAGCTGCAGTACCAAACACAGCCCATGGACAAGAGAGGCGCTGTTTCTGGAAAAATATGGAACCCTATTTTCTTATTCTGCACCAAACCTATATATAAGCTGATTTACATTGTAATATATAATATATTCAGTGTTGAAAAGCAAAAATTGTAACTGAATATGCGCTGGGAGCCTTACAATGTTTAAGCGGTTGTATCGTACTCTACATCAACTGAGAATCTTTGTACTGAGCAAGTAAAAGGAACGTGAACATTTCATTATGACTCTACATGTTATTGTCTCTAATGACGTAAAAATCATCATGTTATGTTATTAATACATTTACCAGAACCCGCGGCCCGTGTAATACGTGTACAGCCATTTTCTTCATGTTCATACAGCTTCGTGTGACCCTATAAAGCCCAGTCCTTTAATTAATAAGTACCATTTTATGTCATAATTGGTTGCATTTCATCACTTTGTCACTCATCATATTACAATCTAGTCCATGCATTTGCTTTGTCACCTTCCTTCTTTCTTCTCAATCACTAAATCTGGTGGTGTTAGGGTCCTATGCAATATTCCATATACAGATATGTTGTAAATCCAACCATAGTAATAATAGCATCGATGATAGTATATATTGTATTTGCTTAGTCAAAAACTGCGTCCGCTATATTGACCACATTTTATTATTGCATAGGATCCTTCTTTCATGAATCAATTTATTAAATGTCTTCACCCAACTGCATGAACACTCGCTGGTCATTTCCACAAAACACTCTTGTAAAACGTCTTAAAAGCACTTTATGTCCATAATTGAATCTACATATATGACAAGTATCATGTATTATTTTCATGTAGCTAGTAATTTTACGTTGTCATTGTTTGTCACTTATAATGTCATTCCATTTAATGTTCCTTATAGTAATAGGCTGATAATTAGTGTACTAATGAACCGTTTGATGTCAGCGTTGTTAATAAGGTTGATATACAGCGCTCCAATACTTGCCATGCATTTGATTGTGTAGACCTCTCATGGTGTAGTGGCTTCTTTCTACAAATTGAAATGTACTGTACATATGTGCTCAGTCTGAATATGTTCAACACAAATTCACCACCATTTTGTGTCAAAGGTAAGAAAATTTTGTTTTAATTTTATTTTTATTTTTTCTGATTACAGTCACAATAGAGTTAATAATATGTTGATTTCCACCTATTCAGATTCAGTTATTAACCACCTTGCCAGTTATTGCTGTTAGTCACTGGACTAAGGCTACTTTCACACGTCAGTATTTTCCTATATCCCGATTTTCGGTCCGTTTTTTGCGGATCCGTTGTTCCTGAAAATGTTTCCGTATGTCATCCGTTTTTTGCGGATCCGCAAAAAACGGAAACATGTATAAATTTCAATAATCAAATAAAGTTGTTTGGAATTCATTGAAAAAAAATTGAAAAAAATAAATACAATTTGTTATGTGTTTCCAGGAACGGAATCCGCAAAAAAAAACGGATGACATACGGAATGACATCCGAATGTCTTCCGTTTTTTGCGGATCCATTGACTTTGCATTGTACCAGGATCCGATTTTTGCGGAACATAATAGGACATGTTTTATATTTAAACGGACATGCGGAACGGAACAACGGAAACGGACAGCACACATTGTGCTGTCCAATTTTTTTCCAGGACCCATTGAAAATGAATGGGTCCAGATCTGGTCCTGATCTGTTCCGCAAGAAACGGAACAGATCAGGAAAGAAAAAACGGACGTGTGAATGGACCCTAACTTTCATGGCCAGCCTGTAGAATATTAGAACAACCAGAAGGAAAATTGTTTGTACTTCTTTGGCCAAAATATTCAGTTTTACAAATTGTACATAAGACATTTAGAGCTATTTGTATCTCAATAATATCCTCCATAGAATGACTGAGGAGTCTGAAAACTAAAAGACTCGGCATATCTAGTATACAGTGTAGCACTAAAGTCCTGGTTCCTATAAATGTCCAAGCAAACGGTGACAATGTTTCACTTCATCATCATTATATAATGTACATTAGAGCTCCTGGTATTATTAGGGTACACTACATCATAAAAAAGCAGGAGGCACCTCAGAACCATTATTAAAAACAAAAGTAGAGGGGCACATCCAAGATACCTTTCTTTACCGAAATGCAATATGACCCATTGAAGTTGTACATTTTTAGATAAGGATTCATTTCTGGTATGTTCACTGAAGTTAATGGGTAGTTTGTCAAACTATTTCCTTGAAGCATTAACATTATTGGTACACATACTTTGCTCTCAGTGCCAGGACACTATGCCCGCTGCATGAGACAGTATAAATAAATGCAGTGTGCCTCCAGTGATAAAGGAAAACTTTGCCATGCTCTTGTGCCGCATTTACAGTACCTATATGCATCCTTTCCCTTAAAGCTCAGCCTTTTGTGACTACAGAACATCTGCTTCCTAATTCACAAAGAGTTATCATTGTAACGTCAGAATGGTGAATCTACAGTCTGCTCATGGCCACTGTTTTTTTCACAAGCTGTCTAGCTCCTATCACACTTGACACTCATTCCTTACACTCCTCTCGCCTGTAAGTACAATCCTACACACTGCCTGGATCACTGTCAATGCTGCTGTGATCACAGGACTTTATGAACTAGGAAGCTCCCTCTGCAAACACACAGACAGCTTGGAATTCTATGTTCGGTTAAGATATTCAAGTAATTTTATCTATATCTTGAGCAAGGAGGATATAATGGGCTGTAGGTAATCTTTATCTCTGGCTCCACACCAAAATGAATGAAAACTGCAGCCTGCAAGTGAATGGCGTAAATAACCAAGCACTTATTTTGTAATTCTAGATAAGATTAAATTTAAATTAGCCCAAGAGTTTTATGGTGGTACATGCACTTTTTTCATCACATAAAAGCCACTAAAGAATCAAACCACAAGCCCACAAGTAGAAGTTGGTGAAAATGATTGGGTCCTGTATAGATACTAAATCAGTGTATTTATCCAGAATGATTTATCAGATAATAGCTTTAGTTAAATAATTACAAATTTAAAAATACCAAACAAGTGATCGTCTAGTTATAATAATAAACTAGAGCAGATCTCTTGCTGTTTCCATCTCCAAGGTAATACAAAATGCTGAATCATGGAAAGGAACATCCAGGATGATAAAGCCAATGTTACATCAGCTAGGAAGTGCAAATAGTCTGTGCTGCAGCAGTTTAACCCCCATCTTCCATACTGGTTAGTGAATAACAGAGTGCACCATTTATCAGCACTGTGGTTCACCATTTATCAGGCACCATGGTTATATTTTGGGTATAATGTGTGTAGAACCCACACTGTCCATAGTATTCATTTACTCACCAGTATGCAGGACGGATGAATTAATTGACCAAGTGACAGGACCCTACCAGCACAACCCCAAGGCTGCAAAGTATTTTGGTAGTCTAATAAAATACTATTTCTAGATTTCACTCCCTGTCCATAGCAAACAACATTTTAAACAAAGTGATGGTCAGATGTTCTAATACTTCTGTTACCAGTGTAATTTCAGTACTAACAGGAACAGTCTAGAACTTTTGTTTTGTCAGATTCAGGCATGGAAAATGTTATTTTGGAGATTGGATCAGTTGCTAGCAACAAATTTGTATATAAACAGGCAGAAGATGTTCCGATACCCAAATCTCTACCTTTATTGAAAGCGTATAAATCATCAATGTTTCTAAAAGCTCTTACTGTAGCATTTTTTTTTCTATTAGGAAATGACCTCTTTATTGACGTGACAGAGACTGAAGAAGATGTGGAGGTAACACTTGTAACTCTTGCTTGTTATTTAGATGTCATGCCTACGAATGGGTTGTGTAGAAAGAGTGTGACAGGTCACTATCATGTTTTATATTCTGTTCTGTTCAAGATAGCCCTAGGAAAAGGGGCACTAGATCAGTGAAGACCAACCTTTTAGAGACCGAGTGCCCTAACTGCAACCCCAAACCCACTTATTTATAGTAAAGTGCCAACACACCAATTTAACCTGAATACTAAAGTGCACTTTACCATTTAGCTATAATAGCCTGCCTACATTCAGTGCGCTGCCTGTGCTGTTTATAGTGCGCCCTGTGCTGCTGAATGGCAGGAAAAGTCTAAGGCATATTGGTACACCATAGACTTTTTCCAGGGTGCGGGTGCCCACAGAGAGGGCTCTGAGTGCTGCCTCTGGCACCCATGCCATAGGTTCGCCACCACTGCACTCGATGATTAATTGCAGCTATGATATTGGAACTTCACATACCGTATTTTCCGGCGTATATGATGACTGGGCGTATAAGACGGCCCCCAACTTTTACATTTAAAATATAAGGTTTGGGCTATAAGACTACCCCTGAATGCCCAGCCCTCCCTGTCTTCAAGACCATCTCCAGTCCAGGGAACTGACTGGGATCTGTGAATGGCACTGTTATGGGGAGGGGGATCTGTGGATGGCACTGTTATGGGGAGGGGGATCTGTGGATGGCATTGTTATGGGGAGGGGGATCAGTGGATGACACTGCTATGGGGAGGGGGATCAGTGGATGACACTATATAGCATCTTATGCTATGTGTCATCTACAGATCCACCCCATGACAGTGTCATCCACAGGTCCCCCCTAAACAGTGCCATCCACAGATCCCCCTCCTAATAACAGTGCCATCTATAGATCCCCCCTAATCAGTGCCATCCACAGATCCCCGCCCATAACATTGCCATCCACAGATCCCCCTCCCTGACGCTCAGAGGCGTATACATTTATTAACTTTAATCGGTAACTTTAACTTTAAATCAGCGCTCATCTCTTTACTAGGGTATCTTACTCTCAGCTCCGGTAACAGGCAGTGCTGCGCCGCCTAGTGGGAGGAGCATGTGCGTGACGTCAGTGAGTAAGCGCCGCCCGCACTGCCTGTTACCGGAGCTGAGAGTAAGATACCCTAGTAAAGAGATGAGCGCTGATTTAAAGTTAAAGTTACGGATTACAGTTACCGGTAATAAATGTATACTCCTCAGAGCGGCAGGGCACTGTATATTTTAACCCCCAGGCAAGCGTCCCCGTCACCATGGGAACGCCTGGGGGTTCGAATATACCATCGGATCTGAGTATACTCGGCGTATAAGACAACCCCCGACTTTTGAAAAGAATTTCTGGTGTTAGAAAGTCGTCTTATACGCCGGAAAATACGGTACTTCATTATCGGGTTGAAAACAAACACATCACGTTCTACCTATTATAATCAGGAGAATGAAAAACAGAACATCAAACACATAGAAAGCAGTTGCTACATGTCTTCAGGTTAGGAAGAAAATTCCTTCCTGATGCCAAATACAGCATTCAGAATAAATTTCAGCAATCTAATGCAATACTCATCTTTCTGGAAAGACATCCAATACCCTTTCAACTACTTAGCAACCAGATTACTGAGCATCTTAGTGGCTAGATGTTTTACCAGTTTTCTGCAGATAATGGTAACCACCATCACAAATAAACATTGACGAGAAGGCAGCGCTCATGGGATCAAACAGCTGATCGGGGGAGGTGCCAGGATTCACCCCCGGCGAGATATTGATGATCTATCCTGAGAATAGGTCATCAATACTGTATAAATAAAGCAGACAACCCTTTTAATTCTCAGCTGTTTAGCCCCTTAGATGCAGTAGTCCGTAGTGACCCCTGCATTTCACAGTCAAAACCTCATCAATGAGTGTCACTTCTAAGTGCCTACTAAGCCTCAGGCAGGGTATAATAGGTGGCTCTCAGTTTTATACTTATAGGCATTAATGCATTGGATTACATTAAAATTCCGGGGCATTGTATAGTATAAGTCAGAATCATTCGTAAGAGTCCCTCAGTGGGGACTGACAGTTGCAAAGAAATGTCTGTCTGGCTGCGGCTTCCCTGGCAAAATGGCAGGCAGCTCTGGGAGCTTATTGCCCTGAGGCTTACATGTTAGAGGGGCCCTGTTATGAGATAACCTCTTTAACTGGGACCACAACTGGCACCAAACTTGGCCTTACTCCAGTTTTACAAGTGAGAAACATTGATTAATCGATCCCACTGAGCTCTCAGCCTTAAGCCATATATTAAAGTGGAAATTTACCTGTGGATATTGCTGTGGGAGAAATGTGTTGCGAAATATGAAGTCTTGGAAGATAAGACAAGCTGAATATTTAATATCATGAACTCAATTCCAAGCAAATTATTTCTGCAATGTATGAATTAGGTTTTGTAAATGCAACATATCCTAAAGTAGTTTTCCAAGATTAAACTATTGATGAGCTATCTTTAGGATAGGTGATCAATATCAGATTGGTGGGGATCTGACGCTTGGCACGCTATTGATTAGCTGATAGAAGTAGCTGCAGCGGTCACTGGAACTAGCACAACTCCATATACTGTGTAATGCCGAAGCAGTTCAAGTGCACCGTGGCTCTTTCTAACAGTTGATTATATGGTGCAATCTGATATTAATGACCCATCCTAAAGATAGGTCATTAACGTGTAAGTCCCATAAAACCCATTTAATGTTAGATGAGAAAAATGTTTTCACATGTTCTATAAACCAAGTTCGTTCATGAGGAAAGTGTAGAGGTGTGTGTATTTATATAGCCCCTACTAGATTACTAATCACTCCGTACGTGGGCTGCTGTGGCTTGCTCCTGGAGCCTATTACTGGACAGTATTTATAGTAGTTTATTGCAGTGTGATTTGACATATAATAATTTTACATGCAAAGTTTTTACGTTCTTTATAAAATAGAGATCAGTTTTGAGCAGTTGCTTTTCATTTTTACAGGACAGCGAAGAAGATGAAAATGAAAAGATGTCTGCAATACCACTGAGCACTGTCAGCACTCGAAATCAAATACATGGGCAAGAAGTTCAAGCAACAACTTCTCAATACATGAAAGAGCTGAGTTCTCAGCCATACAACCCAACACCAGAAACATGGAAGGACCTACCACATGGGCAGCCTGATCGTCTAAAAAATCTGTTGTATCCAACTTTGCAGTCTACAGTGAAGTCATCTGTTGTTACACCTCTTGATGCACATAGAGTGAAAACCACTGAACGAGAAGAAGAAGCACAGGTCAATAAGACTAACGAGCTGAAAAGTAAGGTTGAAATATGGATACTCAATATCTCTGACAGCACAAGACCACCTGTTGAAAATGATAGTCATACCAATGCTATTAATGATCTTCCGGTGGCCACTACAGGTTGGAAAAGAAGGATCTTGATGCCCACTGAGAAATCTCGTTACAGTGATAATGACACCTCCTTCACTACTACAGCCACCTTTACTTCTGTGGACACTCCAGTAAAAACCACTCAGGAAGATAACATTTCTGCGCAGTCTCCACAATCAAGTTCCAGTGAAGATTTATCCCCTGGCACTGATAGTGATTTTGTAAACCTAGCGACCGATGAGCCACTCGATGTACTGAATGCTACTTCTCAACCTGATGTTCTTACAGAGGAGATGAGGCGCGTGGTCAATATGGTTATTCCTAATGAAATTATATCATCATCAGCAGCTCCCAGCAGTGCAGAGCTGCTACCATCTACTTTGCTTCCAGAATTAGAGAAGCCCTATGTTTCAGCATCTACTTTCCCCCCTCTGGAAACATATCATTCGGTCTCTCCAAGCCTTGAACAGCATGGTTCTGCTTCTTCTGCGACTGAGGTACTCTCTCAGACAACCCAACCAGTATCGAATGGTGAGACACCTCTTCAACCCTCATACACTAGTGAAGTCTTTCCTCTAGTTACTCCTTTGTTGTCTGACACGCAGTTCCTGAACGCTACCCCTGCTTCGTCAGATATTGGTCAGATCCTGCATGCCACACCTGTATTTCCCAGTGTTGATGTGTCCTTTGAACCTTCCCTGTCTTCCCATGATGGCGTTCCTTTGCTTGCACTTTCCTCCACTTCCTCCAGTAGAAAAGTGTTTGGTCATCATGCAGTTTCAGAAATGTTTTCACAAGTCACACAGACTGTTGCAACTGATACCCTGTCTTTGCATGTTACTTTGGCCTTGCCTGAAACCAATGCCTTAGGTCAGCCAAGCCAAACACATTATTCTGATGTAAAACCACATCAGACTGCTCATGCTGCTTCTGAGATGCTAACACTTGGCCATGAGGGTGACACCTTTAATAATGTTCAATTGATTTCTCGACTTGAATCTTCAAGCACTGATTTAAAGATGCATGCACTTTCCACGGTGTCTGAACTTGCCTATCCTTTTTCTAATCATTTGGCTTCCACAGAACCTTTTGCTGTCTCGTCTGACTCATCTGCCTATGTGCATGATTCTGTTGGCATATTTCACCAGGGTACCTTAACCCCGATATCTAGCACTGAACTACAGCTTAAACCAAGTACTGTAATGATACAAGGGGATGTTTTACTCCAGCCTACACACAGCTTTCATAGTGAAGGGGATAATGCAGAAACATTCTCTGGTAGTGGGGATTTTTTGAATGGGATAGATTATTTGAACAGTCTTAATAAGTCCTCCGCTTCTGCGCTAGCTCCAGTAAAATACACCATACCTGAGCTTAAGCAAAGCCACCCCATTGCCATAGGTCCTACAGTAGATGACTTTGACACTGGAGCACAAACTACCTCTACTTATGGTGAAGTAGCTTTACATAAAGAACATCAAGTGATGGCAGATATTTCTTCATCTGATGTAATAAGGGAAGCCAAATTGTCACCAGAAATCAGTCCAGTGTCTCTTTCCACTACTGGCAATCTTGAAGCTGACATTAACGCAGTGTCAGAAAATCTGCTACCCGTCCAGCCATTGAATGCTGTATCCACACCCTCTGGTGACATATTGCTTAAAGCTACGCTTGCTGCAGCCTCAAAAACTGTCTCTGCTTTTACTGATATGTTACTTTTGCCGACTCAGGATTTCTTTTATGAGATGCCAGAAAAAGCCATTAATGAAGCACTGACGCAGACTGTGTCGCACTTGCCTAATACTAGCATTGCTTCAGCTCTACCCGGTGTTGCGGAGTTGAATGAGACGTCCCGCTCCCATGACATAGGCTCTAACACTGGCTCTGTGCTGCTGCCTTTTATCGGTGCTACTGCTGAGTCCTTGTTGCATTCTACTTATGTTCCACCTGTTGGTAATTCTTTGTCGCCAAGTTCTGTTCAACCCGCATATTCCCAGCAAACAATGTCAGTGTTGCATGAGAATGTTGTTGCACCTCGTTTGTTGTTTAATGTAAATTCGGATGCAAATTTATCACAGTCAGATGGGAATGACATAACTGTTCCGCCTTTAGATATTGTACCTGCCTATGATTTTGCAATTTCTCAGCCAGCTTCTACGCTATTGTTGCCTTCCAGTCTGCTACCACAAGACACTACCTTGTATATCCACACACCACCATATGCTTCTCCTGCGCATGGCATTCCTGTTGTGTCTTCACAATATACTAAAGGCAGCGTGTTACCCACCTCTGCTGTTGAAAGAAAAGCTAAAGCGTCTGTTCATCCTCCTGTAATTTTACCAAATGTGTATGTTTCTATTACAGCTGATTCTCCAGACAGTGAGAGTCCTAGCACATTATCAATGTTAACAGCTACACCTCAAACAACAACTGATGTGTTTTCTACTGTCAGCACTTATACCAAAACGGGCCCTTCTGTAGTGGATGATGGCGATCTTGTAGCTAGAACAGATTCCACGCCACCTACAGAACCCCAAGAGAATGCAGTAGCTGATACTAGTAGTTATGTGTACAGCGGGATGGAGAAGAGTCATCTCAGTGTCATCGAAACCACTGAGCAGCCTGAAGAAGGAAGCATGTTATCAACAGTGGCATCATCTGACAGCCCAACAAGCCATGACATGGAAGAAACAAGCCATTCAACACCTCCAGGTACTGACCTGAAGAAGCACAGTGACCCAGCTGTTCTGGAAACACACATTCAGACTGATAATGCTGCCTTGGAAAATACATCTGAGTCAAGTTCTTGGGCAGTACTGACTGGTGATGAAGAAAGTGGTTCAGGTCCAAGTACCTCAGATAGTCTTAGTGATAACGAGACCTCTACAGATTTCAATTTTTCAGACCTTAATGACAGAGACAAAGACTTTGAGGTTGCAGTTGAACCAGGTAAAGCAGATTTAACTCCTGGATCTGAAATGACATCAGCACCGTCTATAACTGTCGATCGTTCAACAGTAGTCAACGAGACTGAGGCAGGTTAGTGGTGGAGAATACAGCTGGATACAATATTGCCTCATACCATAAGAAATGAATATTCTATGTCTTGTGAACCATCAGCAATATTCTGATCTATAATGTAGTATGAAAACAGTGTTATTGAAATTAGAAATTTTGAGTGTATGAAAGGAGTAAGTGGCAATTTTTAGAGAATCAGTCAAGTGAAAGGTGACAATTTTTTTTCAAGCCAGCAGTTTAGACATGTCCATGGTAAGTTTCTTTTCGGGAGGATTGTAGATACAGTATTGTTTTGAGTTAGTTAGTACTTTTGAAATGTATCTGATGTCTTAAAATAAACGGTAATATTAAACTTGAGCCACTATGATGATTCCTAACATAGCTTGCGCTTCTTTTAATCACTTTGGATATGGGTGCACTAGCCTCTGCTACCTTCTGTGTGTTTCTGCTGTTGGGTTCTCTCGCTTTGCTTTCCTTTTGGAATCTAATCAAATAAACACCTTAACTAATGTAACCGCCATGCAACCAATTGTTACATATCAATGCATGCAGCATGCCCTGATCAATAATGGTTTCTCTGCAACAAGGTTTAAAGAGAGAAGGTTCGGTCCCGCTCACTGTGGACTATGTACCAAACAGAAAGTGGGTAAATTACAAGCAAAACTCAGCTGTATCATCGGAGGCATGTGTGTCTTTACACCAAAAATTGCTCTCCCTGATACACAGTACTGTAGGAAATGTTAAAGGTGTCATCCATCTGCTTAGAGAGCATCTGGCAATATATCAGTTATGATAAAAGCAATCAACCATGACAGCAAGCACAGACTGCAAACTTTGTACTGGCAGGAAACTTCTGAAATATGTATACTAGGAATGCAACCATAACCATATATTTACTAAAGGGTAAGGACCACTCAGGAGTGTACACAGATATCAGGATACCCTCAGAAAGGCTTACTGTATTATGGGCCCCTCGGAGAGATGTATTTCTGGAGGAATGTTTTAATAGAAAAGTCATGCTTTTGCTGATTTTCCGCAACTTTTGTGCCGCAAAAATTGAAACAGGAGACCTATAGATATGGTGCTCATTCTGAACACCATATTTCTCAATGTATTTACACCAGAAAGCTCAAATTGATATATTTATGAAGCTCCCCCTTGCTGTTCTAAATCCTCTGCTTCCCTTCAAACAGTATGTGATGAAACGGACTGCTGGCAGCCACCACTGAGGTATCTCAATGAATAGGAATTATGCATCTTCCATAGAACTAAATGGAAGCTTTCGAAAGGGTTGCTCCTAGCTACCCCTAGTGGTGGCTGCAGGTAATTACATTGAATTTATATCAGGAAGCACAAGAATGAGTCCCACGTAGGGTCTCCCTCACCTTGGGCCCCATAGCAGTGGCGTGAGCTGCCTCCATGTTAAGCACGCCACTGGTGGTAAGTTAACAGAACTTTTCTCATCCTTTTTAAGGTCCATATTGTAAGGATCTAGCATTGGACTGATATTTAGTTTTTACTGAGGATTAAAATGAACAGAATAGGCCTCACTATAGTCGAGAGATAAATATATAGAATATAAGTAGATTTCTCATCACATTCATATTTCATCTACACGTGCTACAACCTGGTGGTTTCCTTTAAAAAAATTAAAAAAAACATTGAATTTTTTGCTCCTTTCCTCTGGTATTTCAGCAGAGGTAAGAAGTATAGTATGCAATGGGACTGCATAGACATCAATTTCTTATATGATTTATCAGAATCATCCCCTGCAAGCTTTTTATCCAAATGTTTAATGTAATTTCAAATTTATCCATGTTCACTTGTAAGTCCACCAGAGTTATACAGGTGCCCATTACGCTGATCTGTAGTGGGCCTATGGACAAGCAGAGGGGTAATGGTCCTGGGTTTAAAGGGTGATAGAGATAAAATATACATCAAGGTGTTCCTGCATCTCCCTATATTACACAATAATAAATACAGGAATGGCCGCAATAGGAATAACTGTAGTTATGTGCCGGCCAGGGGCGGACAGACTTAGGGAAACATCAGAGCAGCCAGCACTTTGCTGTTTCTGTAGCAGTAAATGGGAGCTGGAGAAAAAGTGTAGGACAGGGAGCTACACTTTATCCGTAACTCTATAAGGTCACCGGTTGTCATAACTCTGCCTCTCCTGGCCAGCATTTACTGTGGTTATTCCCATGTCAACAGTGAAAGGTCAGTATCAGACAACCCCATTAAGGGGAACCTACCATGCTGAATATGGTGTCTGAGCTGCAGGCAGCATGTTGTAGAGCAGGAGGAGCTGAGCAGATTGATATACAGTACAGACCAAAAGTTTGGACACACCTTCTCATCCAAAGAGTTTTCTTTATTTTCATTACTATGAAAATTGTAGATTCACACTGAAGGCATCAAAACTATGAATTAACACATGTGGAATTATATACATAACAAAAAAGTGTGAAACAACTGAAAATATGTCATATTCTAGGTTCTTCAAAGTAGCCACCTTTTGCTTTGATTACTGCTTTGCACACTCTTGGCATTCTCTTGATGAGCTTCAAGAGGTAGTCTTCTGAAATGGTCTTCCAACAGTCTTGAAGGAGTTCCCAGAGATGCTTAGCACTTGTTGGCCCTTTTGCCTTCACTCTGCGGTCCAGCTCACCCCAAACCATCTCGATTGGGTTCAGGTCCGGTGACTCTGGAGGCCAGGTCACCTGGCGCAGCACCCCATCACTCTCCTTCATGGTCAAATAGCCCTTACACAGCCTGGAGGTGTGTTTGGGGTCATTGTCCTGTTGAAAAATAAATGATGGCCCAACTAAACGCAAACCGGATGGAATAGCATACCGCTGCAAGATGCTGTGGTAGCCATGCTGGTTCAGTATGCCTTCAATTTTGAATAAATCCCCAACAGTGTCACCAGCAAAGCACCCCCACACCATCACACCTCCTCCTCCATGCTTTACGGTGGGAACCAGGCATGTAGAGTCCATCCGTTCACCTTTTCTGCGTCGCACAAAGACACAGTGGTTGGAACCAAAGATCTCAAATTTGGACTCATCAGACCAAAGCACAGATTTCCACTGGTCTAATGTCCATTCCTTGTGTTCTTTAGCCCAAACAAGTCTCTTCTGCTTGTTGCCTGTCCTTAGCAGTGGTTTCCTAGCAGATATTCTACCATGAAGGCCTGATTCACACAGTCTCCTCTTAACAGTTGTTCTAGAGATGTGTCTGCTGCTAGAACTCTGTGTGGCATTGACCTGGTCTCTAATCTGAGCTGCTGTTAACCTGCGATTTCTGAGGCTGGTGACTCGGATGAACTTATCCTCCGCAGCAGAGGTGACTATTGGTCTTCCTTTCCTGGGGCCGTCTGCATGTGAGCCAGTTTCTTTGTAGCGCTTGATGGTTTTTGTGACTGCACTTGGGGACACTTTTAAAGTTTTCCCAATTTTTCGGACTGACTGACCTTAATTTCTTAAAGTAATGATGGCCACTCGTTTTTCTTTACTTAGCTGCTTTTTTCTTGCCATAATACAAATTCTAACAGTCTATTCAGTAGGACTATCAGCTGTGTATCCACCTGACTTCTCCACAACGCAACTGATGGTCCCAACCCCATTTATAAGGCAATAAATCCCACTTATTAAACCTGACAGGGCACACCTGTGAAGTGAAAACCATTTCAGGTGACTACCTCATGAAGCTCATCAAGAGAATGCCAAGAGTGTGCAAAGCAGTAATCAAAGCAAAAGGTGGCTACTTTGAAGAACCTAGAATATGACATATTTTCAGTTGTTTCACACTTTTTTGTTATGTATATAATTCCACATGTGTTAATTCATAGTTTTGATGCCTTCAGTGTGAATCTACAATTTTCATAGTCATGAAAATAAAGAAAACTCTTTAAATGAGAAGGTGTGTCCAAACGTTTGGTCTGTACTGTATATATACTGAATCTTTTCTTCTCCTGCTCTATAACATGCTGCCTGCAGCTTACATAGCATTTTCATGATGATGGGTTCCTTTTAACCCTTTCCCAACATCTTACATAACAGTACATTACATGTAATTTCTTTAAAGATGGCACCCACTCCGGAGGGGAGCGGGCGCCTTAGCTGCCAGGTGCCTGCCCTTTCACACAGCAGACACCTGGGGCTAATGTCTGCAACCAGCAAAATGGAGATCACAGACATTTAACACCTCCCATGGTTAAATGTGACCACGTCATTTGAGAGCTCAAAACCCGGAAGTACTGATTGGCGACTGGGGGAGCCATTCATTGTCTTTGAAAGGCCAGGGCCTGCTGAGGCTCCAATGCCTTTTGCAGCTATATTCCAAGCTAGTCAGCTAGCAGGTGGCAGTACTGCATTAGAAGATACCTATCTGTGTGTATTGTACTGGATAACATTCCATTACTTTATACAAATTTCAATCCAACAATTGCATGTTATTGTTACCTAGGGTGACTTAAAAAAAAAAATGAATATAAAAATGTTAAATCACCTCCCTTTCCTCAAAATAAACAAAGAAAAAAATTAAAACAAACATCATAGGCAAACATGTATCCCATAAGGTGAATGGCTTAACAGGAAAAAAAAAATTTAAATGGCCGATTTGATCAAAAAGTCATACTCACCCCTAAAGGATATCACTGAAAAGTATCGCCCCCTTCAGAAAATGAGCCCCCACACAGCTCTGTAGCCGTAACTATAAAAAAAAAACTATGGGGGGAGGGGGGATTTGAAAGAAAAAGTAATTTTTTTCCAAAGTTTTAATTTTATTTTTTTCAGTATTAAAGCACAAGAAAAATTAAACATATCTGGTATCACTGTAACTGTACTGACCTGGAGAATAAAGAGCACAAGTCAGTTTTACTGCATAGTGTAAACCGTAAAACCAAAACCTATAAAACTGTGGTGGAATTAATGTTTTTTCCAATTCCTCCGCATTTGGAATTTTTTCCCACCTTCCCAATACATCCTATGCAATATTAAATTAAAGTATAACTTCTGCTGCAATAAACAAGCCCTCATGCGGCTATGTGAATGAAAAAATAAAAAAGGTCTGGCTCCAAGAATGCATGGAGTAAAAAATGAAAACACCAAAACGGAAAATTGCCCGTGGTAGAAGGGGCAGATTCTTGGATAGTTTCCCCTTGATATTTCAAATCATATATTGAAATAATATATTTATTTTCTATCTAAAGTTCCTAGCTTGCATCATTTTATTGCTGCGCACCATTTTATCAGAAATGACTATTTCATTTCCACCTTTGTAAATTGAGCTTGCACATATATTTAGACGGTCAATGTCAGAGTAGTGTTTCCCAAGCAGGCCAATTTATGAGGATTTCCTTAGAGAGGACCTGTCAGCTCCCCAGACACATCTGTTTTAGTATCTACTTGTATTCCCCAAGCAATAGTAACTCTGTTCGGAGACCTCTGTGCTGTGCCATTTCTCAGTTATTCCTAGAAGAAATTTATGAATACCTTGAAAAAGGGTTTGATGTAAACATTTCAGGATTGCTGACAGGTCTTCTTTAAAGTTATTCTTATAAATATATTGATACTTCAGTATTTTCTTCACAAGCCAGAGACTTGGGTATCATTGCAACAGGAAATTACAATCCATTATACACTTACATAGTTTTGTTGCGTGCTGTTCAAATCACTGTGTCCGCAATCCTTATCAGTGTAGCTTGACTGACAGGAGCTATGAGTAAATGGATTTGGTACATTATGACATGTAGGTGCACACATATGTATAGAGTTAGATTAACACTGTATACCAATGGTTGAACCCACACATATGAAACATATACAGATGTAGCAAACTTTGACTTGGCAATGCACGAAACTCACAATTGCTGCAAATGTTATTTTACGTTTTCAGTGGCTTTTGTTGTGCTAAGTGTCAGTTTAAGCTTTGCCGCAATGGTGCGTGTAACGTTTTAAATTTTAAAATTACACAACAAAAATGGAGTGCGACCACATCAATATCCAATAAGAAATCAATTTATTCATATCTCAATAAAATTAATGACATACATTACAATACATGATTATAAATTAGCAGGGACAAGTCACAGTCATACATCGCCCTGCCAGCAGTCCCATCACAATAGTGTTGAGAGATATATCCCCTTAATCCCTAAACCATGGAACAAAAGTCCTAACAGATTAAATAAAAAAACTGGAAGGATATACAATACAGCAACCAATTGCAAATGCAAGTATGCCTCCTATATAGCTGTAGGCCACGCTATTCGGGCTCAAACCGCACAGATCAATAAAGCCGAAAGGAGCACAAAATGAGAATGAGACATACCGATATTGCAGGGACTGCAGTCAGGGCAAAGGCACTCCTCAACGCGCGTTTCGCGTATAGTTTGCTTCCTCAGGAGGAGATCTATACGCGAAATGCGTGTTGAGTGCCTTTGCCCTGACTGCAGTCCCTGCAATATCGGTATGTCTCATTCTCATTTTGTGCTCCTTTCGGCTCTATTGATCTGTGCGATTTGAGCCCGAATAGCGTGGCCTACAGCTATATAGGAGGCATACTTGCATTTGCAATTGGTTGCTGTATTGTATATCCTTCCAGTTTTTTTATTTCATCTGTTAGGACTTTTGTTCTATGGTTTAGGGATTAAGGGGATATATCTCTCAACACTATTGTGATGGGACTGCTGGCAGGGCGATGTATGACTGTGACTTGTCCCTGCTAATTTATAATCATGTATTGTAATGTATGTCATTAATTTTATTGAGATATGAATAAATTGATTTCTTATTGGATATTGATGTGGTCGCACTCCATTTTTGTTGTGTAATTCTATGCATTGAGGGAGTGTACCTCTTTTGTTAGAGACCGGTGGTGATTTAAGCTTTAAATTTTAGGTTAAACGTTGCTACATTTAGTTTATTAATTAGCATTTTTTCCAACTACAATGTTGTAATCATAAAGCATAATTTCATAATTTGTGTAATACACCGCTATCACCACAAGATGGCAGTGTCTCCCAAGAATTTGTAAAACAAATCAACCACTAGGAAGAATGACATTACAAAAAATACTTTTCTATACTTGTCTGCCATACTGTTAAACAAAAAGCTTAGTGAGCTTACAATAGATAATATTAGGGCCTTTTGCAAGTACTTAACATTTTTGTTCAATTTTTGAAATCATTTAGCATAGGGACAAGCATAAAAACGATCAGTCCTTAGGTAAAACTTTTATTCCTAGGTACACAAACATAAGGTTGGTCACTCGAGTTATTTCATCTTTTTGTGTAAACAGTTAAGAAATGTCAAGTTCATGCTCTCAGATTCTTGTTACATGGTTAATGAAATACATAGCACAAAATATATTCAATTTTAAAGGGTTTCTGTCATAAGAAATTACGTTATTTAGCTGACTGACCTTAGCGATGTGCTAATGTCAGCAGAATATAACAGTATGCTTTATAACTCCCTGCCTGCCGCTGTTCTCTTAAAATACTTTTAAAATATGCTAATGAACTTCTAGGTGCTATTAGGGTATTGCTTCAGCACCTAGAGGCTCGGTCTACGTACCCTTTGGCACGCCCAGGTCCAGTTGATTGGTGAGTTCTCCTCTTCGTCCAGTAAATCCTGTGCCTGCGCCGTCATGTTTAGTATTTGGCGCAGGCGCAGTGAGTGAAGCATCTAGGATTGCTCCAAACAACATTTCATTGTATTGTACATTGTATTACATTGTAATGTACAATGACAATAAAGGCATCTTATCTTATCTTATCTGAAGGGCGCACTCCTGCTGCCAGCCTCACTCACTGCGCCGTCTTTACTCACTGCGCAGGCGCCGTCCCGTTTAGTATTCGGTGCAGGCGCAGTGAGTGAACGACGAACTCCTGGAGCGCGTCCTTCACTCACTGCGCCTGCGCTGAATACTAAACAGGATGGGATTTACTGGACGAAGAGGAGAACTCGTCGCCAGTCAATCAACTGGACCTGGGGGTGCCAAAGGGTAAGTAGACCGAGTCTCTAGGTGCTGAAGCAACGCTTTCATTGCACCTAGAGTGTTAATTTTAGGATAACGGCGGCAGGCAGGCAGTTATAAAACACACTGTTCTGTACTGTTGACGTTAGCACATCGCTAAAGGTCAGTCAGCCACATAACCTACTTATCATGCTAGATTTTTTAGCGTATTGAAAAGAAACATAATGTGGTATCAGAATTGGGGCATTCATTACATTTTACCTTCACAGACAGTTTTAACAGTACATGCTCAAATACATAGAATTTTCAAGACAAGCTGTAAACGTTTCCAATGGAAAATTCTAAATGTCAGGTCACTGAGATAATTTAAAAATGTTATCCGATTTTGGAAACTTCCAAATGCCCTATTAGAGAATTCTGAGTTAAAGGGGTTCTCCAAAACAATTGTTGACCCATCCCTAGGATAGGTCATCACTATCAGATTGGTGGGGGCTCAGCACCCTGTACCCCTGTTGATCAGCTGTTCAGGAGTAGCTATGGAGCTGGAACTTCTGTAGTGGATGGAGCTGGCTACTGCAGCGCTGCTCCCATTCTATTCAATATAACTGCAGTAACCAGTTCTGTCCACTATGCTGTGCTGTTTCCGGTGCTGGAGCTACCTGCTGATAGGTGGCAGTGTGGGGTGTCTAATATTTATGGCCTATCCTAAGGATAGACCCTTAAATCCTAGAGAACCCCTGTAATATAGCATAGTCCCCTCCCCAGGACTATCATGTATTTGCCAGGGCATACGGTGTCTACAAAGAGCTTCTCATTCACTCTGGAGGTCCTGGCATTCTCCTGCATTGCATGGATAGCCCGCAGCTTTTAATGGTCACTGTGTAATGCCTAATTTCACCTGTTGTGGTGCTGCAGGAAAATGTCCCATTTGCTGCCAAGTTCCTGTATGAATTACATCTGAGGATCCAAGGATCCCAGCAGCAGGACCCTCTGTGATCAGCTTATCTTCAGGGAATTCTTCCAACAAAAGGGAATTGTCTAAAGAAGACAACCCCTTTAATTTATGGATGTGCTAGAATATGTATATTACCTGGAAGATCATTGATGAGAGCTGTCTATTAAAGGGGTTGTCCCCATGGAGAGCCCGGTACATCACCGGATCTCCAGCAAAAGCCTTTGCCCTGCGGGATTTACCCCGGACAACCCCTTTAAATAAACTATATGGATATTGTCCCAAATATCACATTACATCACAATCTCATAATATCACACATGATTTTAATTTAACCCTATTAGTTAAAAAAAAAATCATAATGTGATTTGCTGGTATTGCGAAGAAATCTGTGTGATGGCAAAATGTATCTGCATGGAACTTCACGTGACCCCATAGGATTACATTAGAAGTACTGTGCCCCGATCTAATGCAGTCACATTAGTGGGATAATGGCACGTTCTTAGTTGCTATGGAGCCCATGGCAGTCACAAATTTTTTAATTGGAAAGACGAGAGACTGTTAATGGGCTGGTAGAGAAGCCATAAGGAATTATCTGAATTGTTTCACTTCTAAATGGAGTGATGCAAATTCCAATTTCTTAGGAAACCGCAGTGTAAGCAATACTGTATTATATCCATTTATTCACCAAAGGTGATGCTTTTAACCTGCATTCAGGACTAGTTCAAGGACCGTCAACCCAATGAATAATAATATATGCATATATATATATATATATATATATATATATATATATATATATAGTGATACATTTCCATAAAAAAATCTAAACGTGTTACATAGGTGAACATAATAACCACATCTTGAATGATGTCCTACAGGAACATAGTACAGTGCATTACTCCACGTTCCACCAGTGCTCCTTTATACTCATAGTATTCTAGTATCCCGACCATTACAGCCTATAGAGAGGAGAAAAGATATGCCATCTGTCCTTGTACTGGGTGGATTGTTCTCCTCTTAAAGGGGTAGCTCAGACGGTGGCAGTGCATACATATTCTAGACACTGCATGGGACGACTCTAGGCACTACTCTGCATGCAAGAAATGAAAGCTCACATTGTAAAATAAGAACAGTTATGATCTCCTTTCTTTCCAATCCATAAATGCCCCATGGCCCACATCCTAATTTCTGATGCCATGAAGAGTTTTCTAATCCAGGTGCGTTATCTATATACCACGTATCGGTCTGTGGAACCATGTGTATCAGATGTTCAGTGCTAGGATGTGATATGCATGTCTTCAGCCCCACCTGTGACTTTTATTTCTGTAAAATGTAGACCCTACTGAGAAATGCATGACCGTGCAGTGCCCATTACCTGCCATCCCTGTGGTTGTTGGTCTGCAGACTAATGCATACTGTATGTTTGGATGTCTAAGCTGTGCACGGACCGCTTTGATATGTATAGAAATGGCAACATCATATTTTATGATATGAAGTCTGTATGTCTGTTATCTATTAAGACATGAAGACATTGGTTATGGGCAAACATTGTGGTTTACTATTGGCAGAATATATAGAAGACCTGTCAGTGGTACCCTATTGAAAAGACAGTTTTTACCTGTAAGTAGGTAAAAAATTCAATTAGCTTCATAAGCTTGTATCCAAATTCTTAAGGCAGAATAGCTTGTTGGTGCCTCCCCTGGCACCTAGCACTAAGGCACATATGTCACCCATTATAGCCCTTCACATGCCCCACTAGGGAAAAGTTGGGAGCTCCCTATTCCCATAAGATTGTCTGCTGACCCCTCCAAAAACTTCTTCAGGTTTGGCCTTCTACTGTATATAGAGTGCTTAAAAGATTATTAACACTGAGCACTCTGGACACTGTCTTGTCCTAAAGGGCATATGTTGGCAGATTTGTACCTATGAAACTGGCCGACCTGTTATATGTGTGCTGGGTAGCAGAAGACATCTGTGTTGGTCCCATGTTCATATGTGCCTACATTGCTGAGAAAAATTATGTTTTATATATGTAAATGAGCCTCTAGGAGCAACAAGGCCGTTGCCATTACACCTAGAGGCTCTGCTCTCTCTGCAACTGCCACATCCTGATCCTGTCAATGAGGGTGCAGTCGGCGAGGCAGTTGCAGAGAGAGCAGAGCTTCTAGGTGTAATGGCAACGCCACCATTGCCCCTAGAGGCTTATTTACATATATTAAAACTTACCATTTTTCTCAGCAATGCGGGCAGATATGAACATGGGTCCAACACAGATGTCTTCAGCTGCCAAGTGCACATGTAACAGGTCAGCCAGTGTCATAGGGACAAATCTGCTGATAGATGCCCTTTAAGTGTAGAGGAAGATCAACTCCCTAAAGAATATCTGGGAGTGGGGGATGGGAAATGACAACTATATTAAAATCAATTTTGTGGTGCTTAAAGCAGTTGTCACTTCCCTTCTTTGTGACAAAAGTACAAAGAAATTCTTCAAGCCTGGCATAAGACATACTCCACAAAGTAGTTTTAAAGTGGCAACCTAGCACCCATAAAGCCATATTTATACATAGATACGTGCACACTAATTTATACAAGGAGCCAATTTGCTCTTTAAAGAGTCTGTCAGCAGTTTTGACCCCTAAAACTACTGACAGAGCTATGTAAGCAACTGTAAGAGTAGTCACCTGTGTGTGCACTTGGTAATCCTTCTTGCATAACCAAGAAATCAAAGTTTTAATGCTTCTGGCACCAGGATCGAAAGTGCTAGGGGTTGGAAAGTTTTCAGTACAGAGACCCCTGGGCACTGTGTGAGAACGCCCCCTTGGCACTTCTGATCCTGGAACCAGGAGTGTTAAAACCTCTAAGGCTAGTTTCACACTAGCGTTCGGCTGTCCGCTCGTGAGCTCCGTTTGAAGGGGCTCACAAGCGGAGCCGAACGCTTCCGTCCAGCCCTGATGCAGTCTGAATGGATGCGGATCCGCTCAGACTGCATCAGTCTGGCGGCGTTCAGCCTCCGCTCCGCTGGCCTCCGCACGGCCAGGCGGACAGCTGAACGCTGCTTGCAGCGTTCGGGTGTCCGCCTGGCCGTGCGGAGGCGAGCGGATCCGTTCAAACTTATAATGGAAGTCAATGGGGACTCAATCTTCAAGCGGATCCGTCCCCCATTGACTTTCAATGTAAAGTCTGAACGGATCCGCTCAGGCTACTTTCACACTTAGAAATTTTTCTAAGTTATTAATGCAGACGGATCCGTACTGAACGGAGCCTCCGTCTGCATTAATATGATCGGATCCGTTCAGAACGGATCCGATCGAACGCTAGTATGAAAGTAGCCTAAGTCATACAAGAAGCATGACCATGCAAAGCGGTATGTGTACACTGCCCTCCTCATAGCTTAGGCAACTTTCACACTTGCGTTGTTTTCCGGTACTGAGATCCGGCAGAGGATCTCAGTACCGGAAAAAAATGTTTCCGTTTAGACCTCATGCATTCTGAATGGAAAGACGTCTGTTCGGGATGCAAGCTGCAGTTTTGTGTCCGGTCATAGAAACAGAAAAAAACAGATACGGCACTGAAAACAATGTAAGGCTACTTTCACATCAGCGTTTTTGCTGGACTCGGCAGGGTTTATAAAAACTCTTCCATTACTGATAATACAACCATCTGTATTTGTTATGAACGGATCTGGTTGTATTATCTGTAACATTGCCAAGACGGATCTGTCATGAACTCCAATGAAAGTCAATGGGGGACAGATCAGTTTTCTATTATGGCAGATAGGGTCAGAAAAAACGGATCCGTCCCCATTGACGTACATTGTGGGTCATGACTGATCCGTCTTGTTCCGCATCCCAGGATGGAAAGCAAACCGCAGCATGGTATGAGAACGGAATGCATTTTGGAGCACTCCATTCTGTTCAGTTACGTTTTGTCCCCATTGACAATGAATAAGGACAAAACGGAAGCGTTTTTTTCTGGTATTGAGACCCTATGACGGATCTCAATACTGGAAAATATTAAAGCTAATGTAAAAGTCTATGGTGACAGATCCGTTTTTTATGGAGCCTAAAAAAATGTCTGTCACTAAATACATTGAAAGTTAATGGGTGACTGATCTGGTTTTTAGGCTCCATTTATTTCCGTTTTGAGTTCACACAACCACATTCTAATGGAACGGATGCATCCTGATGTGCAAAATCAAAACGGATCCATTTAATTCTGGTATTGAGATCCTCTGCTGGATCTCAATATCGGAATTGACAACGTAAGTACTGTATATGTCTGTCAGCAGTTTTGATGGGTCAAAACTGCTGACAGACTCCCTAAAATTTGCAATTAAATTTATATTTGTTTTTGGTTTCTCCCTAAAGCTGGATATGGGCCTTTGGCGTCCGTTATGGGACATTTGAAAAATTACCTTCTGTCAAGTAGACTGAAGAACATGTATATTTCCTGTGATAAATATGTATATCTTCCCTGTAGCTGACAGGAACAAGCAACGCTACCATACATACCAAAGCGAGTCAATTTCCAAATAATTTCCTGTGGTGGCTATATGTGTAAAATATATCTCTATGGAACGGTGGGGGAGCATGAGAAGCATGAACTAATGAGTGAATATCATATGTACATATGATATTTGTACGTAACTGCATGTTGTAAACTGTGTATGATACTACATGTGATTTACTTGTGATTAGGGAGTAATGATGCAGTATTTCATTGTAGGTCAAACAAGATGAAGATATACATTTTGTACCAATAGTATCATTTTCATATTGAAAATAAGTGAAATGTATAAAAGAGCAATACATAGTTAAGTGCACACATACATAATGTGCATAGCACAAGGGGACCTACCAATACAGTACATAATATGTTGAGATACTTTAGGGTACTTTCACACTAGCGGCAGGAAGGATCTGACAGGCTGTTTACCCTGTCGGATCTGTCCTGCCTCTATTTCGCCGTGCCGCCAGACCGCTGCTCCGTCCCCACTGACTATAATGGGGATGGGGGCGGAGCTCCGGCACAGCGAGGGACCGCTGGACTGAACAGTCGTACATGCAGTACTTTTAGTCCGGCGGCCTTTATAGTCAATGGGGACGGAGTGGTGGCACGGCGAAATAGCGGCAGGACGGATCCGACAGGGTGAACAGCCTGCCAGATCCGTCCTGCCGCTAGTGTGAAAGTAGCTGTACTTACTAGTGCTTCTTTACTTATCCTGTATTGATTCTGAGTTTCAAATGTTGTAGGTCATTGCTATCCACAGCTGTACTCACAATTCTGAGCTCGCAGAACCCCCTGCTTCTTCAGTGTCTGCACAGGCATTGTGCTGGTGATCCGTGCTTTACCAGGCATTGTACAGTAATCTGATGCAGAGAAGACATTGCTGTACAATGCAGTACAGCAGGGAGCATTGAATAAGGGGGCTTCACCGAGCTCTTATGGCAAACTGTAGCAGTGGGCTATGACACACTGTAAACCATGAACAATGCAAGAGAAGTAAAGCCAGGTATATGTAATGCTCAACTCCTATGTACATTATACCATCTGTATTCTAAGGTTATACAAGCTCCTATAAGTGTTCTGAGCGGTCACTAGTCTGGTCATACCCATGAATCCAGTGGGGCATTTCTATTGATGACTTGACTATGCAAACCATGAGATACCAGTGTCCATATGTCATTCTTGGTTGACTGATGCGAACATGTTCAAAAGTGCTATGATGCTGTACGAAGAGCATGTGGAATCTGTAACACATGTAATGGAGAATGGTGTAATGCCGAAAGAGGAGCTGTCACCTCTCCTGACATGTCTGGTTTAGTTACTGCTTGCATTCCCCATGTAATAACAGTTCTGGAGCAGCTATTCTTATGGCTCTATGTTGTGCTATTCCTGTATTATTCCTACTAGAAGTTTATGATTGTATTGTCTGCTGTCTGCAATAAAGATCCATCAGGGTGTTACCAGTTGGGGTTGTGTCCCTGCACAGTCTGACTCTGGATGGTGTCAGGGACACACCTCATACCGGAAACACCCTGTTGGATCTTTCTTGCAGACTGCTGACCATTTATAAACTTCTCGTAGGAATAATGAGAAGAACAGATACTAAAACAGATACGGAGAGGTTACAGGTCCTCTGTAATGTAGCGCAAAATGGTTTGCACTTTTACCCAGGAGTATAATATATGACAATACGTTTACATCAGGGTTAATTTATTCTACGTTTCACATAACAATCTACGGTAATTTGTGTATTGTGAAGTTCCTGGGAAATATATTAAGGTAAGTAAGCTTTAGAAACACAAAGGGGCACATTTATTAGGACTGGAGCTTTAGACGCCGGTCTTAATAAAGCCCTAAGCTGGCGGTGGATCTGCCAAAGTTATGAAGAGGCCTTCAGCAGATCCGCCGCCACTTCTAAATGTAAGACAGCTTCCTAGCTCTTTTACATTTACACCTTTTCTATGCCTAAAACAGATGTAGAAAATGGTAAATGAGACGGGGCTGCCGGACCGCCCCCTTCAGACCTGGCATGAGATAACTGTTGCGCCAAAATTTTCTCCTGAAATACACCTAATTTAGAGGTATTTCAGATTGATAAATGACCCCCAATTTTTTTACACGTTTTTACACATGGCCAAGCATTTTAGTTGAGTGATTCAAAGACCATTAGCATGAGGCATCAGTAGAGCTTGTGAATGTACCTCCACATTATCATGTTTTATGGTTTGCTTCTTCCACTATATAAATATGGATGATTTCCATTTTCTCTGACTACAGAGGCAAGTAATAGTAGCCATGAGTCTCGTGTTGGTCTAGCAGAAGGTCTGGAGTCAAAGGAGAAGACAATTATACCATTAGTGGTCGTGTCATCCCTGACCTTTATCTGTCTTGTGGTTCTTGTGGGTATTCTTATATACTGGCGGTAAGTAACCTAATTTTATTTCATGTTATAAAAAGCGAATTTTTGCTTAACTGTGTTCTGATGTTACTGGAGATACCATGGCGTTAGTAGATGGATACTGAGTTGTTCTGAAAAGTAGGAGGGATAGTACGCATAACAACTCAGTATCCATCTCTGGCCATGCATAGGGAATCCGCAGTGGCAAAATCCGATTTCAACGTTTGCATTGCCAGGGGTTAAATCTGCAGCAGAAATCCACAACCACAACTGACATGCCTCAAATTAAAATTCTGCACTGCTTGTCAAGTTATGTGCAGATTGTCTGCTGGAAAATTCCACAGCGTATGGATGAGAGCTATGAAAATCTCATCCACTTTGCTGCTACTGTAAGCGCTGCAGGTTCTCTGCCTGCAATGCACTGATTTAGTTTACTAGTAGATTCATAAGATTTCAAATCCAACTTTTTAGTAAAGGTTTTAAAAATATAAAAGCACAAAAAAAGGATTAATTAAGGTGTGACAAAACCATGTAAGGAACGGCCTGGAGAACAGTTTAAAGCCTCATTCACACGTCAGTGTCTCACGGACATCTAGTGTACGTGTTCTCCACAGACAGCACACGTCCCCATTCATTTTAATCTGTGTATTCAGACATCCGTGTTTTAGCACGGTCCGTGGGTCAGTGTTTTTAGCACGGATGCATGCTCTATTTTGTCCGTGTTCACGGAACCATTATAGTCTATGGGTCCATGAAAACTACGGAGGCAACGCAGATGCCATCCGTGTTGCATCCGTGTTGCATCCGTGTTTCACGGATCATTAGGAAGAGATGCTTTGAAAATTATTTTTGAGCTGTTCAGTGTCAGTGAAACACAGATGCAACACGGACAGCAAAAAACGGACACACGGATCCTTCACGGACATCTTCGCGGATGCATCACTGACCACTTGCTAACGGATTTGAGCACGGAAACGGACGTGTGTATGGGGCTTAATCTTGGAACCTATTAAAAAAAAAAGGCACAGTATAGACAATATATGTTACTATAAACTTATTTTACATTTATTAAATTAGACAATTAAAGATTTGGGAAATACCTTTTTCTCACCAAATTCCCTGTGGATCTGGCATGTAGATTTACAGTATGAATACATTTATGTGCCTCTTAAAGGTGTTGTCCCCTGACTGATGACCTATCCTCTGAATGGCCCATCAATAGCTGACACCCTGCCTCCCCACCACTCAGCTGTTCTGTGTAGCTCTGGCCAGCTGTAGAGCTGGTTATGGCAGTGCTATTCCATTCACCTTGAGAGCAGTAATCGGCTCCATCCATACTCAACAGACGAAGGGTGAAGGGTGTAGTGGACGGAGAGTAGTAGATGGAGCTGATTACAGCAGCTTTGCTCCCAATTAATGGACCTGGAGCCGCACTGCAGTAACCAGCTGGACGGAGCTATGCAGAGCAGTTATTGGCAGGATGCAAGGTGTTGAACCCCCTCAATCCTGAGGAGTGGACAACCCTTTAAGATTATTCAGCTGATCATGTATTAGTTGTGTTCATGCCATATATTATATTGCTGTTTAGATTTTTTGTCTTTATTTACTTATTGAACAAATCATTGTAATATTCCAAAAATATGTCCACAAGTTGATATTGAAGGCATGCAGTTCTGCTTTGCCAGCTGAAATGTTCACGTACATCTTCAATCCTGATGTTTCTCGATATTACATCTGTCAAACATTATTTTTTTACTTTTTTTGATTGATGGGAACTAGTGTACGTTTGTACGTTATATATAGGCAGTCATCACTTGTTTCATTCTAATCGAGTGCTAATTAGTCATTCACACTTAACACATCATCATCATGTTGTTCACCTCTTATACCAAACAGATGGAACTGTTTAAAGCCTCTTCTTGATTCAGAGAACCAGATGTTTGACATAGAATTTATATAGTAACAACCTAATTATTGAGTGATGTGTATGCTACTTTTCACACAATTCTTGAAGTTATGTTTCTGAAGATGACAGTAGCCAATACATTGAGTGTTTCTTTGTGTCTACAAGAAAAGTGCCGTGGTGATGTTGATTAAAGTCGAGTATTGTGTTCAACTTAATAAAGGGCGGATTCTAACATGGAAAGTACATAAAGTTTATCAGAGGCATGAAAGTGAGAAATGATACATCAGAAGATATTATCGTTGGCTGTGTGTGAGTGTCACGGATGGTGTTGCAGGAAACTAGAAGTCACAAATAAAGATCAAACATACTTGATCCCAAACTAAGGAACATATGGGTGAGCCCTATAAAAGCCCTAGAGCTCTCCCTGACTGCTCAGCCCATGCAAAGATCTTAATGATAGAAAATTGCATGCCCTCATACCTAGACTGAGTGACACCTGAAATCCCTACAATAGTGAGGGGACACGACCACCGGCTCCCTGCACTTAATACGGAGGGAGTCAGGGTCACCTAGATTTAAGCCAACAGGAAAACACAAATAAAAGAAAAAAACTTAACTGAGGAACTAGCAGTTGCGGCATCTAGCAGTGAGCACAAGCCAGGAAGTTGTATAAACAGCAAAGTGATGCAGTATGGGAGGGGATATAAAGGGATGCAATCAGTGCAACTAGATGACAGCTGAGAGAGGGAAACAAGATGACAAAACGAAGCCAAAACAAAAGAACCTCAAGCAAAAGGTACTGAAGAACGTCTGTCAGAGTTCTCAGAGATCTGGCGGTGACAGTGAGAGGAGATCTCCTCCATTGAAACTAGAAACTTCATCAATTAGCGTGTGTTTTGCCCAGGAGGGTTAGAAAATGTTCTGCCAGAGTCATGGTATTCCTGAAGTGGTTAGTGTGGTTATAGCACCATCTAGCGGTGTTAAGTTGTATTACACTTTGTTTATCTGTTACAAAGACTACTGCATTGTGGGTGGTGTACTGCATTGTGGGAGTGCAAAGTATCCTAGGAAAGAGAATCCTTCAGTCTCCAGGACACATCAGCAAAGCTGTCCTTTTGCATATCTCCTTCTTAAACTTCACCATCCTTGTAAAAGCGTATCTGGTGAGAGATCTACCTTGTGTCAAGGATATTGTGTTATGCAGAGCTGTTCAGCTAGTTGTAATTGTTACTCATGGAGTTGTTACTACTGTTAGCTAGACATGTAATCTTATGTACAGGCAGCAATTTTACCATGTGCCTCAGTGTTAATGCAAATGTTCTAGTACATGCTATCTATACTTTATACTTATACTTGCTATTTGTATTCTTGTAGTTTTACCAAACAATTCTGTTTTACCAATAAACAAGTTATGGTCCATTCAAACGTCCGCAGAATGGGTCCGCATCTGTTCCGCAAATTGCAGACCCATTCATTCTCTATGGGACAGGAATGGAGGGGGTGATGGTCGGGTGTATTGTGGATCCGCAATACACTACGGATGTGTTAATGGACCCTTACACTACAAAGAACAGTCCTCTTATTTGGAAGCCAGGAATGGTTTATGTTGAATGTCAGACTGCACACTGTTTGAACGTGTATGAAGACAGAACAGCGTTCCCTTGTAGCTTTTGTTCACTTCAAGTACCATATCTTGAAAACATCTTTCATGGAGATTGCTTTGTTAAAAGGATGGAAGCTGAAGGGATGCTGTACACAATGTGTGGGCGTATAAATCAAGATCTCATCATCGGTAATTGATGTGTCTGAACATATTGAGGCATTGATTTATAAATGTCTTGTAATAGAAAAAAAGGCTTAAAAGGAGCCTGAAAACTGTTGAAGAAACTTCTCAATGGATAGATTATTGAGGTATTTCAGCCACATACATTAGAAACAGGTGCATAACATCTGTAGTAAGGTTCTTACTGAGGCGCTCAATGCCTTTCGATTTGGCCATGGCATAGGATGCCACCTTTGCCTCAGATCAGCTTGTTAAATATCTTATCTGCTAGATTTTCCCTGGTGGACTGTAAGGTTGCACTAGCTAGATGGTCCTCTTTGCAATAAAGTACAAACTTAGAATCAGGTCAGCTATAAAATGGTTGACTATGAGACTTCATTGAGCAGGTCTACAGAGTGCTGAAGAGTGTGATGTGTAAAAATCACCTATCCTGTGTTGTAAAACATACTAGTCACACTCAAAGTGTCTATGAAAGCGATATCAGCTTGAGCATTGTAAGTCTGGAGCTTAATAAAAAGAGTTTCTGTGGTTGAGCAGCTGCATATATGCCTAATAGCACCATGTGCAATGCCAGTCTTTGGCTAGAGTGCACTCTGGAGCAGTGGATGGCATCTGATTGATGTACCTGGGTTTGGTGGTTACCTGGAGAAGGCCACCTACTGGAATGCTTAGTTCCTACTATAAAATATGGTGGAGGAGAGATAATTGTATGGAGCTGTTTCTTAGGTTTAGGATAGGGCTGTATGTATCATTAGTATTTAAAGATACGGTGCTCCTTGTCTCGCTATAGGAATATATACAGTGGGATGCGAAAGTTTGGGCAACCTTGTTAATCGTCATGATTTTCCTGTATAAATCGTTGGTTGTTGCGGTAAAAAAATGTCAGTTAAATATATCATATAGGAGACACACACAGTGATATTTGAGAAGTGAAATGAAGTTTATTGGATTTACAGAAAGTGTGCTATAATTGTTTAAACACAATTAGGCAGGTGCATTAATTTGGGCACCACAAAAAAGAAATTAAATCAATATTTAGTAGATCCTCCTTTTGCAGAAATTACAGCCTCTAAGCACTTCCTGTAGGTTCCAATGAGAGTCTGGATTCTGGTTGAAGGTATTTTGGACCATTCCTCTTTACAAAACATCTTTAGTTCATTCAGGTTTGATGGCTTCCGAGCATGGACAGCTCACTTTAAGTCACACCACAGATTTTCAGTTATATTCAGGTCTGGGGACTGAGATGGCCATTCCAGAACGTTGTACTTGTCCTTCTGCATAAATGCCTTAGTGGATTTTGAGCAGTGTTTAGGGTCGTTGTCTTGTTGAAAGATCCAGCCCCGGCGCAGCTTCAGCTTTGTCACTGATTCCTGGACATTGGTTCACAGAATCTGCTGATACTGGGTGGAATCCATGCGTTCCTCAACTTTGACAAGATTCTTAGTCCCTGCAATGGCCACACAGCCCCACAGCATGATGGAACCACCACCATATTTTACTGTAGGTAGCAGGTGTTTTTCTTGGAATGCTGTGCTCTTTTTCCTCCATGCATAACGCCCCTTGTTATGGCCAAATAACTCAATTTTAGTTTCGTCAGTCCCCAGCACCTTATTCCAAATCGAAGCTGGCTTGTCCAAATGTGCTTTAGCCCACCTCAAGCGGCACTTTTTGTGCTGTGGGTGGAGAAAAGGCTTCCTCTGCATCACTCTCGCATACAGCATCTCCTTGTGTAGAGTGCCCCGAATGGTTGAACGATGCACAGTGACTCCATCTGCAGCAAGATGATGTTGTAGGTCTTTGGTGCTGGTCTGTGGGTTGGCTCTGACTGTTCTCACCATTCGTCGCTTCTGTCTATCCGAGATTTCTCTTGGTCTGCCACTTTGAGCCTTAACTTGAGCTGAGCCTGTGGTCTTCCATTTCCTCAATATGTTCCTAACTGTGGAAACAGACAGCTGAAATCTCTGAGACAGCCTTCTGTATCCTTCCCCTAAACCATGATGGTGAACTATGTTTGTCTTCAGGTCATTTGAGAGTTGTTTTGAGACCCCCATGTTGCTACTCTTCAGAGAAAATTAAAAGAGGAGGGAAACTTACAATTGACCCCCTTAAATACTCTTTCTGATAATTGGATTCACCTGTGTATGTAGGTCAGGGGTCACTGAGCTTACCATGCCAATTTCAGTTCCAATAATTAGTTCTAAAGGTTTTGGAATCAATAAAATGACAACAGTGCCCAAATTTATGCACCTGCCGAATTCTGTTTAAACAATTATAGCAAACTTTCTGTAAAACCAATGAACTTCATTTCACTTCTCAAATATCACTGTGTGTGTCACCTATATGATATATTTAACTGACATTTTTTATCGTAACAACCAACGATTTATACAGGAAAATCATGACGATTAACAAGGTTGCCCAAACTTTCACATCCCACTGTATGTAGTGGCTGGATTCCACATATCATAATGGGCTCTATATAGAATGGTGGTGCTCTAAATTTGACCACGAAGCTACATACTGTACAACGTTCTGTCCTATTGTCTTAAAGAGGTATTCCATTGTATTTTTACCCTGCCCCCACCTAACGTATAATCAATGTAGGTCCGGCTGATGGTTTGCTGACCCTCCCTACTTGTGCTTGCCCCACTTGCTATCAATTTAGACCCACCTACAATATAAGACTACATTACATTTTTTTCAAGGCCAAACAGTGGTAAAACAATTTATACTTTACAAATCGGATTCCAAAAAAGTTGGGACACTATACAAATCGTGAATAAAAACGGAATGCAATGATGTGAAGGTGCCAACTTCTAATATTTTATTCAGAATAGAACATAAATCACGGAACAAAAGTTTAAACTGAGAAAATGTACCATTTTAAGGGAAAAATATGTTGAATCAGAATTTCAAGGTGTCAACAAATCCCCAAAAAGTTGGGACAAGGCCATTTTCACCACTGTGTGGCATCTCCCCTTCTTCTTACAACACTCAACAGACGTCTGGGGACCGAGGAGACCAGTTTCTCAAGTTTAGAAATAGGAATGCTCTCCCATTCTTGTCTAATACAGGCCTCTAACTGTTCAATCGTCTTGGGCCTTCTTTGTTGCATCTTCCTCTTTATGTTCTCTATGGTGAAAGATCTGGACTGCAGACTGGCCATTTCAGTACCCGGATCCTTCTCCTACGCAGCCATGATGTTGTGATTGATGCAGAATGTGGTCTGGCATTATCTTGTTGAAAAATGCAGGGTCTTCCCTGAAAGAGATGACGTCTGGATGGGAGCATACGTTGTTCTAGAACCTGAATATATTTTTCTGCATTGATGGTGCCTTTCCAGACATGCAAGCTGCCCATGCCACACGCACTCATGCAACCCCATACCATCAGAGATGCAGGCTTCTGAACTGAGCGTTGATAACAACTTGGGTTGTCCTTGTCCTCTTTGGTCTGGATGACATGGCGTCCCAGATTTCCAAAAAGAACTTCAAATCATGACTCGTCTGACCACAGAACAGTCTTCCATTTTGCCACACTCCATTTTAAATGATCCCTGGCCCAGTGAAAACACCTGAGCTTGTGGATCTTGCTTAGAAATGGCTTCTTCTTTGCACTGTAGAGTTTCAGCTGGCAACGGCGGATGGCACGGTGGATTGTGTTTACTGACAATGGTTTCTGGAAGTATTCCTGAGCCCATTCTGTGATTTCCTTTACATTAGCATTCCTGTTTGTGGTGCAGTGTCGTTTAAGGGCCCGGAGATCAAGGGCATCCAGTATGGTTTTACGGCCTTGACCCTTACGCACAGAGATTGTTCCAGATTCTCTGAATCTTCGGATGATGTTATGCACAGTTGATGATGATAGATGCAAAGTCTTTGCAATTTTTCGCTGGGTAACACCTTTCTGATATTGCTCCACTACCTTTTTGCGCAACATTGTGGGAATTGGCGTAAATGATCTTTGACATCTGCGCCCAGTGTTGGACTGGAATGCCTAGGGCCCACCAGTAAAAATCATTAAAGGGGCCCACTGTATAACCACATGCAAGCGGCAGACAGCAGCAAGATGCAAAAGATGATTGATTATAGGGGTCCCAGACTGATTTTGTAAAGGCAGGTCCCTGATGAAAGAGGGCACTTTGTGGCCTACCTCTTTACAGAGAGTCATCTCAGCCACCTGATGTTGTTATATTCTTAATCTACCCAGTTTTTTATATGGACATCTAACCTGGTTGAGATGCTGTAGGCTGCCTCTCTGTATGTAGTGCAGTCAGTCTGTTGTGCCATGTTCAACTTATGCATGGGTTATAGGAGTGGGGGCCCACCACCCACCAAGCTCAGGGGCCCACCAGTGGATTCTCCTGTTCCCCTTTGGGCCAGTCTGTGCCAGCCCCTAGCTGATGTAGACTTCAGCTTCTGGGGCACAGACTGTTAAAGATGTGCCTAATTTAATAAAGGGCTTCTGCATCCTAATAAATTAGGCTCATATCATTCCAGCATCTCACTCCTCGTTGTCTCATATATTTTGGACCAGTAAGGCTACTTTCACACTAACGTTATTCTTTCCCGGCATTGAGTTCTGTCGTAGGGGCTCAATACAGGAAAATGACTGATCAGTTTTATCCTAATGCATTCTGACTTGAGAGCAATCCGTTCAGGATGCATCAGGATGTCTTCAGTTCAGTCTTTTTGCCTTTTCAGGACGGAGATAATACCGCAGCATGTTACAGTTTTATCTCCGTCCAAAATTCCAGAACACTTGCCATTGAAATGCATTAATGCCGGATCTGTTTTTCTGGATGACACCGGAGAGACGGATCTGGCATCTCAATGCATTTGTCATGCGGATCCGTCTGACAAATGCCATCAGTTTGCATACGTTTTGACGGATCTGGCAGGCAGTTCTGGCGACGGAACTGCCTGCCAGAGTTCTCTGCCGCAAGTGTGAAAGTACCCTAAGACAAAATCATTCTGAGAGCAGTTAGTGATGTATGGAGGAATAGAATGAAAGCTAAAAAACTAGTTGGGACAGTGCAGTTACCTTTTGAAATGATTATTATATCACTTGCAATTTGTATGCAAGCATTTTCACAACACCTTCAACACATTCATCCTCATGCAGTATATTTTTTGAGAATTTTAAGTTTTTCAACCTTCATTTGTAGCAAACACTCAAAAAAAGTTGTCAAAAAAGCACATACATTTAAAGAGGACCTGAAATGTCCTCTTTAAATGTCAATTTCATACACCTCATTAATAATACTGAATGATTCTTGATCTTATATTTTGTTTAAAAAGGTAACACTCATCCTGCTAGGCATGCCCCTTCCAAGAGACCTTTACCTTATGCAGGATCCCTCCCTCACTCCTGTGGGGGACAACATTGTGGCTAATAATAGTTTGTCTGAGCACTTAAAGGGGTTATCCCATCTTAGACAATGGGGGGCATATCGCTAGGATATGCCCCCATTGTCTGATAGGTGCGGGTCCCACCTCTGGGATCTGCACCTACAAGCAGAACGGAGCCGGGGAGAGTTGTGGGGGTCCGTCCACCACCAGGCACAGCTCCCCGCCTCTCCCATTGAAGTGAATGGGAGCTCACTGCGCATGTGCGGCCGCCGCTCCCATTCATTTCTATGGGGCTGATTGAATTAGCCGAGCCAGCCCTCGGCTATTTTCGGCGGCTCCATAGAAATGAATGAATGGCGGCTGCGCATGCGCAGTGCGCCTTCCTCCACTTTCTCCGCTCCGTTCTCCTTGTAGGTGCGGGTCCCAGAGGTGGGACCCGAACCTATCTGACAATGGGGGCATATCCTAGAGATATGCGCCCATTGTCTAGGATGGGATAACCCCTTTAAGGAACAAGGGGAACCATTTAATCTGGCAGCTAAGAAGTCTATTAGCACCCAAGAATCCTACTATGCCAAAATATTCATTTTTTCTTAGGTAAATGTTAAAATATGGACAACTCAGCAGTCACCTGCTACCATGGATCTTTAGTAAGTTAGTCAGGGTGAGACAAATATTGCTTTACAAAAAATCTTACCTTTTTAATTAAATTTTAATACAAGATGAAATGGTTTCCACTTTGAGAAGGGCACAGGAGCATTGTAAATCACAGTGCAGCAAAGGGGTTTATTAATGCTGCTTAAATGCACTATAATTAATGCTATAAATAGTCTAATTAGTGCTGGGTCCTCTGATGATAGAAGCCATCTTGTTAGCATTGCATTTCATCTACCGTAGATCCTCTCTGTAGCTATTGTCCCAGCACTGGCCTCCTAGCAGCATTGTCCTATACTTTTTTGTATAACTTGTGCAGCCCTCTTACATGGTCTTGAGACAATGGGGATCCATTATTTCTGCAGTCAAATGATAGCATTTCAGCAATTGTTTTTTAGTTTGCTTTTTAAAATTTTCCACTTTACTTTTAATATGTTTTGTGCTAGAGTGAAAAATTCATCAACAAGTTGTTTTGGCTTAATAGCCATGTATTGTGTCCTTCACCTAGGGATGACAGCAAAGAAATCAAGCACATGTCAGGAATCAGACCTTATTGGGAAAGTTAGGCCAAGATAAAACCTGTGTGAAGTTGGCACCCCATGTTCTTAAATTTTAAAAATAAATACACCATTCGTTTGTGCTGCGTTTGTGCTGGTTTGTGCCGCAAAAATGAACATTTGTGCCGGTTCGGTTCCTGAGATATTGCGCGTTAGATTTTTATGAAGCCCCGCCCATTTTCCACCCCATGTTCTTAAATTTCAAAAAAAAATACACCATTCGTTTGTGCTGCGTTTGTGCTGGTTTGTGCTGCAAAAATGAACGTTTGCGCCGCTTTGGTTTCCGAGATATTGCGCACCTGATTTGCTGAAACCCCGCCCACTTTCCACCCCATGTTTTTAAATTTCAAAAAGAAATACACCATTCGTTTGTGCTGCGTTTGTGCTGGTTTGTGCCACAAAAATGAACGTTTGTGCCGGTTCGGTTCCTGAGATATTGCGCGTTAGATTTTTATGAAGCCCCGCCCATTTTCCACCCCATGTTCTTAAATTTCAAAAAAAAATACACCATTCGTTTGTGCTGCGTTTGTGCTGGTTTGTGCTGCAAAAATGAACGTTTGCGCCGCTTTGGTTTCCGAGATATTGCGCACTTGATTTGCTGAAACCCCGCCCACTTTCCACCCCATGTTTTTAAATTTCAAAAAGAAATACACCATTCGTTTGTGCTGCGTTTGTGCTGGTTTGTGCCACAAAAATGAACGTTTGTGCCGGTTCGGTTCCTGAGATATTGCGCGTTAGATTTTTATGAAGCCCCGCCCATTTTCCACCCCATGTTCTTAAATTTCAAAAAAAAATACACCATTCGTTTGTGCTGCGTTTGTGCTGGTTTGTGCTGCAAAAATGAACGTTTGCGCCGCTTTGGTTTCCGAGATATTGCGCACCTGATTTGCTGAAACCCCGCCCACTTTCCACCCCATGTTTTTAAATTTCAAAAAGAAATACACCATTCGTTTGTGCTGCGTTTGTGCTGGTTTGTGCCACAAAAATGAACGTTTGTGCCGGTTCGGTTCCTGAGATATTGCGCGTTAGATTTTTATGAAGCCCCGCCCATTTTCCACCCCATGTTCTTAAATTTCAAAAAAAAATACACCATTCGTTTGTGCTGCGTTTGTGCTGGTTTGTGCTGCAAAAATGAACGTTTGCGCCGCTTTGGTTTCCGAGATATTGCGCACTTGATTTGCTGAAACCCCGCCCACTTTCCACCCCATGTTTTTAAATTTCAAAAAGAAATACACCATTCGTTTGTGCTGCGTTTGTGCTGGTTTGTGCCACAAAAATGAACGTTTGTGCCGGTTCGGTTCCTGAGATATTGCGCGTTAGATTTTTATGAAGCCCCGCCCATTTTCCACCCCATGTTCTTAAATTTCAAAAAAAAATACACCATTCGTTTGTGCTGCGTTTGTGCTGGTTTGTGCTGCAAAAATGAACGTTTGCGCCGCTTTGGTTTCCGAGATATTGCGCTCGATTTGCTGAAACCCCGCCCACTTTCCACCCCATGTTCTTAAATTTCAAAAAGAAATACACCATTCTTTTGTGCTGCATTTGTGCTGGTTTGTGCTGCAAAAATTAACGTTTGCGCCGCTTTCGTTTCCGAGATATTGCGCGCTTGATTTGCTGAAACCCCGCCCACTTTCCACCCCATGTTTTTAAATTTCAAAAAGAAATACACCATTCATTTGTGCTGCGTTTGTGCTGGTTTGTGCCGCAAAAATGAACGTTTGTGCCGGTTCGGTTCCTGAGATATTGCGCGTTAGATTTTTATGAAGCCCCGCCCATTTTCCACCCGATGTTCTTAAATTTCAAAAAGAAATACACCATTCGTTTGTGCTGCGTTTGTGCTGGTTTGTGCTGCAAAAATTAACGTTTGCGCCGCTTTGGTTTCCGAGATATTGCGCTTGATTTGCTGAAACCCCGCCCACTTTCCACCCCATGTTCTTAAATTTCAAAAAGAAATACACCGTTCGTTTGTGCTGCGTTTGTGCTGGTTTGTGCAGCAAAAATTAGCGTTTGCGCCGCTTTGGTTTCCGAGATATTGCGCTCGATTTGCTGAAACCCCGCCCACTTTCCACCCCATGTTTTAAAATTTCTAAAAGAAATACACCATTCTTTTGTGCTGCATTTGTGCTGGTTTGTGCTGCAAAAATTAACGTTTGCACCGCTTTGGTTTCCGAGATATTGCGTGCTTGATTTGATAAAACCCCTCCCACTTTCCACCCCATGTTTTTAACCCTGACTCTAGACCCCCCAGGTGTGCTGCAGCTTGCCCCCCTCCCGCCCCCTTTCACAACTTTTTTTGGGGCACAAGCATATTATATATTTTTTTCTGCATACGCTGACTGTGGCCGGGACTCTTAGCGTCACTGTTAGCGCATCGCACGCCCCACCGCTGATCAACTTCGGATGGTTGATCAGCGAGCTTGAATTAAAAAAAAAATCAAATTTTTGGGCCTTTTTTATTTTTTTGTCTGTAAGGTTTAGGGTAAGTTCCCGAACACCCGTCCCCACACACACCAAATAAAGTTTATCACACACACACACTCCCCTATGGCCTGCCGGATGTTCTAGGCGGCATATGCCCAGCTTGCCTCCGAGTCCGAGAGCCCCAGTGAGGACGATGATAACCCCACTTTCCTTTTGTCATCCGCGTCCTCCTCATCATCTAGCAATGATGATGAGACCCCAAGGCGGCGGAGACGCCGCCAGGTGGAGCAAGGAGACCGCCATGCTAGGGACCCTGTGGCCCACACTAGTACGAGAAGGTCTGGGGCTCGTACTAGTTTTCCGGCCCACCAGTTAAGACCACCGGAGCCCCCTACCGGTGAACTTGTCTGGTATACCCCAGAGCGTTTTGAGCCCGTGATTCCTGATTTTGTAGGCCAACCAGGAATCCAGATTTCCACAGTGGGCTTCACTGAATGCGACTACTTTAGTCTTTTTTTCAGTGACCCCTTTGTGAATCTGATGTTGGAGCAGACGAACCTGCACGCCCCACAGTTCATTGCTCAACATCCGGGCTCCTTTTTGGCTAGGCCCGGTGGCTGAACTCCGGTCTGTGTAGCCAAGATGAGGACGTTTTGGGGCCTCGTGCTGCATATGGGCCTAGTCAAGAAACCTAGTGTCAGGCATTACTGGAGTGGGGACATCCTCTACCAGACCCCACTTTACAATTATGCAGATAATGCAGCATGTCCCCCCCAAGGTGATCCTGCCTATGACCGCCTGTACCAAATCAGGTCGGTCATCGATCACTTTGGGGCCAAATTTGTGCAGGTTTATGTACCTGGAAGGGAAGTCGCGGTTGATGAGTCTCTCATTGCTTTCAAGGGGAGACTCATTATCCGCCAGTATGTTCCCTCTAAGCGGGCGAGGTATGGCGTGAAGCTGTACAAACTTTGTGAGAGTACCTCAGGGTGCACTTACAAGTTTCGTGTGTACGAGGGGCGAGATTCCCGTATTTAACCCCCAGAAGGTTCCCCCAATCTGGGTGTTAGCGGGAAACTTGTGTGGGACCTTATGCACCCACTGCTAGATAAGGGTTACCACCTTTGTGTGGATAACTTTTATACTAGTATCCCCTTGTTCCAGTCTCTCGCCGCCAGATCCACGTTCGCTGAAAAATCAACGGGGCCTCCCTGCCCACCCCCTCCAGGTACCTATCCCTAGGGGTGCGACCCGTGCACTTACCAGTGGAAACCTGTTGCTGGTCAGGTATAAGGACAAGAGGAATGTCCTTGTACTGTCCACAATTCACGGTAACGGCATCACCCCTGTCCCTGTGCGAGGTACCGCAGCAACGGTCCTCAAGCCTGATTGCATCGTCGACTACAATCGATATATGGGAGGAGTTGATCTCCCTGATCAAGTCCTCAAGCCATATAACGCCATGCACAAAACCCGGGCATGGTATAAAAAAGTTGCGGTCTACTTGGTACAGGTTGCCTTGTACAACTCTTTTGTGCTGTCCCGGAGCGCTGGCAACACAGGGACATTCCTTCAGTTCTATGAGGCAGTCCTCAAGGACCTGATCTTTTCTGACCGGGAAAGAGCAGGCCAGAGTACCTCGGGAACTGGAGGCGCCCAGATCGTCCCTGGCCAACACTTTCCAGGTGTGGTCCCCCATACTGGAAAGAAGGGCGGACCCAAAAAAGGTGCAGAGTGTGTCACAAGAGGGGGATACGGAAGGACACCACTACTCAATGTGACACGTGACCCGATCATCCGGGCCTCTGCGTTATTGGTTGCTTCAAGGAGTACCACACTTCCATGGAGTACTAAATTTATGTTCCCCTTCCCCATTTTAGCCACTGACAATCGGATATAAAACTATGGGGATACTAGTATAAAAGTTATCCACGTACAGGTGGTAACCCTTATCTAGCAGTGGGTGCATAAGGTCCCACACAAGTTTCCCGCTAACACCCAGATTGGGGGAACCTTCTGGGGGTTAAATACGGGAATCTCGCCCCTCGTACACACGAAACTTGTAAGTGCACCCTGAGGTACTCTCACAAAGTTTGTACAGCTTCATGCCATACCTCGCCCGCTTAGAGGGAACATACTGGCGGATAATGAGTCTCCCCTTGAAAGCAATGAGAGACTCATCAACCGCGACTTCCCTTCCAGGTACATAAACCTGCACAAATTTGGCCCCAAAGTGATCGATGACCGACCTGATTTGGTACAGGCGGTCATAGGCAGGATCACCTTGGGGGGGACATGCTGCATTATCTGCATAATTGTAAAGTGGGGTCTGGTAGAGGATGTCCCCACTCCAGTAATGCCTGACACTAGGTTTCTTGACTAGGCCCATATGCAGCACGAGGCCCCAAAACGTCCTCATCTTGGCTACACAGACCGGAGTTCAGCCACCGGGCCTAGCCAAAAAGGAGCCCGGATGTTGAGCAATGAACTGTGGGGCGTGCAGGTTCGTCTGCTCCAACATCAGATTCACAAAGGGGTCACTGAAAAAAAGACTAAAGTAGTCGCATTCAGTGAAGCCCACTGTGGAAATCTGGATTCCTGGTTGGCCTACAAAATCAGGAATCACGGGCTCAAAACGCTCTGGGGTATACCAGACAAGTTCACCGGTAGGGGGCTCCGGTGGTCTTAACTGGTGGGCCGGAAAACTAGTACGAGCCCCAGACCTTCTCGTACTAGTGTGGGCCACAGGGTCCCTAGCATGGCGGTCTCCTTGCTCCACCTGGCGGCGTCTCCGCCGCCTTGGGGTCTCATCATCATTGCTAGATGATGAGGAGGACGCGGATGACAAAAGGAAAGTGGGGTTATCATCGTCCTCACTGGGGCTCTCGGACTCGGAGGCAAGCTGGGCATATGCCGCCTAGAACATCCGGCAGGCCATAGGGGAGTGTGTGTGTGTGATAAACTTTATTTGGTGTGTGTGGGGACGGGTGTTCGGGAACTTACCCTAAACCTTACAGACAAAAAAATAAAAAAGGCCCAAAAATTTGATTTTTTTTTTAATTCAAGCTCGCTGATCAACCATCCGAAGTTGATCAGCGGTGGGGCGTGCGATGCGCTAACAGTGACGCTAAGAGTCCCGGCCACAGTCAGCGTATGCAGAAAAAAATATATAATATGCTTGTGCCCCAAAAAAAGTTGTGAAAGGGGGCGGGAGGGGGGCAAGCTGCAGCACACCTGGGGGGTCTAGAGTCAGGGTTAAAAACATGGGGTGGAAAGTGGGAGGGGTTTTATCAAATCAAGCACGCAATATCTCGGAAACCAAAGCGGTGCAAACGTTAATTTTTGCAGCACAAACCAGCACAAATGCAGCACAAAAGAATGGTGTATTTCTTTTAGAAATTTTAAAACATGGGGTGGAAAGTGGGCGGGGTTTCAGCAAATCGAGCGCAATATCTCGGAAACCAAAGCGGCGCAAACGCTAATTTTTGCTGCACAAACCAGCACAAACGCAGCACAAACGAACGGTGTATTTCTTTTTGAAATTTAAGAACATGGGGTGGAAAGTGGGCGGGGTTTCAGCAAATCAAGCGCAATATCTCGGAAACCAAAGCGGCGCAAACGTTAATTTTTGCAGCACAAACCAGCACAAACGCAGCACAAACGAATGGTGTATTTCTTTTTGAAATTTAAGAACATGGGGTGGAAAATGGGCGGGGCTTCATAAAAATCTAACGCGCAATATCTCAGGAACCGAACCGGCACAAACGTTCATTTTTGCAGCACAAACCAGCACAAACGCAGCACAAACGAATGGTGTATTTCTTTTTGAAATTTAAGAACATGGGGTGGAAAGTGGGCGGGGTTTCAGCAAATCAAGCGCGCAATATCTCGGAAACGAAAGCGGCGCAAACGTTAATTTTTGCAGCACAAACCAGCACAAATGCAGCACAAACGAATGGTGTATTTCTTTTTGAAATTTAAAAACATGGGGTGGAAAGTGGGCGGGATTTCAGCAAATCAAGTGCGCAATATCTCGGAAACCAAAGCGGCGCAAACGTTAATTTTTGCAGCACAAACCAGCACAAACGCAGCACAAACGCAGCACAAACGAATGGTGTATTTTTTTTTGAAATTTAAGAACATGGGGTGGAAAATGGGCGGGGCTTCATAAAAATCTAACGCGCAATATCTCAGGAACCGAACCGGCACAAACGTTCATTTTTGTGGCACAAACCAGCACAAACGCAGCACAAACGAATGGTGTATTTCTTTTTGAAATTTAAAAACATGGGGTGGAAAGTGGGCGGGGTTTCAGCAAATCAGGTGCGCAATATCTCGGAAACCAAAGCGGCGCAAACGTTCATTTTTGCAGCACAAACCAGCACAAACGCAGCACAAACGAATGGTGTATTTTTTTTGAAATTTAAGAACATGGGGTGGAAAATGGGCGGGGCTTCATAAAAATCTAACGCGCAATATCTCAGGAACCGAACCGGCACAAACGTTCATTTTTGTGGCACAAACCAGCACAAACGCAGCACAAACGAATGGTGTATTTCTTTTTGAAATTTAAAAACATGGGGTGGAAAGTGGGCGGGGTTTCAGCAAATCAAGTGCGCAATATCTCGGAAACCAAAGCGGCGCAAACGTTCATTTTTGCAGCACAAACCAGCACAAACGCAGCACAAACGAATGGTGTATTTTTTTTTGAAATTTAAGAACATGGGGTGGAAAATGGGCGGGGCTTCATAAAAATCTAACGCGCAATATCTCAGGAACCGAACCGGCACAAACGTTCATTTTTGCGGCACAAACCAGCACAAACGCAGCACAAACGAATGGTGTATTTATTTTTAAAATTTAAGAACATGGGGTGCCAACTTCACACAGGTCAAGATAAAGGTCTAAGGGTACATGGGCACTGTTGATGTACATGGGTAAGGCAAAAATCACAACAGAGCACAAAATCCAGTATGTCACATACTTTGTCTCCATGTACAGATTTATGTAGAATTTAAAGGGGTTGTCCATCCAACCATTGTTTAAAAGGTTCAGAGCTGCATTAAAAACAAAAAAGTCGTACTCGCCTCCTCTGCTCCCGTTCTCCCACTCTTCAGGCCCCTGCTTCTTCATGCCTCTTAATACACAGGAAATAGTTGCTAAGCCAATCGCGGTCTTATGCAGGTTACTGCTTTAGTCATCTTTAGTCTCTCATGAGGGAACAGAAGGCAGAGCGCACAGGACATCAGTGGCAGTGAACATGATTTTTTTTTTTATATTTTTTATACCAGTCTGAACCGTTACATAATCAAAATCTGCTAGACAACTCCTTTAAGCACCAATGCAAAAAGAGATGTGGCTCTAGGGGATGCAAAAGTAGCAGCTCAGCCTTGGCCTTGGTGCTTGTTTGCGTCTAAAGGTTGCTCTGCCACATAAGAAGACATTACAGTGATAAAGGGCACATTGTAGGTGAGGGATGCTGTTACAGATCGTACTCTAGGACTGTGTAGTTTAGGACATTTATCATTTGTTCTTGTTATTTTTTGTCTCTTCTGCTTTTTATTTCTGGCTCTGATCAGTCTGATAAAGGAAATTTGAAGTCTACAAAAAAAATTGTGGAAAGAAAATAGAATTACAAAAAGAGATTAGTGGAAAATACAATTAGTCACGTTACTAATGAAGCTGTTGATGCCATTACAGGAAATGCTTTCAAACTGCACATTTTTACTTGGAGGATAGTACATCACCAAGAGTAATTTCCGCTCCTCCTGCACCATTGTTTCCAGTTTCAGGTAAGGAATTGACATATTTTAACATTTTCTGTACTGAATATATATATTTTTTTTACCTTTGTATGTGTTGTGGTTAAAGGGGTTGTCCACCCTTTTTATACTAATGCCCTAGGCTCAGGATCAGCTATCAGTATATGGGTCGGGGTTAAAAACATTGGAAGTAGGTCCCAGAACTACACAGCTCCATGCATTGTGAAGTGGACGGGGTTGATTATTGCAGAGACAGACCCTTTAATATGTTGCTATTATTTTTTGCCATTAAACGTGAAGGAATTTTCTACCAATAACTTCATTTTTTCATAGTTCAGCTTCGTAGAGTCTTACACATAGAAAAACAGTTGTCAATAAATAAAGTGGTATCCACGTATTCCTGCTTCCCTGCAGCAATTCAACAGAGATAAGAAGCTTAGAATCGTGCACTTTCTTATTGTCCTTAGAAACGGATCTCTCTCTGTTTGTGTGCCCTGTCTTTTACTGTTCAGGGAGACATTTCATCTAATTCCACAAATTATTTTTGAATTTTTAAGGCAATATCCATATGCTTAAATGTAAAGAGAACCTACCCTGGGCCTCATAGTATATCAGTTGTTGATTTGTGAGTATATGACACATTGTAATATATTTTATTATAGTGCCATCTTCCTCAACTTCCATTTGTATCAGGTTAACTTGATCACACGCATGCATAGTCCCCCAAAATCTGTTTACAGTAACAGTGAATATAGCCAGGAAATAAGGGAAAGGAGGGGGATGCAGCTTCAGTTTCTCTTTCTCTTTGGGTCTGTGAGACGGTATGCTCTGAGAAGGGATGGAGGACAGAAGTGGGGAGATTTTTTAATATAGTACTAGCATCACACCAGCAAGAGACCAGACATGTAAAAAAAATATATACAGTGGCGGAAATAATTATTTGACCCCTCACTGATTTTGTAAGTTTGTCCAATGACAAAGAAATGAAAAGTCTCAGAACAGTATCATTTCAATGGTAGGTTTATTGTAACAGTGGCAGATAGCACATCAAAAGGAAAATCGAAAAAATAACTTTAAATAAAAGATAGCAACTGATTTGCATTTCATTGAGTGAAATAAGTATTTGAACCCCTACCAACCATTAAGAGTTCTGGCTCCCACAGAGTGGTTAGACACTTCTACTCAATTAGTCACCCTCATTAAGGACACCTGTCTTAACTAGTCACCTGTATAAAAGACACCTGTCCACAGAATCAATCAATCAAGCAGACTCCAAACTCTCCAACATGGGAAAGACCAAAGAGCTGTCCAAGGATGTCAGAGACAAAATTGTAGACCTGCACAAGGCTGGAATGGGCTACAAAACCATTAGCAAGAAGCTGGGAGAGAAGGTGACAACTGTTGGTGCGATTGTTCGAAAATGGAAGGAGCACAAAATGACCATCAATCGACCTCGCTCTGGGGCTCCACGCAAGATCTCACCTCGTGGGGTGTCAATGGTTCTGAGAAAGGTGAAAAAGCATCCTAGAACTACACGGGAGGAGTTAGTTAATGACCTCAAATTAGCAGGGACCACAGTCACCAAGAAAACCATTGGAAACACATTACACCGCAATGGATTAAAATCCTGCAGGGCTCGCAAGGTCCCCCTGCTCAGGAAGGCACATGTGCAGGCCCGTCTGAAGTTTGCCAATGAACACCTGAATGATTCAGAGAGTGACTGGGAGAAGGTGCTGTGGTCTGATGAGACCAAAATAGAGCTCTTTGGCATTAACTCAACTCGCTGTGTTTGGAGGAAGAAAAATGCTGCCTATGACCCCCAAAACACCGTCCCCACCGTCAAGCATGGGGGTGGAAACATTTTGCTTTGGGGGTGTTTTTCTGCTAAGGGCACAGGACAACTTATTCGCATAAACGGGAAAATGGACGGAGCCATGTATCGTGAAATCCTGAGCGACAACCTCCTTCCCTCTGCCAGGAAACTGAAAATGGGTCGTGGATGGGTGTTCCAGCACGACAATGACCCAAAACATACAGCAAAGGCAACAAAGGAGTGGCTCAAGAAGAAGCACATTAAGGTCATGGAGTGGCCTAGTCAGTCTCCGGACCTTAATCCAATCGAAAACCTATGGAGGGAGCTCAAGCTCAGAGTTGCACAGAGACAGCCTCGAAACCTTAGGGATTTAGAGATGATCTGCAAAGAGGAGTGGACCAACATTCCTCCTAAAATGTGCGCAAACTTGGTCATCAATTACAAGAAACGTTTGACCTCTGTGCTTGCAAACAAGGGTTTTTCCACCAAGTATTAAGTCTTTTTTTGTTAGAGGGTTCAAATACTTATTTCACTCAATGAAATGCAAATCAGTTGCTATCTTTTATTTAAAGTTATTTTTTCGATTTTCCTTTTGATGTGCTATCTGCCACTGTTACAATAAACCTACCATTGAAATGATACTGTTCTGAGACTTTTCATTTCTTTGTCATTGGACAAACTTACAAAATCAGTGAGGGGTCAAATAATTATTTCCTCCACTGTATATATATTTTTTTAAAGTATGCATTACAAGGGTGGATCCAGAATTGAAATCTGGGGAGGGTTACATTTTGCTTTGTTTGCTCATGCCCCTCTGCTCGCCACCACTTAGTATGGCTGCAGACCATACAAGAAAACACTTGGGCATCTTATAAAATGTACAGACTTTATTCCAAATCAATAAAATACAGCATGTAGTAGGACACCGCATGTCTGGCCTACACATTTCGGACACAGCGGTTCTTAATCATGACCCTGCACGACTGCTTGCCCTACTCTGGGATGTCTGTGCATCAGGTTGTCTGATTGGAGAAGCAGGAGTGAACTGGAAATTACCTTAGAGAAAACACAGTACTGATCAGATAATATCGCAGGCAGTAACCTTTTAAATTAAAGGGGTTGTCTCTCATTTGTTATGTAGAGGAATTTATTTAGTAATGTATTGTGATTACCCATATTGCTTCCTTTGCTGGCCGGATTATACACTTATTGTTGCCATAGTCACGACCACCCTGGAATCCATAAGTGGTGGTCATGCTTGCACACTATAGAAAAAAGCGCCGTGTCCTAGGACCTTGGGAGCGCACATAGGCTAGTGCTTTTTCCTATAGTGTGCAAGCACGGCCACCACTGATGGATTGCAGGGTGGTCATAACCATGGAAACTAGCAGTCTATAACGTGAAGGATGTGTCTGGTTGAGTATATGTTTGTATTTCCCATGAAATACCAAGCGGCCTGTGAAGCGTTCATTTACAGCTGCAGACAAGATTGCGCGTGACTCAATGGATTACACAGTACTGTAGCTTAATATTTAAAATTAGTCATACAGTACATTTCATTCATGTTAGGCTACATTCACACGACGGACAGCACATGGTTGCGGTCCCCAATGCACGGGTCCGTGATCAGTTCCCACTGCAAAAAAGTAGTGCATGCACTACTTTTTTGAGGTGTGGAGGCACGGACAGAAAACCCACGAGAAGCACTCTGTAGTGCTTCTGTGGGCCTCCGTTCCGTGCCTCCGTTCCGCATCTCCCGGATTGTGGACCCATTGAAGTGAATGGGTCCGTGATGTGGGATGCACACGGCTGGTGCCTGTGTATTGCGGGCCACAATACGGCCACGGGCAGCACACGGTCGTGTGCATGAGCCCTTATGCCTCATTCACACACAGTATTTTGGTCAGTGATTTCCATCAGTGATTTTGAGCCAAACCCAGGTGCGGCTCTAAACACAGAACAGGTGCAGATCTTTCCCTTATACCTCATCTCTGTGGAGGCTCCAATCTTGGTTTTGGCTGACAATCACTGATGGAAATCACTGACCAAACACTGACTGTGTGAATGAGGCTTTACTGTTTTAAAGTAGCACACAGGGGCTGTTTTCCCCTGTAACTTTGGCTTCTATGGGTGCGTAAGTTATCGTAAAAAAGTGCAGATTAGAAAGAAATGATAAAATGTGCCTTTTTTGACATTTCGGGGAACATATTATATGTCAAAAATATATACATAGATAAATGAAAAATATAAAATACTAATAACTGTAATTTGAACAAAATGACTTGTACAGTTTAGGCTACTTTCACACTGGCGTTTCTGGGTCCGCTTGTGAGATCCGTTTCAGGGCTCTCACAAGCGGCCCAAAATGGATCAGTTTAGCCCAATGCATTCTGAATGGATAAAGATCCGCTCAGAATGCATCAGTTTGCATCCGTTCAGCCTCCATTCCGCTCTGGAGGCGGACACTAAAACGCTGCTTGCATCGATGCGGAGCCAAACAGATCCGTCCTGACTTACAATGTAAGTCAATGGGGATAGATCAGTTTTTACTGACACAATATGGCGTAATTGAAAACGGATCCGCCTCCCATTGACTTTCAGTGTAAGTCAAAACGGGTCAGTTTGCATTTTTATTTTTTTTGTTCATGGTAATGCAAACGGATCCATTCTGAACGGATACAAGCGTTTGCATTATAGGTGCGGATCAGTCTGTGCAGATACCAGACGGATCCGCACCCAACGCAGGTGTGAAAGTAGCTTACCCCAAATGAAACTAAAAGAGAAAAAAAAACTATAAAAAAATTCCCCTATGTGTGCTAAAAAAAACTTTTTTTAAATTATTTTGGTAGCTCAACAAATAAAAAAGTTAAGACCATTATACCACCCAAAAAACACCTGGTCACTAAAGGGGTTGTCTAACATTTTTTTATATGGTAGGGGGACAGTTAGAATAATATAAAAATTATACTGACTGCAGGAGTGTAAGGCCCCTTTCACACGGGCGAGTATTCCGCGCGGATGCGATGCGTGAGTAGAATGCATTGCACCCGCACTGAATCCTGACCCATTCATTTCTATGGGGCTGTGCACACGAGCGGTGATTTTTACACATCATTTGTGCGTTGCGTGAAAATCGCAGCATGCTCCTCTTTGTGCGTTTTTCACGTAACGCAGGCCCCATAGAAATGAATTTCACACACGGTTGCTAGGAGACGATTGGGATGGAGACCCGTTCATTATTATTTTCCCTTAGTTATTATTATTAATAATGGAGACCCGATCATTATTATTTTCCATAGTTATAAGGGAAAATAATAACATTCTGAATACAGAATGCATAGTACAATAGCGCTGGAGGGGTTAATAAAAAATACAAAATAATTAAACTCACTTTAATCCACTTGCTCGCGCAGCCCCACTTCTCTTCTGTCTTCTTTTTTGCTGTGTGCAGGAAAAGAACCTGTGGTGACGTCACTCCAGTCATCACATGGTCCGTCACATGATCTTTTACCATGGTGATGGATCATGTGATGGCCCATGTGATGACCGGAGTGACGTCACCACAGGTCCTTTTCCTGTACACAGCAAAAAAGAAGACAGAAAAGAAGCCGGGCTGCGCGATCAAGTGGATTTAATTATTTTTTTTAACCCCTCCAGCGCTATTTTACTATGCATTCTGTATTCAGAATGCTATTATTTTCCCTTATAACCATGTTATAAGGGAAAATAATACAATCTACAGAACACGATCCCAAGGCCGAACTTCAGTGAAGAAGTTCCGGTTTGGGTACCAAACATGCCGATTTTTCTCACGCGAGCGCAAAACGCATTACAAGGTTTTGCACTCGCGCGGAAAAATCGTGCATGTTCCCGCAACGCACCCGAACCTTTTCCCTCAACGCCCGTGTGAAAGGGGCCTAACAGTATACCACAGGTGACTGTTGCAGCAGATCACTGGTTTCAGCGGTCTTAGGCCTCATGCAAACCGCGGATCCGCAAAAAAACGGAAGCCGCCCGTGTGCCTTCCGCAATTTGCGGAACGGAACTGGCGGCCCATTGTAGAAATGCCTATTCTTGTCCGCAAAATGGACTAGAATAGGACTTGTTCTACTTTTTTTGCGGGGCCATGGAACGGAGCAGGGGATGCAGACAGCACACCGAGCACCCCTCAACCAGTACGCAGTGCCGCCTGACTTCATTACACAGCACACAGAGTGCTGTCCGCATCTTTTGCGGCCCCATTGAAGTGATTGGGTCCGCACCCAAGCCGCAAAAACTGCTGCTTGGATGCAGACCCGAACAACTGTCGTGTGCATGAGGCTTTAGTCTTATATCATGTACTGCTGAGGCCAGTGCTTATCTGCTAGTAGTCACGTTCGGTATACTGCGCATCATTGCTGCTGCCAAAACATTATGTCTTGGCTGCAGTGGTGGGGGGAGGGGGGCAGCACTGGAATTCAGGGGGTATGGGATGCTGAATCAGTCAATTTTTTAATACTAACAGTTTCCCTGTCTTATTTTTTAAATATCTCAGACATCTCCTCTAAGGGCTTTTCAGGCCTGGTCAGTAAGAGGTTAAACAGACAGCTACTATTTGATGACACTTCTCAATATTATCCATTACCATTTACGCCATTCTTTAGCTATGTACTTACCTAGGTTACCTTGGATACTGCAGAATAATTGCTATTCCTCTCAAGGTACGAGAGCATAAACAATAGCAATACGTATTTGTATTGTTGATCCGTTTCCACATTCAGGTGCTGTATTTTCTTTTCTGAATAAATCTTTTGCTAAACTATATTTAACTACAATGCCTAGTAATGCTAGATAATTAACCTGACAAAATGTCATCATATGGACATAATATGACACTACCTGTACAGTTTAATAAGAGGTCATGGGGCCAGTATACATTGAAATATACATATTAATGGCATTTCAGAACTGACATTTTGTTACCTTGAAATATGTCATAGAATGTTGACCCTGAATATCCCTGATAGTGTGCATTATTACACAGATTGATTTAAAGAAACCTTTACATACTGCTTCCTAAGGACCCTTTCACAGGAGCGAGTTTTTCGTGGGGGTGCGATGTGTGACGTGAACGCATAGCACCCGCACTGAATTCTGACCCATTCATTTCAATGGGTCTGTGTACATGAGCGTTTTTTTTCACGCATCAGTTCTGCATTGCGTGAAAAACGCAGCATGTTCTATATTCTGCATTTTGCGTTTTTCACGCAGCCCTGGCCCCATAGAAGTGAATGGGGCTTAAGTGAAAAACGCATTGCATCCGGAAGCAGGTGCGGATGCAATGTGTTTTTCACTGATGGTTGCTAAGAGACGTTGTTTGTAAACCTTCAGTTTTTTATCACGCGTGTGAAAAACGCATCGCACCTTCGCGTAGAAAACTGAACAACTGAACGCAATCACAGACAAAACTGACTGAACTTTCTTGCAAAATGGTGCGAGTTTCACTGAACGCACCCTGAACGCATCCCGACTTAATCCGTATCGTTCATGTGAAAGAGGCCTAAGGCCTCGTTCACACTTCAGTGATTTCCATCAGTGATTTGTGAGCCAAAACCAGGTGCAGCTCTAAACATAGAACAGGAGCAGAAATTTCCCTTCTACCTCATGTCTATGGAGGCTCCACTTCTGGTTTTGGCTCACAAATCACTGATGGAAATCACTGACCAAACACTGAAGTGTGAACGAGGCCTAAAGGTTACACTTCTAAAGCCTGTATGCAACTGGTGGCCCCCCAGGACGATGTGGCCCTAATAGTTTGTGTCACGGTGCTCCTACCTGGATACTGTCTCTCCCCTGGGTTAGGCTCCGTACCAACAAAGGAGACTTGGAGAAGCTGAATGGTTTTACTTGAATAAACTTGCAATAAACTTGTGTCTTGTATACAATGTTTGTTCTTGGCTCCAGCAGGTTAAGAGTAATTTTTATTATTTAATAACACAATATGGAAACATAAAGGGTAGTTTAGATAGTCAGGTGGGTAGGCAAGAATTAAATAGATGGGGATGGAAAGAGGAATGTAATCACTTAGAGGTGTTGGAGTCAGGCTTCTTGGGGAAAAAAAATACTGGTAATAGGATATTAAACTTAGTAGAATACGTATGGGGGGGAATTAAGAAGATATTGGAGATTAAAGGGTTTTTGAATGATACACCGATTATGGAAAAATCTTAATTTAAAGGAATTGGAAACAATAAGGGACTATATAGATTGGGAAAAAAAAGGAATGAAATATCTAGATCAGATCTTTGAGGAAGATAAGCTGAAGGACTTTAACATAATGGTGCTGGAATTTGGGATCCCCCATAGCGATATGTATAAATACTTCCAGCTTAGGAATGCACTGCGGACAGTGGTACAGGAGGATAGGTATAGAAGGGAAAAATCTGACAGGCTGGACAAGTTTACCGCAGTAGGGGAAGGAGGAGGAACAACCGCAAGGAGATATAGGTTTTTGATGGAGGGAAAGAGAAAAAGGATTATAATGCTTGCTGTGAAAAAATGGGAGAAAGATCTAGAATCCTTTACGGAAGAAAAATGGAGAGATGCCCTCAGAAACTATGCGACAATCTCGGATAGGGGTTCACATAAGATCTCACAATTCTTCATAGTGCATAGATTACATCGATCTCCATGGATGTTGAAAAGAATGGGAGTGAGAGTAACAGATAAGTGTCCAAAATGCTGGGAGGAGAGAGCAGATTTGATACATTGTTTCTGGAGATGTCCCAAACTCCATAGATATTGGACAGAAATAATGGAAACTGTGTTTTTGCTCCTGAAGGTTCGGTTGCCTAATGATCCAGTAATCTGTATTCTAGGGGCAACTGAACATTTGAAGTTAAATAAAAAAATACGATTGGTTTTGAATAAAGTATTATTTCAGGCCAGACTTCTTATACTCAGGAAATGGATAAAGGCAGACTCGCCGACGGTGGGACAGTGGAGAAAGGTAATAGATAACCTAATTAAAGAAGAACGTGTGATGAAGAATCACACTAAAAAAATTACAAAATCTCGACCAAGTATGGAAAAACTGGTTACTTTAGGGTCGGAGGATGTTGTGTTTTTTTTTTGTTTTTTTTCCTCACGTCCCCCCCTCCCCTCCCTTTATGGGTGGGAGGGTATTGAGGAGGGAGGAGGGAATGGGAGGGAGGGGGAATGGGGGAGGGAGGGAAAGGGGAGAAAGAAGGAAAAATGAATTGTAATTATTAACTGTTAATATCTGATTTTTATCTATTTGCTGGAGTAATGTGTTCTTTCATGGATGTATTCTTTCTATGAAATTGAAATAAAGATTAATTAAAAAAAAAAAAAAAAGAGTAATTTGTCAGGTAAACTTGAATACTTTGCCTTATCTCTCTCATGTGCTACTCTCTGGCTTCTATCTGGTTACTGGACTTTCTAGAGGTTCTTGCATGGTTGAGTGGGGGCCCAAACCCCAATGAATATGACCCAATTCTCTAAGGCTACTTTCACACTTGCGGTAGCTTTCTCCTGCAGGCTGTTCCGGCGAGGAAATAGCCTGCTGGATGCGTGTTAACACTAGTGCACCGTGCCGGTCGGAAGTCCACTCCGGCCCCATTCCCTATAATGGGGCGGGCCGGAGGTCCGGCCACAGCACGGCAAACGTGCCGAGAGGCAGCTGGAATAAAACTGCAGCATGCTGTTTTTTTCAGCCCACCTCTCAGCATTTTTGCCGTACTCCCTGGGAAGTCGACCCTCCCCATGCACACCGCATTTGCTATACAGTAGCACAAACAGTACCTCTCGCATCCAGGTCCTCTCAAGTGACATCTTCTCTGATGTAGATCTTCTCTGTCATCATCTTCTACACTCGGTCCAGACAACTTCTCTCAACCGTCTTGTCTCTGCAGAGTGTGACGCACAGACACCTTAGCTTCCTCACTTTTCTATCATCATCCCCCAACTTGTAGTCTCCACAGTGATCTCCTGCTGCTCTCTGTGCTCCCCAATACCCCCAAATACTATCCTGAAGAAAAATGAGTGCTGTACAGATAGCCCCCCCATAGTAACACTGCTCCTCGTAGTCCCATCAATAGTAATTCCCTTCTAGAATGCCCTCGTTAGTAATACTGCCCCCTACAGTGCCCCCAACAGTGCTATTTCTCCCCAACAGTGCCTCCATGAGTAGAAGAGTCCTCCAGTATTAGTAATGCCCTCACAGACCCCTCAGTACTAATAAGTAGAGATGGCTTTGCTTTTCGCCCGGCAGTAGTTTTGCGGTGAACTTTGCTCGTTCGCGATTTGCAGAACAGGTCAACATATGACAATGTCCGCCGGTGCCATATTCTTTTCCATTGTGCAGAACTTTGACCGATGACACATCCATCAGGTGGGACAGGACAGCCAATTGAGACATTTCAGCACATGGACACCCCCCCACCCTATAAATAAACCCGATCTGGCTGCCATTTTACATTCAGTCTTTTGCCAGAGTAGGGAGAGGTTGCTGTGTGGAGCAGGGATAGACTGTTAGGGACACTAAACGCTAGCTAATAGGGCCACAAAAGTCCTTTTAAGGACTGGTATAGGTGTGCTATCGATAGGTGTGACATACAAAGGGGTGTTATATATGTATAATATACTTTATAACATAGAAAGTATATTATAGTGCATTTGTATTGTGCAGCAGTTGTGTGCCGTTCTTCTGCGATACTGCAGCTATACAGAGGGACAAACACTATTGGAATAACTAATTGCAACTGCTGTGATATATAAGTTGTCCCCCCAAAAAAACTGATTAAAGCAAGGATGTGATATACCTATAATATACTTTATATATAGTGCATTTGTATCGTGCAGCAGTTATGTGCGATATCTCAGCTATACAGAGGGACAAATGCTATTGGAACCACTAATTTCAACTGGTGTGATATACCAGTTGCCCCCCCCCCCCCCCCCAAAAAAAAAAAAACTGATTGAGGCAGGGGTGTGATATACCTATAATATACTTTCTATATAGTGGATTTGTATTGTGCAGCAGTTGTGTGCGGTTCTTCTGAGATACCGCAGCTATACTGAGGGGCAAACGCTATTGGAACAACTAATTGCAACTGGTGTGATATACCAGTTGCCCCCCAAAAAAACAGATTTAGGCAGGAGTGTGATATACCTATAATGTAATTTTGATATAGTGCATTTGTATTGTGCAGCAGTTGTGTGCGGTACTGCAGCGATACCGCAGCCATTCAGAGGGAAACGCTATTGGAACAACTAATTGCAACTGGTGTGATATATCAGTTGCCCCCCCAAAAAACTGATTGAGGCAGGGGTGTGATATACCTATAATATACTTTCTATATAGTGCATTTGTATTGTGCAGCAGTTGTGTGCGGTTCTGCTGAGATACCGCAGCTATACAGAGGGACAAACGCTATTGGAATAAGTAATTGCAACTTGTGTGATATTCCTGTTGCCCCCCAAAAAACTGATTCAGGGGTTTGATATACCTGCTTCCAGCAAATAATCATTAAGGGGTTCTATATACCTGCTTCCACAAATACTGTTCTTCTATAGGGACTTTGTAAAAGGGTCATTTTGAAAGGCAGAGAAAGAGGCAGGCCATTCCGCAGGGGGTGGTAGGGGTCGGGCAGGTGCACCAGGCAGGAGCTTAAGTGGGAAATTGGAGAAGGTGCGTGCGATTACATCAAAGGACGCACCAGAGTTGGTTGAGTGGCTCACTCAGCCTTCCGCTCCTGCACCCTTCTCATCCCCTGTATCTGCACCCTCCTCACTCTTCTGTGTGCACCCCCAAAAACACCACCACCACTATAGCCCCTCCACTCGAGTCAGAGGAATTATTTTCCCATCCATTCCCAGACCTTACCGATGCGCAGCCATTCTTGGCATTGGATGAGGAAGAGGAGGTAGCAACGACCGCCACTCGGCAGTCTGACGACAGTACCCAGATCAGCCCAAGGACGGAGGTCCCCGCTGTTCTCTAATTTCAGTGGTGGTAAAAGTGACGATGATGACATGTCGATCAATGTCACGTGGGTGCCCACAAGAGAGGAAGAGGAGGGGAGTTCAGAGGAAGAGACAGAGCAGCAGATAGGGGGAAGAAGTAGGAGAAGCAGACAGAACTCTCAGTGCACAGGAGGCAAAAAGCAGACTGGAAATGTATCTGGAGCGAGTATCCACCATGCACGGTCACATCTGGCGCTCCCAGGACGCCGGCACATGGCTCCGTAGTGTGGGCTTTTTTTAACGTGTCTGCTGCTGACAATAGTGTTGCCATCTGCAGCCTGTGCTGTTAAAACATAAGTCGCAGTAAGCCCAACACTCACCTAGGGACGACCGCCTTAAGAAGGCACCTGGCCTCCCATCACCGAGCCCAATAGGAGCAACACCGTCAGAACCCACAAAGCCACACTCCCGGCGCTCCACGTCCTGCCTCTTCTCCTCTCTCTTCCCATTTTTCCTCCACTCCACCTTCCACTCATGCTGTCGTCGCGTTCATCTGGCAAAAGGCAGGCTTCCGTGGCCTAAATGTTCGAACGTAAAAAGTTGATGACACCAGATAACCCTCTTGCCCAACAGCTGACCGCCGGCTTGTCGGAACTGCTAGCCCGCCAACTACTGCCATATAAGCTGGTGGCCATTGGCACACCGCGATGGATCCCCAGAAGGATATATTTTTCCCAGAAGGGCATCCCAGAGCTATATGGTCACTTTCAGCTGCAAGTGAATATATCTCTGGCACACAGTTTCCATGCCAAGATACATCTGACCACAGACACGTAGTCTAGCAAACTACTCCATCCTCCGTCTCCTCGGCTGACTCCTCCTTTTCTACTGCTTCCGCTGCACCCCCTTTCCCCCCCAGCTCCCCAGAACCTATGCGACGTGCCAGGTGAAACGTTGCCATGCTGTGCTGCAGCTGTTGTGCCTGGAAGCCAAGAGTCACACCGGTCCTGCACTCCTTTCAGCTCTGCAGTCACAGGCCGATCAGTGGCTAACCCCCCTCAATTTGACAGTTGGTAAACTGGTGTGCGACAATGGTGCCAATCTGCTGAGCGAGCTGAAACAGGGCAAAATGACACACATGTGACGTGCATGGCACACGTCCTGAACTTAGTCATGCAGAGATTTGTTGCCAAACGCATGCAGACTTCTGCAGCCATTTGTTGAGATCACCAAACTGGTCAGTCGCAGCCAGGGTGCCAACAGTGACAACGCCTTCTTTCTGGAGCGTGCATTGTGTGGTGTCATTGATCAAGCCGTCGAGTAGCAGGAGCAGGAAGATGGGGAAGTCGCAATGCTGAATGAAGTCCCGGGGAGGCTACTCCATCTGAGACAAGTCCGCAGGATTGTGCCTGGGGGGAGGATGAGGAGCAAGAAGAGCAGGCTTTAAACTTTTCTGGGATCCCTGGTGTTGTCCGCGGATGGGGGAGGAGACAGAGGATGACATTCTCCTGGGCAATGAGCAAGAGCCAGGCTCTCCACCGCTTCCAATTTAGTGCAAATGGGGGCCATCATGCTCCAGTGTTTGAAGAGGGGCCCCCCGTATAAAAAGCATGAAGGGCAAGGACCAGTACTTGGTGACAACGCAAAGTGGCGGACATGTTACCAGCATCACAGAGGACTGTTAGAATGCAGCATTTCCAGGCTTTGCTTCGAGAGATGCTGCATTCTGCTGTTGTGGGGGCTGGCAGAGGAATTTCCACCCACAGAGAAACAGTTGCAGGTACCAAACCTACCGCGCATGCAAGAAGAGGGCGGTTTGAAGATGTGTTGGTCACTTCGGATATGAGATTATTCTTGCAGCCAACCAATCGACAGCCGCCCTCTGCATCCAGCTTCAGAGAATGCCTAGACCGACAAGTGTTAACGGCCGATGTGGACGCTCTGAGAAGCAATGAACCCCTTGACTACTGGGTGTGCAGGCTTGACCCGTGGACAGACCTGGCACAATTTGCCATGGAACTCTTGGCTTGCCCCTCGTCCAGTGCCCTGTCCGAAAGGACATTCAGCGTAGCAGGGGGGATCGTGACCGATAAGCGGACTCGCCTAGTTCATGACAATGTGGACTACCTTACATTTCTAAAAATGATCTCGGAGGAATTAAACACCTGTGACGACCACGTTTAATTGAATTTCACCTATTACCATTGTGTTTTTTTTTGAAAAGGGGGATTTCGTTAGCGATGTTTTTAATCCAATTTTATATTTTTAGTTCTTTTAAACATATGTATTTGACATGTATTTGTACTGGCCTGCAGTAAAATTGATATCCAATGACCGTCTAATATACCTACAGCCACATAATCACTTGATGTTTTCTGTCCGGTGAATGCCTAATGTTTGGTGCCTGTACTCCACTGGCCTGCAGTAAAATTGATCTACAATGACCGTCTAAAATACCTCCAGCCACATAATGACTTGATCTTTTCTGTACGGTGAATGTATAATTTTTGGGGCCTATAATCTAACTGGCCAACAGTAAAATTGTTATACGGTGACCGCCTAATGTACCTCCAGCCACATAATGATTTGATCTTTTCTATACGTTGAATGCATCATTTTTAGGGCCTGTAATGTATCTGGCCAACAGTAAAATTGTTATACGTGACAGCCTAATGTACCTCCAGCTACATAATGACTTGATCTTTTCTGTACGGTGAATGCATAATTTTTGGGGCCTGTAATCTAACTGGCCAACAGTAAAATTGTAATACAGTGACCGCCTAATGTACCTCCAGCCACATTATCAATTGTTCTTTTCTGTACGGAGAATGAATAATAGTCCACTGGCCTGCAGTAAAATTGATATTAATTGACCGTCTAATATACTTCAAGCCACATAATCACTTGATCATTTCTGTACGGTGAATGCCTAATTGTTGGGGCCTTAGAGGAATTCAACACCTGTGATGACCACGTATTATCGAATTTCACCTATTATCCTTTGGGGTTTATTCAAGAGTGGGGTTGTCGATAGCCATGTTTTTAATCCAATTTTATATTTTTAGTTCTATTAAACATATGTATTTGACATGTATTTGTACTGGCCTGCAGTAAAATTGTTATCCAATGACCGTCTAATATACCTCCAACCACATAATCACTTGTTTTTCTTTGTATGGTGAATGCCTAATGTTTGGGCCCTGTACTCTACTGGCCTGCAGTAAAGTTGATATCCAATGACCATCTAATATACCTCCAGCCACATAATCACTTGATGTTTTCTGTCCGGTGAATACCTAATGTTTAGGGCCTGTGCTCCAGTGGCCTGCAGCAATGACGGTCTAATATACCTCTAGCCACATAATCACTTGTTCTTTTCTGTCAGGTGAATGCCAAATTTTTGGGGCCCGTACTCCCGTGGCCTAAAGTAACATTTTTCTAGGCTCCTGCAGGGCACATTTTTGAGAGTTTCCCTTTAAGACGCATATAGATGGCCCCTAATTAAAATACATATTTTTGGGGGGAATTTTTGCCATTGATCCCCCTCTGGTATGTCACTGTCCATGTTGTGGGACGTTTTGTGCACTTCTAGTAAGTATTTGGTGACTGCAAATATGACCTGAAGGTTTTTCAGGTTCGCCTGCCGTTAAAGTGAATGAGGCCCGCCGCGAACTTGCGGTTCGCAAATCATCCCGGCCGATGTACATCCATTACTACTAATAAGGCCCCCTATAGAGCTCTTTGTAGAAATAAGGCGGATCTATAAGATCCTCCTTTAGAGCCCTCAGTAGTAATAAGAACTCCTGATGTCCCCTGGATTTAAAATGCCCCTACAGTGCTCCCAGTGTTTATATTGCCCCCTCCTGTTATAATGCTCTCCCCTGAAGTGCCCCTTGTATATTCCTCCTCTTAGTGTCCTCACAAATTATAATTCCTCAGCCCTCCCACCATACAGTCCTATGTAAATAACACCATTTCCCTCCCTCCACCATAGAGTCCCATGTAAATAACATCACACCATCTCTGCAGACCCCTGCAATATACAGTTCCATGTAAATACCATCCCTCTATGTCTACAACCCCCTTCAAAATACAGTCCCATGTAAATAACATCACCCCCTCCCCAGTCTCTTCCAGCATACAGTCCCATGTAAATAACATCACTCCCTCCCCCAGCCACCATCAATATACAGTCCCATGTAAATAACATCACTCCCTCCCACAGCCGCCATCAGTATACAGTCCCATGTAAATAACATCACTCCCGCCGCAGCCACCATCAATATACAGTCTCATGTAAATAACATCACTCCCTCCCCAGCCACCTCCAATACACAGTCCCATGTAAATAACATCACTCTTTCCACAGCCACCTCCAATATACAGTCACATGTAAATAACATCACCCCCTCCCACAGCCACAATCAACATACAGCCCCATGTAAATAACATCACTCCTGAACATTTAGTTCCATGATAACATATTTCCCTTCAGCCCTAACATACAATCCCAGTTAAATAACCACAACTCCCAGCATTGCCTCTCCCTTCACTTACCTCTCCTCATATACAGACATCACCACAGCTTCTTCTCCTCTTCACTGCCGTCCTCTCCTGCACTGGTCACATGATGGTGACATCATCGCAGGTCCTTCTCAACCCCTGCCTTCTGCACTGATCCCATGACCTGTGATGTCATCACAGGTCCTTCAAATCTTGCAGTGCATTAGATTCAATTGTATTGCCGTCCTTAGGGTGGCAATACATTTGTATCTGCCTGGCAGGCAGTATATTCGGGCTTGGGACAAAACATCAGGGGCCCAGGCCCCAAATGTTTTAGCCTAGCAACGCCCCTGGTACAAACCAATACAAAGGCGGCAATCAGGCTAGCAATAGGAATGTAGGAGTAGTACTGTCCCTGTGGGCCACAAAACTAATAAAATACGAAACAATTAGTTATATTTCAACTCAAAGTAAAATGCCCAAAATCTGTGCCACAAGTAGTCTGTGTTACTTGAATGGCATTAGTTATTTAAGTAGTAGGCTCTAGATCAGTGGTGGTCAACATGTCATAATACAGGGCTTCAAATGCAGTTATTGACTTAAAGGGGTTGTCTCACTTCAGCAAGTGGCATTTATTATATAGGCAAAATTAATACAAGGCACTTACTAATGTATTGTTGTTATCCATATTGCTTCCTTTAGTGACTTGATTCATTTTCCCATCACATTATACACTGCTGGTTTCCATGGTCACAACCACCCTGCAATCAATTAGTGGTGGTTGTGCTTGCACACTATAGGAAAAAGCACCAGCCTCTCTTGTGGCCAGGACCCTGGGAGCGCACATAGGCTAGGGCTTTTTCCTATATTGTGCAAGCACGGCCACCGCTGCTGGGTTGCAGGGTGGTCGTAACCATGGAAATAGAGAATATATAATGTAATGGAAGAATGAATCCAGCCAGAAAAGGAATCACAATACAATAGTCAGTGCCTTATATTAACTTCCCCTACATAATAAATGCTATTTGCTGAAGTGTAAAAACCCCTTTAAACGCTCATCAGTCACATAAAAACTTGAAAAACACTCCCAAAAATGTAACTTTTGACATATGTGAGCCTAGTATGTTTGAAAGCTAAGCTTTTAAATAAGACCAAGATCACAGTGCTAGGTGCGATATATGGAGAGATACAGCTATTAGGAATTGGGTCAGGAATGAAAGCTGCAGGTATATACAGCTTTCACTGGGAGCCATTTCTAAGGACTGTAATACTAAAACACGGGGGGCACACCAATAATCATTTTAACAGAGTGCTGGCCTGGTATATATATATGTCATGACCCGGGTTGTATTCGAACTGGGATCTTCCTGGTCTCTTAAACCATAGCCTTACCTGTTGTGCTACAGAAGAGATCTATACTTTGGGAATGTCCTTACTGTGTTCAACACTACATCATACTCTCTAGCTCCACCTGCTGCCAGCTGTGGACAATTCTCAATCTGGACAGCCTTTAAATAGGAAGTGAGGTCATCACTCAGTGCCCGTTTATTTGGATTTCTTCCCTGGGTGTTTTGACTTCAGTGATCTTCCTTGTATTAAACTCCTGCCTGATATCCCGACTATTCTACAGCCTGCTGATTTTGTACCTTGCCGCCAGATCGTGAATGACCTTAGCCTGCCTGACTCTTCTCCGGATTTTGACTCTGAACTATTCGCCTGACAACGCTTTGCCTGGATCTCAAGCACACCATTTCCACTTCGGACACTACCTTTTACAGGTACCTTACAATATAAGACATAAAGACAACCAGACAAAGAAATACCATATAATGGCCGCACATCAAGAAGAAAATAGAGAATATTTTATTGAAATATCAAAGTTAAAAACAACATGTACATGGGGCAAACCCCAAGGATGGTTCAGTAAGAAGTATGACAATGATTATATCAACATATGATAATGTCCCACAGGAAAGACAATAAATAAGCGGGAAAGCCATAAAATCACTATCAAAATTATATCCCTCAATCCTATAGTGGAAACATGATCAGTGGTAACACACAAGGCATACAAAACCCATCCAAGAGGAGTGCACTGAAGCCTAACGCGTATCGCTGGTTCCTAGACCAGCTTCCTCAGAGGTCCATGTGCATTGTAATCCTAAAATCTCATCTTATATAGTCAATGTCGTTAATTGAATAGATATTATATAAATTGTGATCATACCTGTTAAAAAGAGGCTAATGTTAGATGGAGGGGCCGACAGGTATCACCTGAATGTGTCCCGGTGCATGGTCCACGTGCACCCGCGGACGCCAGCAAAGCCGGCGTGTTGACATCGCGGGTGCGCATGCGCAAAATGGCTCCCGGAAGAGACCTCAGCCCCACGATGCGCTCCAAACAGCGGAAGCACAGCGAGGAGCCCGACGTCACATCCGCGAGCCCCATCGCAAGTTAATCCCCATGAGACGCAAAGCGCAAGCAAAAACAGCCACAGCAAAAATATTGATACAAAAAACATATGTAATATTCTTAATCATAATTAAATCCTTAATATACATAGTAATAAAACAATATATAGGAAAAAGTATATTTCCGGATTTGCCTCCTAATTATATGATTGTTATATGCCACAATAGATATACAGTAGTGCAAAAGTACATTAAAAATATGTTATGTGACCCCCAAAACCTCAACACCCTGACCAATAATAGTATAATTTATAAAGCCAAATTCATAAATTTTTAGGATATCACATATCATGCATGATTGGAGGAGAAAATCAAAATTCATAATCATGATGTCCGAACACATAAAAAATATATACATCATACAACATACATGATTAGAGGAAAGAACCATAATTCGTATCCATAATATCCGAACATCCAATCCCTGTTCAACCACAATGTAATACATAAAAACGAATTCATAAGTTGAAAATATTATATCATATTATAATCCACTAAAATACTAAATCAATGCTGAAACATAATCGCATGCGCACTTCGCAAATCCAAGGGGATTGTGGACCATGCATCGGGACAAAAAGGGCCAGACGAGCGCAAGCGCATATATGAGCAAAAAAAAGAGCAAACCTAGAGCACTCATAAAAAGACGAATAATACATGTCTAAATTAATAATTATAGATCCCACTATTTTTATATCAAAAACCAAATTATCAGCAGTCCATACAGCATATAGATGGAGATATATGATGCAAATAAGGACCCGGTTAATCACCAAGAACGGGTTAAAAATGAGGATATTGTGTATACTACAAAGAAATGTGACCTAGGGTCATTGGAGTCGCACGAGCACCTAGCAAGTCCAAAGATCCGGGGTCAGTGAAAATATTAGAAGTGTCCTTTTGATAGGTCCTCCCTCTGTTGTAGGGTCAGTTAGACGAAAAAATCCAGAGGAGAAGAGTATTCGTGTTACGGTGAGTCCTGTGTTGCAGTGAGCTTTAATCCTGTGATCCTAAATATAAAGAAATAGAAACTATTCAATAAAGTGAAAAGAAAAAGGAGGAAAAACAAACAGAGTAATATATAGACCCATGAATTAGGAGGATGGGTCTACATATAAAAGCCAGTGAAAGTAAGTTCCTCATTGAGCCCCCCTGGCGATTGTGAACCAAGGTTGTATATCCATCTTGCTTCAGACCGGAGCAAACACCTGGAGATATGTGTACCCCTAATGTTGCCCCGGATCAAGTCCAATCCCACCACCCGTAGGTCATCATACCTACCATTGTGGTGGTCCAAAAAATGAGCTGCCACTGATGTAAGTGGTTTCTTGCCCTTGCTTCTATCTCTTGCTGCCAGTCGAATATTTGATGTATGTTGTTGCACTCTTTTCCTCAATTCTTGCATTGTCTGGCCCACATAGATCTTCTCACAGGGGCACAAAAGAGCATATACTACGTTCCTAGAACGGCAATTAATATACTGTTTTAAGTACACTCTAGAATTGTCCCCATGGGAGAAAATATTTGAGTTCAGCATTAGTTGACATGTATTACAGTTCCCACAGGAATATGTACCTTTCAGGGCAGTGCCCCTGCCCGTAGATGTTACAGGGTGTTGGAAATGGCTGGATACTAACGTGTCTTTTAGGTTAGTTGCCCTTCGTGCTATGATCTTGGGTTTATCATCAACATATGCCGCCAATTTGTCATCCGATTGGAGTAAAAACCAGTGGGTGTTCAAGATTTTATAGAGGTTCGACCATTGATTGTTGTATTTAGTAATTAGCCGTACCTTGCTATCCCTTGGTTTAAGTCTGGGTATAAATAGATCCTCACGTGTTGATCCTTTTGCATTCTCAAATGCCCGTGATATGACTTTTTTTTGGGTAACCCCTCTCATGTAGTCTCATGGATAAATCTTCTGATGCCATCTTAAAATCATTCATTTCCGTGCAATTACGTTGTAAGCGTAGGAACTGGCCCCCAGGTATACCCATCTTTAGATGTTTAGGATGGAAGCTTGAGAAATGCAATATATTATTGGTTGCTGTGTGCTTTCGAAAAAGAGAGGTTACCAATCTGCCATCATTTACCTTGATTTGAAGATCCAGGAAGTCAACCTTAGACTCCGAAATATTAGATGTCAAGGTTATGTTATATTGGTTGTCATTAAGTTGGTTGATGAAATCTTCACATTCTTGTCTTGAACCCTGCCAGAAAAACAAAATATCATCTATAAAGCGATACCAGCCCACCACATGGTCCCTGAAGCCGTCCATTGGGTAGACACGTCTGGCCTCCCACCAACCTAGAAATAGGTTGGCATAGGAGGGCGCACAACGTGCCCCCATGGCCGTGCCCGAGACCTGCCTGTAAAACACCCGGTCAAAAACAAAATAATTGTGAGAAAGAACAAATTCCAATAAACTCACCAGGAAAGTGTGGTGGGCTGGATCGCCTGTAGTGGAACAGGACAAGAAAAATTCAACGGCAGTGATCCCATGGTTATGGGCGATATTAGAGTATAGCGACTCAACGTCGCATGTAACCAATAGAATATCTGATGGCAAGGTAATCTGCTTAAGTTGTTGGATGAGGTGCATAGAATCACGGATGTAAGATTTCAGTCCCAGGACGAACGGCTGCAAGAAGAAATCTAAATAAATAGATGCTTGCTCACACAGTCCCCCAATCCCCGCCACAATTGGCCGACCTGGTGGGTCCTCTAGGTTTTTTTGCACCTTGGGTAGCATATAGAAAGTTGGTGTTATGGGACAACTCACCTCCAGAAAATGGAGTTCCCGTTTCGTTATAATTCTCATGTCAAGGGCCCTTTTCAGGAGTTGGTCCAATTTTTTCTTAAAGGTGGTTGTGGGGTCTGCTGGAATAGGAGTATAGAAAATCTTATTACCTAATTGCCGTATATACAGCTTTCACTGGGAGCCATTTCTAAGGACTGAAACTTGCACTGTATCAGTACAAGTTACAGTCCTAGTGTCACGATCTTGGCCTTGTTTAAAAGATTAAATTATCTGCTTAAAAACTATACCAAATAGCCCTTAGAAGTGCACCCCCTTCTGCAGCCACACCAGTATTGTCCTTTCCTGCCTGCAGGAGCACTGTTCAGTATGATTAGGAGGGGGATCGAACAGGACAGTCAGCCAGATCAAGGGAAGTAGTATATACTCATACTGTATAACTTTTCCACAAAGCTGTATTTTTGCTGCTGTCTCCATAGTTTATTTAGCTATAAACTGACTTTGTCTAAACAAGTTCAGAAGAAAAAATATATATGCTGTGTTGGTAATATATATATATATATATATATATATGAATAAATCATAGACCACATGCATATTGAAACGGCAATCCATTTACACGTACATATTCATACATACAACACAACTCTTAAGATGGTAAAAATCCAAGAGTGCTCACTAGAGATGTGCGACTCGCTCAAAAATTAATTCAGGTTCAGTTTGACTAAGTCTGTCAAGCTATTGGATTCGTGTTTCGCACATTAAAAAAATAAATATATTTTTTATTTGCCATAATTATTATTGGTCTCTAGTGCCCACGTAGAGCAAAGTATAAAGAATTGACCGCCTGGATCAGAATCCTGAGGAAGGCTTCTGAGTCACATGACTTTTCCTGGATGCCACACATCAGTCCATGATGATTGCTGCTATCATTTACTTGATGGGAACACAATGGAGAAGACCTTACTAATATTGTTTAACTAATTTAGCAATTATATGATACATTTTTGGCATGCCCCAACTATTTACCGAAGTCAGCTCTTTGTAGCTAAACTTTATTTTATCTACACACAAAATAATTTCATAAAATCTTTAAGGACTGTCTACTGGTTAATATTTCTTCATTGGATTGTACAGCTGCTTTCCTGAGCGAATCCTTCAGAGCTTTCATTTAGCGGTTATTGCTTGTTACTGTATCTGAAACTAATTATAAAACATACACCTGCTGCCAGATGCTGCCTTTAAGTGTGAAGGTGGAATTGCACATGTGGATTTTTTTTATTTGAAGCTTTCAAGATAATTCAATTTTAGAATTCATTTCCACTCATCTATGAAACAGAACAGATGGGCGCTAATGTCATATCAACAAATTCTTGTTATCTTCAGACTAAGTTATTAGGTGGTCTAAATGGTGAACATCTGTTGATGTAAATAACAGCTCTGCATTAATACGTTGATGTATCCTTGTCAAAGACACTTATTAATATACATACTGGAAAACAATATTCCAGGCACTGATTTTCTAAACTCTTTTCTTCTTAACTAGCCAGAAATAGTAGAGGTACAGATGTGAATTGGTTTGGCACTTGTTTGTCCATTTATTGTCTGGAGGTCTCAACAGAAAAAAAAAATTGCTTGGCTATGAGTAGTCTTTTTATTTATTTAAGTGGAATCAGTTGTACAGTACACGTTATTTTACATAATTCCATGTTTTCATCTAATACTAGGTATGATTCTGCCTTTGAATTTAGACAGGGCATTAAGGACATCTTTCTTATTCTCAAATAGTGAAAGAGTAACTGTCATGTCAGTTTTTTTTTTCTTATTAGTGTGTAAGGGCAGTGAGTTGAATAACTATAGTACTATTCTTTATAGGGAATTTTGTGTACTTTTATTAAAAAAAAACTGCCTGTAATGGATCACCTCTAACCACTGCATGTACTGTATGCCGAATACAGGTAATAGTAAGATGGCGAGGCAGACTTCTCAGCCTGCCTCTCCTCTGCCTGCCCCAACCGCTGCCTAAAGTGTTTTACTAGTTTTCTTACTAAGTGTCCCACAGTAAGGGACACAGACAGAAGTTGTAGAAACCCAAAGCCTTCTGCCCGTGTTTCTGTACACTTGCAGTCAGCCTTAATCACCATCCCACTAAGCAGCAGTGCCAGGAGGGCTTCCTTAGATGGGAGATGTCTAATTATTCACCAGTTAGCTACACCATCTGGAACTTTGGGTTGAATTCCAACCGGGTCAATACCTGCTTGGAATGTGTATGCTTTCATTATGTTTCACCCATTGTTACCAACATTTCTGCTGCTACATGCTATATGCATACAGACTTTTGGCACACCAGACAATGTGCCATGCAGTGATGTACTCAAAAATAAAGTAGAAAGAGGATTAAAAGAAAAAGACAAAACTGCAAAAAATAAAAGAAAAATGCCAGGTATTTTAGCTAAGCGTCTTTGCCAGCTGTACTGCAAAAGTGACTGATGTTGTTGCTGTCTTCTGCGGAACCCTTCACCAGGTTCCATAGCTGGGTATTATTCTTTTAGAGCATAGCTCTATACAGTAGTAAATTGTATTGTGCTAAACTGGTATCATTGGTTTGTTATATGCATTGATTGACCTTGGGAGACCAATGAGAAAATATTTTTTCTTTTATCCCTTTAAGATGATGTTGAAGCAATACCTTTGAAGCAGTTTGCTAAACATACTGCAGATCTACATGCAAGCAGTGGGTTCAATGAAGAGTTTGAGGTATACTTTATCGTTGAAGAAATTTCCATTTTTATTTGTATTTGATTGTACACGTGTCATGGAATTTACAGTAAGTAGGATACGTAGTATTCTTCATGTAATAGAAAAAATACAATGTCAGTGTTCCTGGATAGTTGGTATATGTTATCTAATCGATAGCTGCAAGGAACTATTTCAATGGCTCCTGGGACATGATATCACGGTCAAGTTAAGGCTCATTTAGAAGAGCAGATAATCGTTAAGGCAATTGATGACACAAGTGACCTATGCAGATGACAGTAATAACGACAAGCATTTACATGCACGGAGTACTGTGAACAAATTAGCTCATATTCAATCACATACTCGCTTAAAAGATGATCGTTGGCTGGTCTAGTCACGGTGCCTATTGGCAAAAGGTCACAGCAATGCACATTTACATTACCACAATTTATTAACGACAAATAATAACTTACTTGTTTTTAGCAAAATCATTCAGTCGCTACATACATTCACATTACACGATTACATTCTACTATTTTTAAGTTGGAAACTGCTCCATCTCTATCTATCTGTCTAGATCTGTCTATCCTCTAAAAGTGTCCATTGTTTTCAAGAAAAGTCCTCATTTTTATATATGCTCATTGTATTGATATTGAATATGAGGAGCATACTGGACCCTTGTCCAGTAATAATTTTTCTTTTTTTTTGTGTATTGGTGGGCTGCCCTCATATGAACATCAATTCATCAGCAGCTTGATCACCATTCATCTAGTTAAACCATCTATTCCTTCACCCAAGAACTGTGTCCTAAACAGTGTTTGACCTTTAAATGTTGTCATCCCAAGTTCAGATTTTGCAGAGGATGGGGGATTCTGTAACAATCTCATCCTTCCATTAGGCACCAAACCAATATTAGATGTGCTGCTAGATTTACCCTGCTCACCAATGCCAGCTTCCACTGTGCCATCTTTAGGTTATATATAACTTGTATCACCCATCTACATTATAATATTTCCATTGCATAAGACATATTCTATTTACTACACACTCACTTTTTGGTTTTAACATGGTCATTTGTGTTTAATTTATGCGGGAACCCAACTATATAAAGATGTATGAACTGGTTTAATCTCCTTTCCCCAGAAATTAAACATTTAATTGGAATCATGTATCAGTCGCATTTTATTTTGTTTCCATTCCCTATTATGTTTGCATTGTAAAATTTATGTTATATTTTTTTATTCACTCCCTCATTAGACACTGAAAGAGTTTTACCAGGTAAGAATGTTTTGTTGTCACTTCTTAGAGTAGCTATGTCTGAAACGTTTCTGCTCTGTTCTGTTCACACTGTTATTATGGGTTCTGTCTATATAGGATCCATGATGAACATGACTGATTCATTTTGTAATGGATTGTAACAGCTCTTATTGACCCACAATGGGTCTTTTAAGACTAGTCCATATTGCCTGGGTAAAAAAAAAAAAAAAAACACACCAAAAACCTGACTGAATAGAACATAACACCAGGGTGAATGTAGCTTAAGATTTTGGGGATTCATTTTTGTATTTGTTTGCAGGAGGTTCAGAACTGCACTTCGGATTTAGGCATAACATGTGATAGCTCAAACCATCCGGACAACAAGAATAAGAACAGATACATAAACATTGTTGCCTGTAAGTATGCAAAATTATATTTTTAAAAAAGGACTAAATATACAGTATATAAGATGGATAGAAAGATGGAAAAATACACTCTTCAACATTGAAATTGCAACATCAGAAAGGAAAATTTAAGAAATTTAGAAAATCACAGGATTGCTAGACATGTGGATGATATGCAAATCATAGAACCAAAATATTAAAAACTTCTGGATCTATTTTATTATTGGGTAGGACCAGCACTTACAGAAATACCTACACTTGCATGCCTTTGCCCACTGTCAGCGAGATTACTAATGATTGTCAGAGGAATGTTCTGCTACGCTGAATGCAGTTGGGCACCCAGATCATCAAGATCCACTGCTGGCAGCTCCCTGCAATTGCCAGCCAATGAAGTCACAGTTGTGCTCAATGGGAGACAAGTCAGGAGATGCTGCAGGCCATGGTAGCGCATTTAGGCTACACATGCTGCTCACAGTTGCCTGAGCAAACATGCAGCCTGGTGTCTTGTTGAAAAAAAAGGGCTCCTGGGACACTTTGGCGAAATGGCCGTACCACTGGTTCTACATCTAAATCAATGTAACGCCAAGCTGTCAGTGTACCTGAAATGAAGACTAGAGGGGTCTGGCTACCATACATTATGCCACCCCACACCGTAATCCCGTGAATAGGACTGGTGTGACATTCCCTTGCGAAGGCCTTATCATGGCATTTCCCAGGTGTTCTCCAGACCAATCTCCGGCTATCACTGCATCCAAGATAAAAGCAGGACTCATCAATGAAGAGTATAGACCTCCAATCCAGCTTCCATTGCTGTCTGCTGTATACTATGATAGCCTTTGAAAGTGGTGGCGTGAGGTCAATGGAACACCTGTATTCGGATGTCTGGCCCGTAGCCCAATGTTGTGCAAATGCCTTCTGATGGTTTGTGTAGACACAGTTTGCCACCCTAGGCTTGGGATATGATGTCCAATTTCGCTTGCAATACGGTATGGATTATCCGCTATTCTTCTAATTTGAAGATCCATCCTTGCAGAGGTTCTCCTCTGTGCACCTCTTGCTGTCATTCCTGTTCGTCATTACCCTCCCAACCGTCGGGACCTGCAATGTTGAACAGAGATGACATAGCTTAGGCGTGTAGCAATTCGCTAAAGTCATAAAACAAGGCCTCTTAGTTCAAGGATTCTGTCCCTCTCAGTTTGTGGCAGGTGGTGATAACTGGCACATCAATGAACAGGAGGCATCACACAATCATCTCACACAACTTAAAGTTATTTTTGAGGTTTCAAGTGTCTAAAAAAACTTGATTTCAATATGGCTTTTATGGCCATCTCACATGCCACTGATTGGAGCTAGGTGCTTGAAAATTTGATCAACTGCAGACCATAGCGATACCTGCTACTTCCTCGATTTGCATAACCACATGGCTTGTATTTCTTGGTGTTGCAGTTTTAATGTTCAAAATTGTAGTTAGGTAGGTAGATAGATAGCCCGCCTCCAGCGTTAGTATAACAAGTTGAGTGAGAAAGTGAATTGTTTTCTTTTAATTACCCACAAGTCACAAAAGATGCTGAAAGTGGTCCCCGTTCAGGTCTATGCATCTTTGGGCAGATTATGTTGGCTGATACTGCTTGCAGCTCTTCAACAGTGATGCTGCAGAAGAAAAAATGTCTTGCTTTTTCCAACAAGATGGAGCAACATCATGCCGGAACTCACTGGCAAGGGTTCATGAACTGTTTACGAAGGAGCGAACTGTGAGCAAGGGGTTATGGCCACCACGTTCCCCAAACTTGTTCACGTACGATTTTTATCTGTGGGGAAATTTAAAACAGAAAGTCCCTGGATGAATTCAAGGAAAACGTCACAAACACTATCCGCAGCGTCACAATCAGTATGAGCCAATATAATCCGACGTGCCCAAAGATGCATAGACGTGAACGGGGACCATTTCACAATTTTTTGTGACTTGTGGGTGATTAAAAAAAGCAACCCACTTAATTGTTTATCTTGTCATACTATCGCTTGAGGCGGGCTACTTTTTGTGGGCACCCTGTACAAATAAACTAGGAGAGTGGAGATTGTTAGCATCATTTGTTTTCACAAGCCAGACTAACCAGAAATTGTAAGAATTAAAGGAGTTGTCCAAGTTACATGAAGACTCCCCCAGCAACAGCAAATATGATAAAATAACTGAAGAAGTTGTACTTAGCATTTTTCTCCTCCTACAACTTCCAGCGTTATGCTCTAGTCCTGCAGTGCTGATGTCATCTTCCTAGCTGCTGCAATAAAGTATCATGGACATCAGTTCATGCAGCTGATCACTGCAATACACTGCGCAAGTCTGCTGAGACCAGTGATTGGATGCAGCAGTGACCTGGTGTGTGTGAGACGTCACTGCTGCACCCAGGAAAACAAACACTGGCAGGCGAAAACAGTGATATTTTAGTGGTAATTGTTATTTTATATAAAATTTCTGCTGGTGAGAGAGTTTTAATTTAACTTATACAGCCCCTTTAACTCAAGAATGTTTGTATAAGTGCACTGTATAAATGTTACGGTGTTATAATTAAGATCCAGATTGGTGAGGGTGCTGTTTAAGAGGGAAATCAGTGGTCAGTGGGGAGGCGGGTGCAAAAGAGCTCATAAGAGTTATAATTGAATTCAATGAAAAAGTTTAAAGGGGTTATCCAAGACCTATAATGCCCTCCACATATGTCCGGGCCCCTCACACAGATTGTACTTACCTCGCTCCCCGGCCCCCGTGTCGCTTCTGATGCTGGCACAGCTGCCACTCCCCAGCACCCGCGTCGCTTATGATACTGGCACAGCTGCCACTGCATCTCCCATCATGCGGATGAAAACATCCGGCACCGGGGGGGTGGGTGGGGAGCAGCAAATAGTAGCCACAAGTGATGCTAAGGAGGCTCACTCCTGTTGCGGCCTGCTATTGGATGCCCCCCCCTCGCTGGATGTTTTCAACCGCGCAATGGCGAGATGCAGCGGCAGCCATGCTGGCATCATAAGCGATGCGGTTGCCAGGGAGTGAGTTAAGTATAATTTGTGTGAGAGTCTTGATTTTTTGCTTCCCTCTGTATATTAGCACCATGCATTCATATTGAAAATATTAAAAGGGTTGTCCGAGTTATTTTTTTGTTCTTATATGTTTTTAACTTATCGAATGTAAGGGGTATACAATTCAATTATTTCATCTCCAGTGGCATCTTTCAGATTTCACTGAGGGTCACATGTGATATCAGCTTCTCTCCCTGTTCTGATGATGTTTCGTGCACTGAAGCCTGAGGGAGCAGATCTGTGTCTGTGCACAAGACGTCACTGTCTTGGCCATGCCTCCCTGCACTGGATGAGCTGCTGCTGCCTGCCCTTGCTCTCCCTACCATTGCATTCTTCAGGAAAGTTTAACCCCTTCTACCATCAGCAGCACATACTCAGGGCTGGAGGCTTTGCTGAGCAGCTGCAGAAAGTGAAGAGACAAATGCTGGGCACAGGATTCCCTCCTGATCCTGCAGACACAGAGTTGACAGACTGGAAGAGTTCTGCAGAGCATTGCACAAGAACAGGTAGGGGGAAGATTCTGTGTGTATTTGCAGTGTCATTGAACAGCTGGGACTTGTAGTCCTACACATACAACATGCTGCTGAGTATCCCTGCAGTCCAACATTTCACTCAGGGCAGCACTTTTATTCACTCCCTTTGCAGAGCTTTGCAGTCGTTTTTGACAGCCACAAATATTCATGAGATATTGCTGAGCATGAGATTTACAGTGCTATATTTTTTTTTTTACATAACTCAGACAACCCCTTTAATCAGTGCCGTATGTCTTGTTTGCAAAGGTCTCTTTAAAGGGAACATGTCACATTGTACGTGAATTCCTGTCTGTGGGAAACAGCAGAAGGCGCTGAACAGATTGAAATATTGTTTTGTTGGAAAATATTTTTTATAACTTGTCTTTTTCTCATTTACACCCCTGCTCTTTCTATACTTCTAGTGGGTGGTCTTTTGCAGTGATTGAAAACACTGAAGGCTTTTAATCACTAAATAGGACCACCCACTGAATTTCTAAGCTTAGAAAGAGCAGGGATATTAACCCCTTTAGGACTGGGCCAATTTTTGTTTTGTGTTTTTTTTTTTTTTCCCTCCTCGCCTTCTAAGTTACCCAGCTTTTTAATTTTATTTTTATTTTTTTCCTTAGGACAAGTAGAATTTTTTAAAGGCACTATTTAGTGCACCATATCTTGTACTGGAAAACAAAAAAACATACAAAAAACTTTTTCTGGTAAAATTGTAAAAAAAAGTATTCACCAAGGGTTTCTGGATTTTATTAGGGTGTGCACTAGGCACTAAAAATAACATGACAACCTTATTCTGTAGGTTAGTACAATTACTGTAATACCAAATGTATGCAGTTTTTATTATGTTTTTCTACTTTTGAAAAATAAACACCTTTGAAAAAAAAAATCATGGCATTGCCATATAATACCAATAACTTTTTAATATTTTTGTCTACAGAGGTGTATGAGGGGCTTGTTTTTTGCAGGGAGAGCTGTAATTTTCTATTGGTTCCATTCTGGGGTACATGCAACTTTTTAATCCCTTTTTATTCAGTTGCTTGGGGGGACAAGGTGACCAAAGGCTGGTCAATTGTGATTATTATTATTTTTTATTAGAGAATTCACGCACAGGATCTTTATAATTTAATAGTTCAGACATTTTCAGTCGTAGTGATACCTTATGCTTATTTTGTATTGTTTATTGTTATATTTAAAATTGAGCAAGAGTGCAATTTCAAATTTTAATATTTTTGTGTTTTTTTTTTTTACTTTTTTTTACTGTGATTTTTAGTTTCCCTAGGGGAACTGAACTTGTGATTTTATGATCGTCTGTACCATAGGTTGCAATAGAATACTACTGCATTCTATAGGATTTCTACAGTCTGCCTGTCAGACTGTGCCTCAGGCACAGCTTTGCATGCATTTTCCTATGACAGACCTGGGAGCCTTCACAAGTCTCCAGGCTGTCATAGCAACTGATTGAAGCCCAGTGATTTTGCCGATGGGGCTCCAGTTGGACTGCAGTCGCTGTCTGTACTTCATTTTGTGCTAAGAGGTTAATTAATTCTATTACAAGTTATAATGGATATTTTCCAAGAAATATGTCAGTCTGATTGGCACTTCCTGCTCTGTCATATGCGGCCTGTAGATCAGATAACACATTCAATGTGACAGGTCCTCTTTAATTATTCTCTTTATTTAACAGTTATAAAAATTATGACATTGACAGTATTCTAACTGAATTGTGACTACTTGTTTGATTGAAATTGCTCCCTTTAAGATGATCACAGCAGAGTTAAACTTTCACAAGTGGGAGAAAAGGATGGAAAGCCAACTGATTACATTAATGCAAATTATGTCGATGTAAGTAACTATTCTGTATAAGTGTTATCTGTTATGTTATCTGTGGGTGTTTTTTCATATATACACATTATGCACTCTATGGCCAGTAGTTTGTGAACTTGAATTAAGTCGGAGTGTTTCAGACACACCCATTGCAAACAGGTGCATCAAATTAAGCAGTTATGTCATCCTCAGAAACATTGGTTGTAGCATGCCTCATGCTGAAGAGCTCAGTGAGTAAAATTACCGTATGCTGTCTAAAATTAAGACAGCATAAACTTAGATGAGACAGAACATTTTAGAAACAAGAAAATGGTTAAAATTTATCATAGTAGTGAGACAGATTTGGCACATCTTGCAAGACGCCAGCTCAAGGTTTGCCTTGTTTACATTATTATTTTTATTTTCTTGCACATTTTGCAAATCCACTAAGCCAAGCCCCCTTATTTAGCACTTTACAGAAGGTGTCTAAAACTCTTAATAAAAGTGTTGTATTGCAGAATTCTGTCTCAGTGTTGCAGAAAGGTGACTTATTGCATCTTAGAAATAAATAAAATAGAAACAAATAGAGAACACAAGAATAACAGAGTAAAATAGGTGGAGTGGGGGAATTCCTGTACTGCTAGATCTGCCCTGGTCCACTGACAGCGTAGTCACCTGCAGCTCACATAGAATGGGCTACCAACTGCTCTCCTGGTTGTATCGCTCACTACAAACTTCCAAACTGCCACTGAAAGTGACATCAGCTCAAGAACTGTGCATACAGAGCTCCAAGAAATGGGTTTCTGTGGTCAAGTAGCTGCATGTAGGCCTAAGATCAACATGTGTGATGCCAAGCGTTGGCTACAGGAATGGCACTGGATTCATTAAGACCAGACACATACGAGCGAGTTCAATGCAAGGAACTCACAATGTGTGTCAGTATGAGTTCCTGTTCTGACCTCCGCTCTTCTGACAGGATCACACAGAATTATAATGATTTATAATGTTATGTGACCCTGGGAGTTCTGGAATTATTGTATTACAGTGACAGCATTACGTCAGTGTAATATAGTAGATTCCAGGACTCTCAGGCTCACTTAGCATTATAAATCATTATAATTCTGTGCGATCCTGTTAGAGGAGGAGTGGCCAGAATGAGATCTCACACTGACACCCCCTGAAAGCTCCTCGCACTGTACTTGTACATGTGTCTGGCCTAAATGTTCTCGGTAGTGATGAATCCAATTTCACTATGGACCCATGGAGAAAGCTACCTATTGGTTTGCATAATGGATACTAGAAAATTTGGTGGATAAGAAATATTGGTACAGGTCTTTTCTATTTCTATTGAAGGACAATGTTAAAGGGAATTTCCGGGGGGTAATTAAACAAAAAATGAGACAGGATGGTTTAAATAATAACAAATAATGATTATAATGATTGTTTTATTTATGGATCCCCCACAGCTGCTCCAGTCCCCACTTCTCTCCACTTCCTGACCAATTACTTGACAAACAGGAAATGACTGAGGCGGGTCACCACTGGGTTCAGTGATTGGCTGACCAGAGAGTCCAAGCCATTTCCTGGAGCCTAGAGGCAGGAAGTGATGAGCAGCAGGGCCAAGAGTAGAGTTGAAACAGTACTGTTAATGGCTCGTAGAGTTGAGTAATCATTGTTTGTTAATGTTAACTCATTCTGCCCATTTTTAAAAAAAAAGTATTTTGCTGTGTCAACAGTTTGGAGAGGACCCTTTCATGTTCCAGCATAACTGTGGCCCTGTGCACAAAATGGGGTCCCTCATGTTGTGCATGATGAGCTTGATGTCGAGGAATTGAAGTGCCCTGCACAGAGCCTTGTTCACAGTTCCAAAAGTCTTGCCTTACCCTTTAAATGCTCTTTTGGCTGAATGGGCATAAGTTCCCATGGATATGCTCCAATGTGGCATGCTGTTTTAGCAGTAAGGGCAACTCCACATCCATGGTTTTGGAATAGGATGTATATTTAATAAAGCTCTGCTTTTAGGATATTTACATGTACATAACGTTTTTCAGTCATGATTTTTCAACTTTAACTATGACTTGTCAGCTGCAATGCACAAGAAAGCACTGAGTATCATACAGCTCACAATATTCTTCTAGACACTAGCTCCATCGTTAAAATCAGAAATTGTAGCTGCAAAATGTCTTCCTGTAGTCCCAGCCTAAGGTATAGCTGAAAATAACACTGGTTTGTGGTTTTATTGCAAATGTCAATAAAACTGTTAAGCTACATGCAGAATGATTGGGGGAGGGGATTTGAACTTTTTATTTTAGTACAAGGCTGCAATATATCAAAATGTTAAAAAAGTGAAAGGGTCTGAAGACTTTCCAAATGCACCGCATCATTATATTCAATTATTACATTCAGCTGTGCTAGGTCTAACAGTGAATTTCCTGGTGACAGACTCCCTTTAAATGAAATAAATCTATTTGAAAAGCCATTTTCATGCAATTCATTCTAATCTACAAGCATCTTTTCCCCTAAGGGTTACAAAAAGCCTAAAGCCTACATTGCTGCTCAAGGGCCTCTGAAATCAACTGCAGAAGATTTTTGGAGAATGATATGGGAGCATAATGTAGAAGTTCTTGTCATGATAACTAATCTGGTTGAGAAGGGAAGAGTAAGTATAGCAAATGTATTCATTAAAGCTGGACAGAATTTTTTAAGAGGAGCAAACATTTTTTATAAAGCAAAAGTCCAGCTCACCCACTGCCTGTAGCTCAGCAGCTGCTTGGACAAGGAAACACTTGGCTCTGTACACCATGACTACGGGCCTCAATGCCTGAAATGCGTAGGAGCTTTGTCACGTTACCTTGTGTATCTTAAATTTATTTTATGTGTTTTTTGTTTTCTGCCATATGAAATAAGATATAAATAATGCACGGGTTAGGCTCGCTGGACTTCCAGTCACGGTTGCATGGCTTTTTATCCAAATAGATGAGTGTATTATTATCGCTTAAATTTCCCCAGACAAAAGTGAGAGGGGTATAGAGCACTTTAAGGCTGGGTTCACAAGTAACTGAAAATCCAGCTGCGGTTTTTGATGCATTTCCGGAGTAAACCGCAAGGAAAAATCTGCTGCAAAACCTGCACGTATTCCGTGTGTTTTTTGTTGAATGGCCAGCAGATTTCATCCTTTTCCTTTGTAAGGCCCCATGCACACGGCCGTTGTTCACAGCCGTGTGCGGGCCGTGGAACCGCGGCCTGGATCCCTCCTGAGAGCAGGAGCGCACGGCGTCACTGGTTGCTATGATGCCGTGCGCCCCCTGCTGCCGGCACAGTACAGTAATACACTGGTATAGATCGTACCAGTGTATTACTGTACTGTGCCGGCAGCAGGGAGCGCACGGCGTTATAGCAACCAGTGACGCCGTGCGCTCCTGCTCTCAGGAGGGATCCAGGCCGCGGTTCCACGGCCCGCACACGGCTGTGAACAACGGCCGTGTGCATGGGGCCTAAGGGTGAAATCCACAAGAGAAATTTACTCTATAAATTGACCTGCTGTGGATTTCAAATCAGTAATACTGCAGCCTTTCTGCTGCATGTTTTTACACAGCATTTGGATGAAAATTAAAGAATTCTCATCCAATTTGCTGGTACTGTTCAATGCTGCAGATTTGCTGCACAAAAATCTGCTACGGCAAATCCGCAGCTAATCGGTCTTTTTACCCAGAAACAGTGCCACTGGAGAAAGGGGGTATTGCAGCTTAGCTCTATTGCCTCTTTTGTCCTCTATTGCCTGATTTTGGCCTTTATGACCAAGCATTTTTTTTTCATTATCACATTCCCAGAGCTATAACTTTTCTATTTTTCATGTAGCCATATGTGGGCTTTATTTTTTGCAGTTGTAGTTTTTAGTGGTGCCATTTTGAAGTACACATAACTTACTGATTAACTTTTATTATCTCTTTTTGGGGTGAATGGGGAAAAAACTGCAATACTACCACTGAGTTTTTAAATTCTACATTATAATTATAAAGTGTAGAAAAAAAACTTATTAAAGTCCCCATAAAAATGTTTTAATAAGTCCTATCAGTCAGAAAGTAATGATGCAATTGTCTGTTTGCAAACATAATGGAATATGTATAGTATGGCGGAGATTTACCAAACTGGTGTAAAGTAGAACTGGCTCAGTTGCCGATGGCAACCAATCAGATTCCACCTTTCATTTTTCACAGCTCCTTTGGAAAATGAAAGATGGAATCTGATTGGTTGCTGTGGGCAGCTAAGCCAGATCTACTTTACACCAGTTTGATAAATCTTCCCCTATATTTCTAAAAGTCACATATTTTTCGGGCAACTACGCAGACAGAACACCTAAAACGTGGTAGAAGATGTCATTTTTCTTTCTTTCTTTCATGTATGTAGAACATTTTTTCCATGTTTAATCATTGTTCAGGACTGGCTTCTAGTATTTTTTTTTGTGATTTGCAGAGGAAGTGTGACCAGTATTGGCCAACCGACGGCAGTGAAGAATATGGCACTTTTTTGGTTACTCAGAAAAACACTTGTGTCCTGGCTTATTATACCGTGAGAACATTTACACTACAGAACATCAAGATTAAGAAGGTTTGTAATAGAACTACATTCTCTGCTGTATAAACATACATTGCTTAATGAAACAGGTCTAATATTAGTTTGTGAATTTACATTACATTTACTTTCCAAAGTGCACTGAAGTGGCAACTAGAACACACATCAAAGGGCGATTTCATAGGACCGTGATTGGCCCAGGAAACAGGGTCCATGTGTCGAACGCATCTCCTGGGTCGATCGCAGCTCCCCTGTCCCAAACTAACTGCTTCATAGTGATATATGATACAGTAGGTCTATCTCATTGCAAGTCTATTGTACTGTATTCACATCCTCATGTGAGTACACTGCAATAGCCCCACAAGCAGATACAAACTGATGCAGTCCGTTCTGGTCTTAGGAACCGCAGGCGACCCGACAGATGCACGGGCTGTGTTTCCAGGTCCGATCACAGTCGTGTGAATCGGCCCTTAGACTTTACAAGGAGTAAAGACAATATTTAGGTACCAATAAATTAAATAAGATTCTCAATTTCACTAGTTGATATTCATCCCATACAGGACTGCAAACAGATATAGCGTGTTAGGACTTATTCACATGTCCATGTCTGTTTTACTGACACAAAAACTCGGATCGTTTTGCATCCGCAAAGGTCCCAAGATCAGGACGGTATTTGTTCACAGAAGTCGACCCATTGTTTGTATCCTCAAAAATATATAGACATATAAAATTCCGAAGTGAATCACTGACATATGGATAATCCTTTAGGTATATTTTCTACTAGGGTTCATGCACACCACCATATTTTTTTCACAGATAGCACACTGACCCATTCATTTCAATGTGCCCATGCACACATCAATTTCTTTATTTTTATGGATCCATGTGTCCGATCCAGAAATGTCAGAGCCAGTAATTTTCCTATCCCTGTTTACAGATGAAAATAGCCTATTGATGGGAGTGAGAATTCAAAAACATGGAATTCAATTATATAGTAGAGCACTGACTACATTAGATGATAATGTATCATTTTCCTGTACTTTTCCAATCAGTTGGTTTTTTTAACTGAAATATGGACACTGCCATGTGCATGACGTGCAAGTGAGAACAGATGTTACTTATTTTCTTGTTGTTACTTCTTTTTTCTGATGTCCAAACCTTTCTTCTCTGTTGTGTACAATTGGGATCAGAACCTATAGAATTATATAGTAGAGTACTGACTACATTAGATACTAATGCATCATATTTATCTAATGACAACCTGTTATTTCATTTACTGGCAACCCACTGAGTCAAAGATAACTAGTCATTATACATAGTTCTGCCATAAATGAGGGGCATGTGGCACAGTTTTGTTAGTTTGCAGTATATGATACTATGTAGTATGCGTGTTAATTTTTTAGTATCCTGATGTGCTGTCATTAAGGACATTTGTTAGGGGACAATAATCCCATCTCTGGATGATAAATATCAAAGTAAATAATCTTCAGAAAATATTCCCTTTACATGCCTAGTGCAGTAGCTCATTACAAGGGACCTGTGACCACTAAATGCAGTGCAATCGGCAGCCAAATACAAATTACACGGAATATTTTCCATAAAACGATATATCAGTCTGCTCGCTCCTCCAGCTCCTGCAGACTGCAAAGCATTTTCATTTTGACAGGTTCCCTTTAACTCTTTAAATAGCAGTCTAAAAATACAGCATACTCTTATTGATATCTTTGCTGTATTGCAATGGCTTTTGTCAGCTGATCACAAAACAATCTGTCTGGTTTGCCCATTTAGGTTCACATCTGTGGTGGAGATTATGGCAAAAGCCTCTACCACCCATTCTGGCAAAAGAAAAAAGACAAAATACTGCTGCATTATGGCAATGATCATGAACAAACTTTTTTTTCCTAATCATTACCCTGTGAATCAGTCCTTTGTAGAAGTCACTTTGCATATATTAGATTTTGTTATATTATCCGATTAGCCCTGAAGTGCCAGGGTGTTGACACACATTCAGGCTTTTTGACACCGAAATCAGGTGTGGAACATAACAGGAGAGAAAGTATTAGGGCAAATGCTACTTCTCCACCCTATTCAATCCACTCCTGGTTTTGGATTCAAAAACTGCATTTAAAAAATCCTGGAGTTCACACAAAGCATAAAATATACCAGCCCAAATGTCCATATTAAAATCCAGGCATCACATGCAAATTTTGTCATGGATTAAAATTGATTTAGAAATGTTTTTTTTTTTTTTGCATTTTCTGCATTAAAAGATCCTGTTTAGTATGCGTTAAAAAAAAAAAAAATAAGTAATCAATCACAACAGGATATGCATCCACTTCCTTTTTTATTGATCTTGATACAGTATAATATGTGAACAGGGATGTGCTGCTGACAAGCAATAAATCTGTATATGATGTGACAAAATATAAAATATGATATATGATAGAAAATATGATAGAAAAGTCTTTGAACAGGATGAAAATATGCTGATCATATTAAGAATTATTGGTGTTAAACATATCCTTTTAGATGTACTCTCTCTACAATGTTTTGCCATTAAATGCTGAATGTGTTAAATAAAATTTAGATTTTTTTAATCCTTCCCTTTTCCACTTTATTACAAATCTCATTCCTTCCTATATTGTTATTTGAGACATACTATGTAGTCTGTCATATCATCATAAAATGGTTTATATTGTGCAGTGGTATATAATACGCATTGATAGTGACTGTCGTACTGTACTGTATAGTATTGCAGACTAATCAGGACAGCGCAACTGGAAATTTTCTACCCCAGGTTGTTAAAATAATAATCCCACCCTTTCAAACTGGCTAGAGTCATGCCGTGTATGTAAATGTTACTTTGCTTTTTCCCCTCAGGGTTCCCAGAAAGGAAGACTGAATGAGCGGCTGATAACTCAGTACCATTATACGCAATGGCCTGATATGGGTGTACCTGAATATTCTCTCCCTGTTCTGACTTTTGTAAGAAAGGCCGCCAGTGCCAAGCATACCTCCAGTGGACCAGTTGTTGTACATTGCAGGTATGTTGCACCAATGCCAAAAGATTTGTTCATTACAATACATTTCCTTGGGAACATTCTAGATCTGATAACAAAATCATAAAGCATAACATTCTAAAATCTATATCTGCCTATATTATAAAGTTATATAAGACATAAGAGTTATGAATTTGTGGGGCTTCAAAATGCAATATATAAAGATGCTAAAACATATAAATAAAATATAATATATAAACCGTAGAATTAATGGAAATAATAAAATGCTTCATAAGCCTTCACAGGCACATCAACAGAAATGTACACAGGACCACAGTGTGAACAGATTAAAAAAGCCTGACCTATCCGTGTGAGAATAAAGGGTGAGACAATACTGTACAGAAGGAGGCACGCAGCATCGCAGTCATTAAGACCGTTAGATGCTGTGATCAAGTGTGATCACTGCATCTAAAAGGTAAAGGTTCTTACCGGCATCCTCTGCGGCCAATGAGTAGTGTTGAGAGAAGCGAGCTTTAGATGCTTCATCCAAAGTCGGTTCGTTCAAAACTTCAGAAAAATACTGTTTGGAGATTCATCTCCATACAGTATTGGAATGTATGGGCTCCAGTGAGCTGAAGTAAGTTATTTACGAAGTCTCACGTGACTTCATTGAATAATGAAGTCACGTGAGACTTCGTAAATAACTTACTTCAGCTCACTGGAGCCCATACATTCCAATACTGTATGGAGATGAATCTCCGAACAGTATTTTTCTGAAGTTTTGAACGAACCGACTTTGGATGAAGCATCCGAAGCTCGCTTCTCTCAACACTACTCATTGGCCGCAGAGGATGCCGGTAAGAAGCCTTTACCTTTTAGATGCAGTGATCATACTTGATCACAGCATCTAACGGTCTTAATGACTGCAATGCTGCGTGCCTCCTTCTGTACAGTATTGTCTCACCCTTTATTCTCACACGGATAGGTCAGGCTTTTTTAATCTGTTCACACTGTGGTCCTGTGTACATTTCTGTTGATGTGCCTGTGAAGGCTTATGATGCATTTTATTATTTCCATTAATTCTACGGTTTATATATTATATTTTATTTATATGTTTTAGCATCTTTATATATTGCATATCTTTATATATATCTTTATATATTCAACTGGTAGTTAATTTTTAAAATGGAAAACCACTTTAAGACTTGAGGTACTAGTTGGAACCGAAGCAGAGTTCGGTTTCAATTTTTAAATTGTGTTTATAACTAAGTTACACACGACTTTGTGTATAACTTACTTCAGCTCATCGGAGCCCATACATTCTAATACTGTACAGAGACGAATCTCCATACAGTATTATTCCGAAGTTTTGAATGAAGCGACTTTTGATGAAGCATCTAAAGCTCGCTTTGCTCAACTCTACCATTGAGGATGCCAGTAATTGGTTTCAATACAGTGGGTCTCTCTTAAGAGACCCAGGGTATTGAATCTACAATTCTTATCTTGGCCAGCAAGTGTTAGGCAAACATCAGAAATGAGCAATTCTGCTCCCATCTTGGATCTATAATAACCATGATGGTTAAGAATTAAAATCATGAGCCATAAAAAAGTAAAAAAATGTTAAAAAATATATTAAAAAATACAAAAATTTAAATCATCTTCCTTTCCATAGAATAAAAAAATGAAGGACACAGGTCAGTTTTGCCGCAAAGGGAATGCCTTAGAAAACCAAAGAGAAACCACCATATAACAAAAAATAGAGGAAAGAAGGGAGTGAGCACTCACAACACTTGGACCATAGGATATCGGGATAAATTTGATATTTATTAGGACCTATTAAATCCAATAAAACAATAACATTCGCATAAAATTATACACTAAAATAAAAATAATTGGTACCAATGTATAAGAATATATATACTGATAAGGGGTGGAAAACTCAATATTGATGCCACAATCCTTTAAACTGTTTTAAATGGTCTTGTAGAAAACACCTATTAGTAAAGCATTTGCAATACAGAGACCACTTATGGTATTTTGTGGCACCCCAAACCACAATTCAAAGCAAATTGTCCAAAAGAATGAAGAGACCACTTTTAGTACTTGTGGTACCGCAGACCGCAGTTCAAATAACAGTGTCCAAAAGGTATCCGCAACGGGTCACTCCAAATGGTATTGCGGCTTCTAATATATGCAGACACAATGTGTTTGTAGCATAATAAGTCCGCAGTTGTTTTCAGGTATTAACAGGGCCGCTCAGAACGGTAGATTGAGGCCATTCAAATTGGTAATACAGGTTCCTACCTGATTCCTGGTGTCAACTCCCGCTGTCGCGTCTCAGAATCCTTCACGAGAGGCGAGCAGCGCCGGCTGCTTCGGGTCTCGCATCGCATGTCTCGGGCTGATGACGTCACACTATCGCAGGACTAGGCAGGCAGGGATAATACCTTATCCGTGGCGTCCGTAACTATGTGTTGAAGCGGTCCTTGTAGCTGGAAATTTTCCTTCTTATTATTATCGCAAGGCCATGCAATATCTTCAATGGAAATCCAGCAGATTAGGTGGGCGCTTTTCTTCCTATCACCAGACGCGCTTCGGGGCGTCTACACCCCTTCCTCAGTGGTTAAAGCGCCACTCATTCCTCTCCTTTTATAGTCCATTAGGTAATCCACAAGCTCCGGATCCTGGATTTGTTAGGTGTAATTCCACCATTGCCCACCTAATCTACTGGATTTCCATTGAAGATATTGCATGGCCATGCGATAATAATAAGAAGGAAAATTTCCAGCTACAAGGACCGCTTCAACACATAGTTACGGACGCCACGGATAAGGCATTATCCCTGCCTGCCTAGTCCCGCGATAGTGTGACGTCATCAGCCCGAGACGCGAGACGCTAAAGCAGCCGGCATAGCCACTAGGTATGAGCCAACCACCTATCTATTTTCATATAACAAAAAATCATGTGTGGAAACATGTCTACCAAACCAATCCACAAATACCACACATGTAATACAAAAACATCTTTATTGTGTCACATATGAAGGACAAACACATAAGTGGCAAAAATATAAAATCACTGCAGATAAGTGCTGAGAAGGTGACGACCCCCCAGTTGCTGGGTCCCCATGTATGCCACAAAAAATATCACAATTAGTATGAGGTATAAAAACCCTGATGCAAATGTACAGTAAAGATAACCTTGCAGTACCTTGTCAGTCACAGCATAGTTATTTAGGCTATATTGGCCAATGTGTCATCACAATGATATATATAATTGTAAAGGATAATGGACAAAATAAACACTAATCTGTGTCCAAAAGGAGATAAAAAAATAATCTCCATACTAAGGACCAGAAGATACAGTGGGATGCGAAAGTTTGGGCAACCTTGTTAATTGTTGGTTGTTACGATAAAAAATGTCAGTTAAATATATCATATAGGAGACACACAGAGTGATATTTGAGAAGTGAAATGAAGTTTATTGGATTTACGGAAAGTGTGCTATAATTGTTTAAACAAAATTAGGCAGGTGCATAAATTTGGGCACCACAAAAAAGAAATGAAATCAATATTTAGTAGATCCTCCTTGTGGCAAAACCAACCTCGCCACTGGGTTTTGGAGGGGGCTGTTTGAAGGCCTCTTGCCTCAGGATTATGGCCCATGCTAACTTTTGAACCCCTGAACCTATTCCAGTGAATTTTGGATAGGTTTGTCCCCCAAGTTATATTGTTTAAATTGATGTAAGTTATATGTATGGACAATGTAACCTCACAAAGTTGTAACAACTTAAAATAAGTGTAACTTGTCAGCTTGGGAGGAATATGCTGGGTGTGGTTCTATTGTCCCATTGTGTGTTTAAATGGTGATGTCTGTCCTGTTGTCTCCACATGTGTATTGGTGATCTCCCCTTTGTCCTGAGAGATAATTGGATTGCCCCCGGTTGTCTCCCAGGCAGAGAGGAGGAAACCATGATGCATTGTGGGGATATGTTGTATCTGTCCTGTGTCGCAGTCTCCCTTCTGGTCCTCTAGGGGGCGGGAACGATTGGTTGCTGTATTTACATTGTGTGTGTTGTGAATTACTGATTGGTTGGATTTCAAAACCCTGTGGGCAGTACTATGTTTGTTTTTTTATCAATAAAAGAGGCTGTACTTGAAGTACAGTCAGAGCACTGCTGACCCTCAAGACGGAGCCTTGTCTCATTATTGGGGGGATTCCCTGTATGCTGTTGGAGACTGATTGCCAGGAGTGTAAGCTGACTGATACGCTTTTCCTGTTCGCCTGCTGACAGCTATTTGCGAGGTTCCAGTTTGGAGTGCTATTTTGTATCCAGTTCGGGAGGTTGGTGTTCTGCAGTAGCTGTGCCTGTCTCTCGGAAAGGGGCATATCACCTAAACGGATCTTAACCCCTTGTCTGCTGAAACGGTTCCGTTACACTCCTTTTGCAGAAATTACAGCCTCTAAACGCTTCCTGTAGGTTCCAATGAGAGTCTGGATTCTGGTTGAAGGTATTTTGGACCATTCCTCTATACAAAACATCTTTAGTTCATTCAGGTTTGATGGCTTCCGAGCATGGACAGCTCTCTTTAAGTCACACCACAGATTTTCAATTATATTCAGGGCTGGGGACTGAGATGGCCATTCCAGGATGTTGTACTTGTTCCTCTGCATAAATGTCTTAGTGGATTTTGAGCAGTGTTTAGGGTCGTTGTCTTGTTGAAAGATCCAGCCCCGACGCAGCTTCAGATTTGTCACTGATTCCTGGACATTGGTCTCCAGAATCTGCTGATATTGAGTGGAGTCCCTCAACTTTGACAAGATTCCCAGTCCCTGCACTGGCCACACAGCCCCACAGCATGATGGAACCACCACCATATTTTATTGTAGGTAGCAGGTGTTTTTCTTGGAGTGCTGTGTTCTTTTTCCTTCATGCATAACGCCCCTTGTTATGGCCAAATAACTAAATTATTTCATCAGTCCACAGCACCTTATTCCAAATGTGCTTTAGCCCACCTCAAGCAGCACTTTTTGTGCTGTGGGCAGAGAAAAGGCTTCCTCTGCATCACTCTCGCATACAGCATCTCCTTGTGTAAAGTGCGCCGAATGGTTGAACGATGCACAGTGACTCCATCTGCAGCAAGATGATGTTGTAGGTCTTTGGTGCTGGTCTGTGGGTTGACTCTGACTGTTCTCACCATTCGTTGCTTCTGTCTATCTGAGATTTTTCTTGGTCTGCCACTTCGAGCCTTAACTTGAACTGAGCCTGTGGTCTTCCATTTCCTCAATATGTTCCTAACTGTGGAAACAGACAGCTGAAATCTCTGAGACAGCTTTCTGCATCCTTCCCCTAAACCATGATGGTGAACAATCTTTGTCTTCAGGTCATTTGAGAGTTGTTTTGAGACCCCCATGTTGCTACTCTTAAGAGAAAATTAAAAGAGGGAAACTTACAATTGACCTCCTAAAATACTCGTTCTCATAATTGGATTCACCTGTGTATGTAGGTCAGGGGTCACTGAGCTTACCAAGCCAATTTGAGTTCCAATAATTAGTTCTAAAGGTTTTGGAATCAATAAAATGACAACAGTGCCCAAATTTATGCACCTGCCGAATTCTGTTTAAACAATTATAGCACACTTTCTGTAAATCCAATAAACTTAATTTCACTTCTCAAATATCACTGTGTGTGTCTCCTATATATTTAACTGACATTTTTTATCGCAACAACCAACGATTTATACAGGAAAATCATGACGATTAACAAGGTTGCCCAAACTTTCGCATCCCACTGTATATACCATGTATAGAGAATGCAAGAGTACAAAGTAAGACTGGCACTGTTAATAAATGAGGCATACAGACCGAGAGCTGGGGGGAGTAGAGCAACACCAACATACGTTTCGCCGCGCTTCCGTAATTGCGTTTTTTTCCATTTTAAATTTGTTCCCGCTTCCCACTAAATTGTATGCCATATTAAATGGTGGCATTAGAAAGTACAACTTGTCCCGCAAAAAATAAGCCCTCATATGGATATGTGAATGGAAAAATAAAATATGGCTCAAGGAAGACAGGGAAGAAAAATGAAAAAAATTCCGGTATCCTAAGGGTTAACTGAAACTAAACTGAGAAACTTATGTTAAAGGGTTTATACCCAGATGGTTTAAATATGAGAACAGATTTAATGCTACACTATTGATATTTAAGTGTGGATTTATTGGTGCTTTAAGAAATAAAACATTGAGCAAAAAGATCAACTCACCTCCATCCCAGTACGGTGCTCAAAACTAATTTGCTTATGCCTTTCTAGTGAGAAACGATTAACCGTTTCTTTAAATGCGGATTGCAAAGATGTCAGTATGTCAAATCAGGTAAAGAAATAGTTTCCTCCACCAATAATTACAAACCTATAATATTTATATAATTGAGTGCAGTGAATGTCATATATAGTATATCAGGCATACTATATTGCTAAACTACAAAGAGGTCATAATCACTTATTTAAGCCACAGTTTTATTAGTAAGATAAGAGCTGAGCTATAATGGGTGTTTATAATGTCAGAGAGCAGAGATGAGGAGCCCATCAACTCCCCAACTGATGGAAAAGAGAGAAAATCCACAGGCTGCTAATAGAACATCTCATCTATGTACAAAATTTTGTTGTGGCATTGCACTTTGTGAATACCCATCATAAATAAATACATACCATAGATTGCAATGGAAAGCTATTGAAAGAGTTAGGCCTCATGCACACGACAGGTTTTTTTAAGATCCGCAAAAACGGGGTCCGTAGGTCCGTGATCCGTGAACGCTTTTTCGTCCGTGGGTCTTCCTTGATTTTTGGAGGATCCACGGACATGAAAAATGAAAAGTCAAGTTTGCCATTGACATGATAGGAAAAAACGGACACGGATCACGGACACGGATGCGGCTGCCAAACGGTGCATTTTCAGATTTTTCCACTGACCCATTGAAAGTCAATGGGTCCGTGGAAAAAAACTGAAAACGGAGCAACGGCCGCGGATGCACACAACGGTCGTGTGCATGAGGCCTTAATCTACCCAAACAGAAAGAATATTGGAGGAGGGCTCTCCTCTGTCTTGAGGCTTTCTGGATTCTAGCCATTGAAAGCCATTGTCCAAATGGAATGAATCTGAAAACTGATTTAGCTTATTTTTATTAGCTGTACAGATTTATACATATGTTCATTAGTCAACTACTTTTCATGTGTGCCTCATTATTACCATCACTATTATTTTCATTGTGATATATGTACTTGTGTCATGAGTCCGCTCTGGATTTTAGTGTATATGTTACCTCTGCCTGCTTCCCATCATGCCTGTGTGCATTCATGTTTTTAAATATGGTATTCCTTCTAGATATCATGCCATTATTAAGGCCTCATGCACACTACCTTATGTATTTTGCGGTCAGCAAAAAATACGGATGACGTCCGTGTGCATTCCGTATTTTGCAGAACAGACAAGCTGGCCCCTGATAGAACAGTCCTATCCTTGTCCGCAATGCAGACAATAATAGGACATGTTCTATTTTTTGAAGAACGGAAATACGGCTATACGAAAACTGAATGCACACGGAGTAACTTCCGTATATATATATATATATATATATATATATATATATACATACCTATTTTTATACTTTTTTTAAAGACCCTTAAGGGAAACATGCAATTGTTTGAGCACTGCCCCTATGGACTTCAATGAATTACATACTATGGGAGTCTCATTATGTTCCTATAGAGCCCTGCCACAGTACTCCATAGGAACTATTACTATGGTAGCTTTGCATCCTTCCTAAAGACTCATTCACAAGTTTTGGTCAGTGATTTCCATCAGTGTTTGTGAGCCAAACCCAGGATTGGAGCCTTCACAGACATAAGGTATAAGGGAAAGATCTGCACCTCTTCTGTGTTTAGAGCCGCACCTGGTTTTGGCTCAAAATCACTGATGGAAATCACTGACCAAACACTGACGTGTGAATGAGGCATTAGGCTCGAGGCTACCACAGTGAACAGCTTGGGTAAGCAGCTATACCCTTGGACCTAGCACCCGCCATCAGTCGTCCGGTGCCGCCATTGTGTTTCCTTTTTATAAATATATATATATTTATTCAAATCACCCCCCTTTCCCCATATAAAAATAATAGAAAATGAAGATCATATGTATCGCCACGTCCCAGAATGCCCCAACTATTCAAATCTAAATGTATCTATCCCATACGGTGAACGGTGTAATGGGAAATAAGAATCAAAATGGTCACTTTGCCATTTTTGGTCGCTTCACCTCAAAAAAAAAAGTGATCATAAAGTCATACACACTCCAAAAGGGTGTCAATAAAATCTACAGACTATGTGGTATAACTGTAATCATATTGACCCAGAGAATAATTTTACCAGGTCAGTTTTACTGCATAGGAAATGCCGTGAAAATGAAACCTATAAAATTAGTTTTTCTCCAATTCTACCCTATTTGGAAAAAAAATTCCAGCTTCTCATTACATTGTAGCAAAATTAAATTGTGCCATTAGAAAGTAAAACTTGTCCTGAAAAAAAACCCATCTATGTGAACAGAAAAATAAAAAATTATGGCTTTGGAAAGGCTTGCAAAAAATTTTTTTTACAACACACACAGAAAGACAAGTACTTCAAAATCCTTACCCGCCCCCAGCATCCCCCTCCTCCCATGCAACTCTTGTTCCTGCAGTTAGTCAAGATCGCTCTCTCAGACCAGGCCAAGCAGCTGCTCCGTCCATTTCCTACTATGTTGTATGTCATGTCACTGTATATAATGTAAAATCTATCAGTCCTCCTCCCAGGCAGTAAAATCTATCAGTCCTCCTCCCAGGCAGGCCCCTTCTGAGTTCGGGCCCCGTTGCAGCAGCTTCCCCTGCTTTCTATAGCTATACGGGTGAGCAGAGCAGAGCCTGTGCCCATTGGAAAGAGCAGAGCAACCGTCAAGCATGGGATGCCACCATAATAGCTTCTTTATCTATCTTTGAAGAGAACAATAGAGCATATGTCATACTATCATCCAAATCCTACATCTACTATTATTATGAAGATTACCTTGCAGAGAAAATATTCCCCTCAAAGCAGTAGTAGACTGACAATGGATTACCTATCTATATAGGAGGTCTTATAATCTGTGCTGACTGCTATATAGCATCCACCCTAATCTACTGTAGGCTGTAAGGTGTGTCCTGCACTTGACAATACATTAAAAGGGTCTTCCAAAACTTTTTTTTTACTGTAACCTATTACCTGGATAGGTCATAAGTATCTGAGCAGTGGAGATCTGACACACAGGCCTCCTGCCGATCAGCTGTCTTGAGAAGGCAGATGCACTTTCTCACAGTGCTGTACAGTGGCGTACATCTAATAGAGGCAGACCATGTTCACACCTGCGCTAGTGGCGTTCGCTGTTCTGCTCTGTCATAGGAACGAAAATCATGGTAGTGCTGGATGTGGCACATCCAGACATGATGACCCAATTCAGATTCTTGCTATGGGGCCCAGTGATTTTTATGTACGCCCCTCGCGCCGTACAGTGTATAGTGGCTGTGCTTGGCTGAGATGCTCCTACTGTAGGTTAAAAGTGTTGTCACTTAGACTAGGAAAAGCAGAGAGAAGGGCGCGGTGCTACTGCGAGCGTTCCTGCCTTCTCAACCAGCTGTTCGGGGGGGGGGCGGGGCGGGTGTTTCCAGCTAAAAAAAATCCCCTTTAATGTCATTCAGTGGTCAAGGATGGAGAAAGTTGATTGTATCATGTCTCTGGTGGTGCCCAAAATGATCCCAGGATTTAGTCTATTTATCCCTCTGTGTTGCATTCTAGTGCGGGTGTTGGAAGAACTGGAACATACATTGTTCTGGATAGCATGCTGCAGCAAATTAGACAAGAAGGCACCGTAAACATTTTTGGCTTCTTAAAACATATCCGAACTCAGAGAAATTATTTGGTACAAACCGAGGTATGTACAATACAATCTATCGACCTATCTGTGTCTATCTAATAAACCTATGTGTAACTATTTCTTGTTATTGTTGCTGTATTTATTTACTGCTAAAGTTAATAAGAAATAAAAAAAAAATATGTACATGTATCTAATCTATCTATATTTTCGATCTACCCATCCATTGCATATCTATCTATTCTCTTATCCAGATGTAGCAGGGTTAGCACTCAAGCTCTTAAAGGGAACCTGTCACCGGGATTCTGTGTATAGAGCTGAGGACATGGGTTGCTAGATGACCGCTAGCACATCCGCAATACCCAGTCCCCATAGCTCTGTGTGCTGTTATTTATTTTTTTAAACCGATTTGATACATATGCAAAGTAACCTGAGATGAGTCCTGTACGTAAGATGAGTCAGGGACAGGACTCATCTCAGGTAATTTGCATATGTATCAAATCGTGTTTTTTACACAATAAAAGCACACAGAGCTATGGGGACTGGGTATTGCGGATGAGCTAGCGGCGATCTAACAACTCATGTCCTCAGCTCTATACACAAAATCCCGGTGACAGGTTCCCTTTAACTCAAATTTTTTAACTCATCGCGTTTAGTTTAGATAACACACCTCATAAAGCATGAGCGTTACCTCTACTACATCCGTATATTATCTATCTATGTCTGTCTATCTATCTCATATATATATATATATATATATATATATATATATCTATATCTGTCTGTCTAATATCTGTCTCATATTTATCTATTTTATCTTTTATAATATATTGTACTTATAAAGCTTTATTTCTGACACATTAATAAAGATATAAAGAATAAAGTGCAGTCAGAGTTGGTAGATCACATAGCAATAACACAATGATACATGAGATACATAAGTAGAAAGATATGTAGATAATAGACAGCAAACAGCTTTGATATACTGTACCTGTTAGAATTCTCCATAATTTCAATAATATGTTGTATGCATTTAAGTAGCTGGGCAACTCCTTACGCTTTACCTATTAATTCTGTGATTGATTCATTTCCATGAAAACGACAGTTCATAGCAATAGGAAACACGGTGGAAGAAAATCTATTTATTAATAGTTGATCATTTGAGTCAAATCTTTCATATATATTTTTCATTTTGGCCCCTTTCACACGGGCGACTTTTCCGTGCGGGTGCGATCCGTGCGGCGAACGTATGGCACCCGCACTGAATCCTGACCCATTCATTTCTATGGGGCTGTGCACATGAGCGTTGTTTTTAACGCATCACTTGTACGTTCAGTGCAAATCGCAGCATGCTCTATAATGTCCGATTTTGACGTGACGCAGGCCCTATAGAAGTGAATGGGGTGTGTGAAAATCGGATGGCATCCGCAAGCAAGTACGGATGCCATGCGATTTGCACGCATGGTTGCTAGGAGACCATCGGGATGGAGACCCGATCATTATTATTTTCCCTTATAACATGGTTATAAGGGAAAATAATAGCATTCTGAATACAGAATGCATAGTAAACCAGCGCTAGAGGGGTTAAAATAAAATAAAAAATAATTTAACTCACCTTAGTCCACTTGTTCGCGAAGCCGGCATCTCCTTGTGTCTCCGCTGCTGATGAACAGGACCTGGGATGAGCTGCTCCATTAAATAGAGCTTAAGGACCTTCGATGACGTCACTCCGGTCATCACATGATCTTTTACCATGGTGAATCACCATGGTAAAAGATCATGTGACGTACCATGTGATGACCGGAGTGACGTCATCGAAGGTCCTTAACCGGTATTTAATGGAGCAGCTCATCCCAGGTCCTGTTCATCAGCAGCGGAGACACAAGGAGATGCCGGCTTCGCGAACAAGTGGACTAAGGTGAGTTAAATTATTTTTTATTTTATTTTAACCCCTCTAGCGCTGGTTTACTATGCATTCTGTATTCAGAATGCTATTATTTTCCCTTATAACCATGTTATAAGGGAAAATAATACAATCTTCAGAACATCAATCCCAAGCCCGAACTTCTATGAAGAAGTTCGGGTTTGGGTACCAAACATGCGCGATTTTTCTCACGCGAGTGCAACGCATGACAATGTTTTGCACTTGCGCAGAAAAAATCGCGCATTTTCCCGCAACGCACCCGGCTCTTAGCCGGGCCAAAAAAATGACGCCCGTGTGAAAGAGGCCTTTAAGTTTGGTGACTTGTTGTGGCCACTGGCAATCGTTTGGGATTTTTTACAAAAAAAAAAGAATATACATCTTAAATGAACTCAATTACAGGATTGATATATATTATAGTGACTCACTTCTCTATCGTAATAAATGTATATATATTGATAGGCACACCCCCCAAATGAAATAAATCAAATGCACCCTAATTATAAGTTTTAACATTTAATAGAAAAATATATAAAACCATATAACTACCTAAAAGTCATGAAATTAAAATGGCCTTAATTACATGTGCATCATATTAAACTGTACATACAAATCCATATCAGTTCATAAATAAAAAATCCATATCCAATCATGCTATCATTGATCACAGATTATAAACGTGAATTCATATAATTAACATAAACCAGGGACCATAATCCAGTGCTTCGATGTTACCAAGGTATATATTCTTATGTTATGTATATGATGATGTTATATACCAATATTCCTGATGATGTATATATGATGGTCAATATAGTCACTCCATAAGGTAATAGCCAATATGGTATGGCAGTATGATCAATCCACAGGATCCTGGTTTGAAGCCTTTAGTAAAATAATCTCTCTTTTATATTAGAGCTTGATGACTTATAATGTAGCCAATATGATGAACTAGATATATTCAGTCAAACCAAACTGTTATAAGTTTCAGTGACTATATTGACCATCATATAAACATCATCAGGAATATTGGTATATAACATCATCGAAGCACTGGATTATGGTCCCTGGTTTATGTTAATTATATGGATTCAAGTTTAGAATCTGTGATCAATGATAGCATGATTGGATATGGATTTTTTATTTATGAACTGATATGGATTTGTATGTACGATTTAATATGATGCACATGTAATTAGGTCTCTTTTAATTATATGTAGTTATATTGTTTTACATATTTTTGTAATACATTTTAAAACTCATAATTGGGGTGCATTTGATTTATTCCATTGGGGGGGTGCCTATCAATGAATATTAATTACAGGATTGTTGCAGCCATTATTTAAATTACAAATATGAAACGTGATGAATCTAATCTAAAATAAGTATCTTTTGTGTAGATTGTAAATCAGACCTCATTATTAACAGCAGACGTTCAACATGTATTGTAAATGAAGACTCGTGTCAAATTTTCTGTTCTCACTGGCTGAGCACATCCTTTGTAAAATGATTAGTGTTAGTCATACAAAGATCTTACATTGATCGTTACCCCATCCAGGAACAGTACATCTTCATTCATGATGCTCTGGTTGAGGCCATTCTGAGCAGAGAAACTGAAGTAGCAGAGAGTCATATTCATGCATATGTTAATGCTCTCCTAACAACGGGCCCATCTGGAAAAACGAGACTGGAAACACAGTTCAAGGTAAGTCGTGTGCTATAAGGGGTTTGACTCAGTAGTTTCTCCTTGAATTCCTTTTTTTGAATCTTAGTCCTGGGGTGAATTATAGATGTTCTAGTATAGTTGTGCAGCTTTCACCTTGAGCTCTGTAAAAAGGCCTAATTATAAATTCAGTATTGGAGATTCTAGCGCATTCTATAATACATTATTACTGACAGAGAATTCTGACAAAATGACACACTGTACATAATAAGAAGCCATTCTTATATAATGAATGGGAAACAGACTCACATTCCTTCGTATTTATTAGAGGACTGTGCATGCAAAGAAAAACGACCTTTTTTTATGGAAGCCTTGTACACTGTAACCTCCCGAAACAGACAATGGACCTCTTGTGACCAACTATAGAGCATGAGACTGAATCTAACGGTTTAATAAACAATTTTCATGACAAAAAATTTTTTGTAAGAAAGAAACCTTCATTTTTAGGAGATCTAGATATGAATTTAATGAATACCTCTAGTCATTATATTTGAAGGCATTATTGGTTTTGCTGCAAAAATGAGTCATTGATGGATTCTATTCTGTCATTGCTGTAACTGTCCGCTACAATTAGAGGTTTATGAACACTAGAATAAAATAACATTCTGCAAAAAAAGTCATATTTTTTTCTTTCAGTTACTAAGTGAACCCAATATCCTCCAGTGTGACTACTCAACAGCATTAAAGCCACACAACAGGGATAAAAACAGAACCTCGTCCATTATTCCAGGTATGTGTTATAAGTGGTTTTTACTTTCTTTTATGTCATATTAGCTCTATGACAGATCCTTAATAAAAGATCTTGGTCTTTAGCCTGAAAGTCATGATCAGAATTTACCATCTGTTATATTTGTCATTGATTAGTTTATCTTCTCGCTTATACTGTACGTATGACACCTCCCCTCCATCCTTTTCTGGGATTGACAAAGCGCCGTCTATGTCAGCCCCATAGAAGTTAATGGAGCGGTGGACCGACATGCCCACTACAGAGAGGATTCTAGGAGATGTCTTGTTCTCTCGATTGTGAAGGTCCCAGCTGTATGAGCCCCCCATGTTCTGATATTTGTTACCTATCCTGTGGATAAGTGCTAAGTATTTTCCATGGGATAACTCCAATGTTTCTACTTGTTTCTTTAATATTCTTTTCTTTAAAGGGAACCTGTCGTGTGGATATTTGATTATAATCTAACTAATTATATGCAATCATTAACTACTAAAAAGTACCTTAGATGTATTCACTTACTGGTGTGACAGATAGTTACCTCATAATATACACACAAAGATGCTGCATGCTAATGAGCTGATTCGAGTCCAGCGTGATGTCATTGAGTCCAGCGTATATTTAATTCAGAGATATGGCCACTCCCCTGTCCACCTGCTGCTGATTCATATGGAAAATAGCAATCAGCAGCAGGTAGGCGGGGAGAGTCAGAAGCTCATGAATATTCAGGACTCATCATTATCAGCTGGAGCTTTTCAATACAAGATGTTGGCAGATTGACTGGGTCAATTAAAGAAAGTGACCCAGCATTTTGCTAAGAGAATCAGTCACTTATTTATGTTGCACTTAGTTAGGACACCATAAAACTGGTGACAAGTTCCCTTTAAAATAATGATTTCTTGTGAGATACATTTTTTATTTTGTCATGGACTTTGACCCAGTCAATGTTTTGCTTGGTGAGAGCCCAGTAGACAAAAGTTGAGGAATCCTGTGCTAGGAAATAAGGCAGTAGCAAGGTACTGTAAGTATATATCAGTTTCTTTACATTGTTTCCAATCGGCTTTAATGGATATTCCAGCTTTAGGGCTCTTTCACACTTGCGTTCTTGTCTTCCGGCATAGAGTTCCGTCGTTGGGGCTCTATGCCGGAAGAATCCTGATCAGGATTATCCTAATGCATTCTGAATGGAGTGAAATCCGTTCAGGATGCATCAGGATGTCTTCAGTTCCAGAACGGAACGTTTTTTGGCCGGAGTAAATACCGCAGCATGCTGCGCTTTTTGCTCCGGCCAAAAATCCTGAACACTTGCCGCAAGGCCGGATCCGGAATTAATGCCCATTGAAAGGCATTGATCCGGATCCGGCCTTAAGCTAAACGTCGTTTCGGCGCATTGCCGGATACGACGTTTAGCTTTTTCTGAATGGTTACCATGGCTGCCGGGACGCTAAAGTCCTGGCAGCCATGGTAAAGTGTAGTGGTGAGCGGGGGAGCAGCATACTTACCGTCCGTGCAGCTCCCGGGGCGCTCTAGAGTGACGTCAGGGCGCCCCAGGCGCATGGATGACGTGTTCGCATGGCACGTCATCCATGCGCATGGGGCGCTCTGACGTCATTCTGGAGCGCCCTGGGAGCCGTGCGGACTGTTAGTATGCCGCTCCCCCGCTCCTACTATGGCAACCAGGACTTTAATAGCGTCCTGGCTGCCATAGTAACACTGAAAGCATTTTGAAGACGGATCCGTTTTCAAATGCTTTCAGTACACTTGCGTTTTTCCGGATCCGGCGTGTAATTCCGGCAAGTGGAGTACACGCCGGATCCGGACAACGCAAGTGTGAAAGAGGCCTTAGGCATATTCCAGCTTTACTTTTGTCCAGTACCAAGCTGCGCCATATATTTCACACTCGCGTTTGGTGCGGATCAGTCATGGATCTGCACAAACGCATCGGTTCAAATAATACAACCGCATGCATCCGTTCAGAACGGATCCGGTTGTATTATATGTAACATAGCCAAAACTGATCCGTCTTGAACACCAATAAAAGTCAATGGGGGACGGATCCGTTTTCTATTGTGTCAGTGATCCGTTTGCCTCTGCATCGTCAGGTGGACACCAAAACGCTGTAAGCAGCGTTTTAGTGTCCACCTCCAGAGCGCAATGGAGGCGGAACGGAGGCAAACTGATGCATTCTGAGCAGACCCCTGCTGCTGTGTAGGAATAAACTAAGGGACTTTTGCCCCTTTTGACTTAGGCAGGCTCCAATAAATAACAATGTATGATGGGACTACCTTAAACTTTACCTGGAAGGATTACAGGTGAGTATGCAGTCCATATAAGAGATGCATTTCCATGAATAACTAACACATTTGTTTTTTCCACAGTTGAACGATCAAGAGTAGGCCTTTCTTCACTGGGAGGAGAAGGAACTGATTATATTAATGCATCCTACATTACGGTAGGTGGCAGATTTCTAAATAAATGTCCCAAATTTGGCAAACCTAAATAAACAGCTACCAATTTTGGCTACTAGGGTGCAATTACATATGCCTGAAACGTGTAGTTCATCTTCGGGGGCCCTTTTTGCCAGACCTCCCCTGTGAAAGGAAGCATACTTACCTAATCCCTGCCACTGGGATCTAGCTCTATCGCCCCCCCCCCCCCCCCCCCCCTTGCTCTGGTCCCTGCGTGTCAACAACCTGTTTTATGAAGGTCATATGGCAACAGTGGTGACTTGTCCACCATGCATCAAATGTAACAGTGAGATAACACATGGGGGATGCATCACCGCTGTGAGCAGTCATTGGCAGTAACCCACATTAAATAGGATGTTGGCATACAGTAACTAGAGCGAGGCAGTGGCAGTGGACTGAAGGAGCTGGAACTCAACAATGGGTAGCAAGTAGTAAATATGCTGCCCTCTACAGGTCCAGCCATGTCGGGGGGGATCTGGCAGAAAGATCCCCCAAAGTTTAACAACTCCTACAGGGTACAGGTAAGGCTTGAGATTTACTATTGACTGCCAGGCTGTACCTTAGCTTGCCATTGTTTCAAGCAAGTGTTTCCTGTGACCCCTAAGGTATACATAATAGAACCCTTCGACTAAAGAACATTAACTTTTCAACAAGGAATGACAATATACAGTACTATGCAAAAGTGTAGGCAGGTGCGGGGAAAATGCTGCAAAGAAAGCTTTAAAAAATAAGTGTTAAAGGGAACCTGTCACCGGGATTTTTTGCATAGAGCTGATGACATGGGTAGCTAGATGGCCGCTAGCACATCCGCAATACCCAGTCCCCATAGCTCTGTGTGCTTTTATTGTGTAAAAAAAACGGATTTGATACATATGCAAATTAACATAAGAGTCATATCTTACTTGTGTGACCAGAGAAGAGTCATATTTTCAAGCTCTGACTCATCTCAGGTTAATTTGCATATGTATCAAATCGGTTTTTATACACAATAAAAGCACACAGAGCTATGGGGACTGGGTATTGCGGATGTGCTAGCGGCCACCTAGCAACCCATGTCCTCAGCTCTATACACAAAATCCCGGTGACAGGTTCCCTTTAATAGTTAATGTTTGCCAATTAACAATATGCAAAGTGAATGAAGAGAAATTTAGTTCAATATTTGGTGTGAACACCCTTTGCCATCAAAACAGTATCAATTCTCCGAGGTACACTTGCTCCTAGTTTTTGAAGGAACTCGGCAGGGACTTTGTCTTAAATAGCTTTAAGAACTAACCACAGACCTTCTGGGGATGTAGGTTTGCTCAAATCCTTCTGTCATATAATCCCAGACAGACTTGATAATGTACAGCTCTGTTTAGGCCATTTCATCACTTTCAGGACTCCTTGTTCTTCTGAAGATCGTTAATGACATTGGCTGTATGTTTGGGGTTGTTGTCCTGCTGCAGAATCAATTTTAATTTAAACTATTAACACTTTTTTTATATTCTAGTATTCTTACATTACAGCATTTTCCCACACCTGCCTGAAACGTTTACACAGTACTGCATAACATACTATGTGCTAATTCTTGTTAAACCGTTTTCTTTTGATAAAGTAATAGCTGAAGGTTTTTGATGCAAATGAATAGCATTCTAAGCTGCTTTACTGTTTGTTGAAGGTCAAATGTGGGATTCCTAGCAACAATACAGCATGAGTTTTATTTGATTATTCTCAAATATCTGATGTGTAATAATAATTATTCCAGTGCCATATTACTGAACCTATGTGATCTCCAGCATGAACGCCATTACAATCAGAAATCAGAACTAAATGACACTCATTGTGAGAGCCCCCCCCCCCCCAAGAACAGAAGGGGTTTTGTGGGGGAGAAGAATATATATATATATATATATATATATATATATTTTTTTTTTTTTTTTTTTAAAGGGGCAAAATGGGTTAAAAATATAAAAGAAGCGTTACTCATTTCCTCTATCTGTTCCTGGTCAATCTCCAAACATAGTAAATGGCTGTAAATACCAGTCACCACTGCAGCCATTATTTGGCTGAGCATACATTTCCATCCATTTCCTGTGCGTTAAGCCACAACCAGAAAGTGGAGAGCAGCAAGGACCAAAGCAGCAGTAGAGCAGCAGATAAGTGACGTCATGTTTTTTTTTTCCCATTTAAAAAATTTAAATAATCGTCCCCTGGAAAACCACTCATAAAAAAAACACTCCTTCTTAAATATCATGGCATTTTAAAGACATTATACCATCACCCTCCCTGGGGTTTATTGAAATATAATTTTGTGGTGTAGACTTTGTACTGCTATGTGGTAAACTGGTTTTATCCAGATCCAATATATAAAGCTGAGTGTGTTTGTATGTATGTATGCATGTCCGCTAAAGGAATCCGCACCATCGCATTTACAATCACGAAATTTGGCACACAGGTACATCAGGTGTCCGGGAAGGTTTTAGACCAGGTCTCAGCTCTCTAGGATGTACTGTTCCTGAGATATTCCCCAAAAATACATTAGCCAATAGAAGCTTGGTCACTTGACCCTTATCAGCCAATAGAAGCTCGCAGGCCGTTAGTCTCCACATACACACAGTTTTACACCAGGTTTCCATAACAACACAGCAATTTTTCTTCACTGCTGTAGCAGTGAGCTTTAACCCCTTCCCGACCTTTGACGTACTGTTACGTCATGGGAACCACTGAGTTCCCGCAATTTGACGTAATAATATGTCATAGCGATCACTGCAGCGGCCCGGCAGTATGTGGTAGCCGGGCCTCTGCTGTATCCGCCGGCATCGCTGTAAAAGCCGATGCCGGCGGATTAACCGCAACATAGAAGAGGTTTGTGTCAGGTGAACGATCGCATCGAGTCCCCGCGCTGCTGTGGCGGGGACCCTATGCGACACAAGGCAGCACGATGCCATGCAGAGGCTGCCCAATGCCTTCCACGGCATCGGGAATTGCCTTCTACGGGAGCCGAGGAGATCCAGCCTCAGGCTGGGTCTCCTAGGCAACCTGTTAGTGTACTCTGCAGAGTCATACACTAACAGGCAATGCATTACAATACAGATGTATTGTAATGCATTGCAGAGGGGCTCAGACCCCCAAAAGTGAATGTCATAAATGAAGTTAAAAAAAGTGTTTATTAAAATTAATAAAGTAATAAAATTAATAAAGTAAAAAAAGAAAAAAAAAAACGCCCCTTTCCCCTTATTTTATAATAAAAAAAACTGAAAAAAACCCCCACACACATATTAGGTATTGCCGCGTCTGTAATGACCGGCTCTATAAATATATCACATGATCCACCCTGTCCGATAAACACCATAAAAAAATAAAAATAAAAACAGTGTAAAAAAAGCCATTTTTGTCACCTTACATCACAAAAAGTGCAACACCAAGCGATCAAAAAGGCGTATGTCCCACAAAATGGTACCAATAAAACAGTCACCTCATCCCGCAAAAAATGAGCCCCTACCTAAGACAATCGCCCAAAAAAAAAAAAAACTATAGCTCTCAGAACATGGAGACACTAAAACATCATTTTTTTTGTTTCAAAACTGCTATTATTGTGCTAAAGGGAAATATGTAAAAAAATAATATACATATTAGGTATCGCCACGTCCGTAACAAACAGCTCTATAAAAATATTACATGACCTAACCACTCAGATGAACACTGTAAAAAAAAAAAAAAGTAAAAAAAGCAATGTTTGTCACATTACATCACAAAAATTGCAACAGAAAGTTATCAAAAAGGAGTATTCCCCCAAAATAGTACCAATCAGACCGTCACCTCATCCCACAAAAAATGAGACCCTACTTAACCACCTCCGGACCGCCTAGCGCAGATGTGCGGTCCGGAGGTGGCAGCGCTGCGCACAGTCACGCATATACGCGTCATCTCGCGAGACGCGAGATGACGCGAGTATGCGCCCGCGCGTGCGCAGTTCGCGCCGGCATTTCGTCGAGAAGTATTTCGTCAGCAACCTGCCAGCCAATGATCGTGGCTGGCAGGTTGCTGATTTTTTAAAAATCCAATCAAAGTGCCAGATAGCAGATCATATTTGTAAATATGATCTGTTATATGGCTGCCTGCTCCTCTGCTGGTTCTTTTCGTCGGTTGGATCCAGCAGAGGAGCAGGCTTCACAGTGAGTACACCAAACACTACACTTTAGCCCCTGATCACCCCCCTGAACCCCAATTAACCCTTTGATCACCCCTTTGATCACCCCTGTCAATCACAAGTGAAAAGAAAAAAGTGATCAGTGCAAACTGTCACTTTTTTTTTTCACTGTTATTGACCGTTAGGTTTTAGGTATAGTTTAGGTCCCTTGGTTAGGTAGTTAGCGATCAGTTAGCGCCCAGCCCACCGCACCGCAGTCCGTTATTCGCTGATTAGCGTATCGCTAATCAGCATTTGTACTTTTATAGTATCTGGAAGTGATCAAAACTGATCACGGTCAGATCTATAATAGTACTAGTGTCACTTTAGTTCGCCCTCCACCCAAAACGCAGTGTTTGCCCGATCAGGCCTGATCGGTCGCCCACACGTGCGTTCGCCCACACCCGCCCCACCGCAGTGACAAAAAAATTTTTTTTTTGATCACTGCACATTCACTTTACACGCACTGCGGCGATAAAAAAATCAGTTTTGATATTTTTTATCAACCGCAGCGGCCTCCGGTACTTCGCTAGCCTCCCCTTTGTAAGACAGGCTTGCTTTTTTTTTCTTGGGTAGTCTCAGGGAATACCCCTAAATTTAGTTGCCCACATGTCTAACGGGGGGTATTCTTCTGAAGAGGCCTACAGGCTTCTGACCCAGTCGGATGAGGAGTGGGAACCCTCATCTGATGAATCCAGCGGGTCAGAATACGAACCTGTAGAAAGCAGTGGCTCTCTGACCCAAAGTTCGGACGAGGAGGCTGAGGTCCCTGATACCACCAGGCGTACCCGGCCCCGTGTCGCTAGACCGCAGGTTGCGCAGGATCCGCTTCAAGAGCAGCAGAGTGGGGCTGGTGCTGTCGGATTACGTGGTGAGGCATACACCAGCAGCCCAGCCCTCCCTGGACCTAGTACCAGCACTGCCGTACAACCTGGTGAAGTAGCGAGCACCAGAAGGGCAGTTGAAGCTGGTACGGTGGCACGTGCAGTAGTGACCCCGTCGCAGCCACCGCAAAGACGTGCCCGTAGAGCCCCTAGAATCCCAGAGGTGCTGGCAAACCCTGATTGGCAGTCCCCAACTTCAGCCGCACCCGTAGTTTTCCCTTTCACTGCCCAGTCTGGAGTTCGGGTTGAGACAGCTCAGATCGGTTCGGCCCTGGGATTTTTTGAGCTGTTCTTGACTGCGGAGCTTTTAGACATAGTTGTGGCCGAAACAAACAGGTATGCCACACAATTTATCACCGCTAACCCGGGAAGCTTTTATGCCCAGCCTTTCCGGTGGAAACCAGTCCAAGTTTCCGAACTTAAAACTTTTCTGGGCCTCCTCCTCAACATGGGCCTGACAAAAAAGCATGAATTGCGGTCATATTGGTCCACGAACCCGATTCATCACATGCCCATGTTCTCTGCTGCCATGTCCAGGGCACGTTTTGAGGCCATCCTGCGGTTCCTGCACTTTAGTGACAACACCGCCTCCCGTCCCAGAGGCCACCCTGCTTTTGACCGGCTCCACAAAATTCGGCCCCTCATAGACCATTTCAACCAGAAATTTGCAGATACTTATACCCCAGAGCAAAACATCTGCATAGACGAGTCCCTGATACATTTTACCGGGCGCCTTGGCTTCAAACAATACATCCCAAGCAAGCGCACCCGGTATGGGGTCAAATTGTATAAGCTCTGTGAAAGGGCCACAGGCTATACCCACAAATTTCGGGTCTATGAGGGAAAAGATCAGACCCTGGAGCCGGTCGGTTGCCCTGACTACCTGGGGAGCAGTGGGAAGACAGTTTGGGACTTGGTGTCACCCTTATTCGGCAAGGGGTACCATCTTTATGTGGACAATTTTTACACAAGTGTGGCCCTCTTTAGGCATTTGTTTCTAGAACGGATTGGCGTCTGTGGTACCGCGCGAACTAGTCGCGCGGGCTTCCCCCAACGGCTCGTTACCACCCGTCTTGCAAGGGGGCAGAGGGCCGCACTGTGTAACGAAGAACTGCTCGCGGTGAAATGGAGAGACAAGCGTGACGTTTACATGCTCTCCTCCATTCACGCAGACACGACAATACAAATTGAGCGAGCAACCCGTGTCATTGAAAAGCCCCTCTCAGTCCACGACTATAACCTCCACATGGGAGGGGTGGACTTCAATGACCAGATGTTGTCTCCGTATTTAGTTTCCCGACGCACCAGACGCTGGTATAAGAAGGTGTCTGTATATTTAATTCAATTGGCTCTGTACAATAGTTTTGTTCTCTACAGTAAGGCTGGGAGAACTGGATCCTTCCTCAAATTTCAGGAAGAGATCATCGAGAACCTCCTGTATCCAGGAGGTTCCGTGGCCCCAACCACCAGTGTAGTTAGCCGTCTACACGAGCGACATTTCCCCAATGTCGTTCCTGGTACCTCAACCCAACAGTCACCCCGAAAAAGATGTCGTGTCTGTAGCAGGAGTGGAATAAGGCGTGACACCCGCTATTTCTGTCCTGACTGTCCGGACCACCCTGCCCTATGCTTTGGAGAGTGTTTCCGGAAGTACCACTCACAGGTACACTATTAGCATAGGGACTGCATCTCACAGGACAGGCACACAGGGCTATTAGGGCCCATTCACTCACTGCTGCTGCAAACGTCTCCTTTCACATGGGACAAAGTGCATAACGCACTTCGCCACATCTTTGGGCGATTTGCGCTTTGCACATTGACCCATGGGGAAGGAGAGGTTTGTTCTATAAAGGTAAAAAAACAAAAAAAAAAAACACACCAGTAAGCAAACACGTTAATGTTCAGTTAAAAAAGTTAAAGTTTATATGTTATGTTGCAAAGTTAATAAAATTATTGCGTTGTGGCCTGGTTTTTTCTTTTTTTTTCTTTTTTTACCTTCCAGGTGGACCAACCGATTGACTAGCTGCAGCACCGATGTGCATTCTGACAGAAGCATTGCGCTGCTGTCAGATTACACGCAAGTCGGTGTATGCGGCGCTGCAAGACGGGATTTTCTCCTCTGCAGTGACAGATACGTTTGCCAAGGCATACGAGCTGAGGAGGAGGAGGCGGCGTTCCTATGCTTTGGCAAACACTTTGTATATATATATACAGTGGAGGAAATAATTATTTGACCCCTCACTGATTTTGTAAGTTTGTCCAATGACAAAGAAATGAAAAGTCTCAGAACAGTATCATTTCAATGGTAGGTTTATTGTAACAGTGGCAGATAGCACATCAAAAGGAAAATCGAATAAATAACTTTAAATAAAAGATAGCAACTGATTTGCATTTCATTGAGTGAAATAAGTATTTGAACCCCTACCAACCATTAAGAGTTCTGGCTCCCACAGAGTGGTTAGACACTTCTACTCAATTAGTCACCCTCATTAAGGACACCTGTCTTAACTAGTCACCTGTATAAAAGACACCTGTCCACAGAATCAATCAATCAAGCAGACTCCAAACTCTCCAACATGGGAAAGACCAAAGAGCTGTCCAAGGATGTCAGAGACAAAATTGTAGACCTGCACAAGGCTGGAATGGGCTACAAAACCATTAGCAAGAAGCTGGGAGAGAAGGTGACAACTGTTGGTGCGATTGTTCGAAAATGGAAGGAGCACAAAATGACCATCAATCGACCTCGCTCTGGGGCTCCACGCAAGATCTCACCTCGTGGGGTGTCAATGGTTCTGAGAAAGGTGAAAAAGCATCCTAGAACTACACGGGAGGAGTTAGTTAATGACCTCAAATTAGCAGGGACCACAGTCACCAAGAAAACCATTGGAAACACATTACACCGCAATGGATTAAAATCCTGCAGGGCTCGCAAGGTCCCCCTGCTCAGGAAGGCACATGTGCAGGCCCGTCTGAAGTTTGCCAATGAACACCTGAATGATTCAGAGAGTGACTGGGAGAAGGTGCTGTGGTCTGATGAGACCAAAATAGAGCTCTTTGGCATTAACTCAACTCGCTGTGTTTGGAGGAAGAAAAATGCTGCCTATGACCCCCAAAACACCGTCCCCACCGTCAAGCATGGGGGTGGAAACATTTTGCTTTGGGGGTGTTTTTCTGCTAAGGGCACAGGACAACTTATTCGCATAAACGGGAAAATGGACGGAGCCATGTATCGTGAAATCCTGAGCGACAACCTCCTTCCCTCTGCCAGGAAACTGAAAATGGGTCGTGGATGGGTGTTCCAGCACGACAATGAACCAAAACATACAGCAAAGGCAACAAAGGAGTGGCTCAAGAAGAAGCACATTAAGGTCATGGAGTGGCCTAGTCAGTCTCCGGACCTTAATCCAATCGAAAACCTATGGAGGGAGCTCAAGCTCAGAGTTGCACAGAGACAGCCTCGAAACCTTAGGGATTTAGAGATGATCTGCAAAGAGGAGTGGACCAACATTCCTCCTAAAATGTGCGCAAACTTGGTCATCAATTACAAGAAACGTTTGACCTCTGTGCTTGCAAACAAGGGTTTTTCCACCAAGTATTAAGTCTTTTTTTGTTAGAGGGTTCAAATACTTATTTCACTCAATGAAATGCAAATCAGTTGCTATCTTTTATTTAAAGTTATTTATTTGATTTTCCTTTTGATGTGCTATCTGCCACTGTTACAATAAACCTACCATTGAAATGATACTGTTCTGAGACTTTTCATTTCTTTGTCATTGGACAAACTTACAAAATCAGTGAGGGGTCAAATAATTATTTCCTCCACTGTATATATAAAAAAAAAAAAAATCCCGGCAATGATTTATTCATCCACATTGATTGATGTGAATGGAGAAATCTGGTTTGCCAGGGCATACGAGCTAAGTGGGTATGGATGTAGGGCGGAGCTCCTATGTCCTGGCAGACGCCTTTCCCCTCCATTTTTTTTTTTTGGCAGAGATTTTTTCATCCACATTGATCGATGCGAATGAAGAAATCTGTGCCTTTCATTTTTTTCTTTCAGCCCAGAGGTTGAACGGAAAAAAAAATCTCATTACCTGTATGCTCAATATAAGGAGAATAGCAGAAACTCCTAATGCTGGCCATACATGTAATGATTGCGGAGACCCTCAAATGCCAGGGCAGTACAAACACCCCACAACTGACCCCATTTTGGAAAGAAGACACCCCAAGGTATTTGCTGAGGGGCATATTGAGTCCATGAAAGATTTAAATTTTTGTCCTAAGTTAGCGGAAAGTGAGACTTTGTGAGAAAAAAAAAAAAAAAAATCAATTTCCGCTAACTTATGCAAAAAAAAAAAAATTCTATGAACTTGCCAGGCCCCTCATTGGATACCTTGGGGTGTCTTCTTTCCAAAGTGGGGTCACATGTGGGGTATTTATACTGCCCTGGCTTTTTAGGGGCCCTAAAGCATGAGAAGAAGTCTAGGATCCAAATGTCTAAAAATGCCCTCCTAAAAGGAATTTGGGCCCCTTTGCGCATCTAGGCTGCAAAAAAGTGTCACACATCTGGTATCGCCGTACTCAGGAGAAGTTGGGCAATGTGTTTTGGGGTGTCATTTTACATATACCCATGCTGGGTGAGAGAAACATCTTGATCAAATGCCAACTTTGTATAAAAAAATTGGAAAAGTTGTCTTTTGCCAGGATATTTCTCTCACCCAGCATGGGTATATGTAAAATGACACCCCAAAACACATTCCCCAACTTCTCCTGAGTACGGCGATACCAGATGTGTGACACTTTTTTGCAGCCAAGGTGGGCAAAGGGGCACATATTCCAAAGTGCACCTTTCGGATTTCGCAGGCCATTTTTTACACATTTTGATTGCAAAGTACTTCTCACACATTTGGGCCCCTAAATTGCCAGGGCAGTATAACTACCCCACAAGTGACCCCATTTTGGAAAGAAGACACCCCAAGGTATTCCGTGAGGGGCATGGCGAGTTCCTAGAATTTTTTATTTTTTGTCGCAAGTTAGTGGAATATGAGACTTTGTAAGGAAAAAAGAGAAAAAAAAAAAATCATCATTTTCCGCTAACTTGTGACAAAAAAAAAAAATTCTAGGAACTCGCAGTGCCCCTCACGGAATACCTTGGGGTGTCTTCTTTCCAAAATGGGGTCACTTGTGGCGTAGTTATACTGCCCTGGCAATTTAGGGGCCCAAATGTGTGAGAAGTACCTTGCAATCAAAATGTGTAAAAAATGGCCTGCAAAATCCGAAAGGTGCACTTTGGAATATGTGCCCCTTTGCCCACCTTGGCAGCAAAAAAGTGCGACACATCTGGTATCGCCGTACTCAGGAGAAGTTGGGGAATGTGTTTCGGGGTGTCATTTTACATATACCCATGCTGGGTGAGAAAAATATCTTGGTCAAATGCCAACTTTGTATAAAAAAATGGGAAAAGTTGTCTTTTGCCAAGATATTTCTCTCACCCAGCATGGGTATATGTAAAATACATAAATTTTTTTGTTACCTTGCCTCACAAAAAACGTAATATAGAGCAATAAAAAAATCATATGTACCCCAAAATAGTACCAATAAAACTGGCACCTTTTCCCGTAGTTTTGCAATTTGTGGTCACTTTTTTCAGTTTCTATTGTAGGGGTGCATCAGGGGTTTTTCAAATGGGACAGGGCATCTAAAAACCAGTTTAGCTAAATTTGCCTTCCAAAAACCATAGGGTGTTCCTTTCCTTCTGTGCCCTGCCGTGTGCCCGTACAGCAGTTTACGATCACATGTGGGGTGTTTCTGTAAACCACAGAATCAGGGTAATAAATATTGAGTTTTATTTGGCTGTTAACCCTTGCTTTGCTGCTGAAAAAAAAATTAAAATCTGCCAAAAAAGTGAAATTTATAAATTTTATCTCCATTTTCCATCAATTCTTGTGGAACACCTAAAGGGTTAAAAAAGTTTGTAAAATGAGTTTTGTATACCTTGAGGGGTGTAGTTTCTAAAATGTCATTTTTGGGTGGTTTCTATTATGTAAGCCTCACAAAGTGAGGGTTTTGGAAATTTTCCCAAAAATTTTAAGATTTGATTCCATACTTCTAAGCCCCCAAAAAATAAAATGTCATTTTCAAAAGGATCCAAACATGAAGTAGACATATGGGGAATGTAATTTTTCAAATTTTTTGGTAAATTTGGTATTTTTTTAGGAGTTAAAATGTTTTTAGTTTTTTTTAACTTATTTTTACCACTGTCATGAAGTACAATATTTGACGAGAAAACAATCTCAGAATGGCCTGTATAAGTAAAACTGTTTTAAAGTTATCACATAAAGTGACATGTCAGATTTGCAAAAAATGGCCTGGGCAGGAAGGTGAAAACAGGCCCGGTGTTGAAGGGGTTAAAGAAAATCTGTCACAAGGATAATTGCTATTGAAGTAAAGCCATGGCCTAATAGTACTCAGTACCTTATTTCAAGATGTCCCTTTGTTCCAGCAATAGATGTTTTTATCCAGTTTATTTTGTATGCAAATGAGCCAGTAAGGTGCCCAGAGGGGTGTCACTCTTGCAGGAAGGGGCCCTGCCACAATGTGTCCACCCTCAAAAGACAAACTTAAAATACCGCCCCCATTATCCGTTAATCTACGCCCATTATACGTTAATCCGCTCCTCAGCCGACGGGGATTGAAAAAATGAAGGTAAAAATCAACTTCTGTCAGCTGCAGGGGTGGGAGGGAGGGTAACTTTCTCCCTGCAGCTCACGCTCAAACAGCACTGTTCTGCTGTTTTAGGCCCCTTTCACACGAGCGAGTTTTCCGTGCGGGTGCAATGCATGACTTGAATGCATAGCACCCGCACTGAATCCTGACCCATTCATTTCAATGTGTCTGTGTACTTGAGCGTTGTTTTTCACGCATCAGTTCTGCGTTGCGTGAAAATCGCAGCATGTTCTATATTCTGTGTTTTTCACGCAGCCCTGGCCCCATAGAAGTAAATGGGGCTCCACTGAAAAACACATTGCATCCAGGAGCAAGTGCGGGTGCAATGCGTTTTTCACTGATTGTTGCTGAGATGTTGTTTGTAAAACCTTCAGTTTTTTTTTATCACGCGCGTGAAAAACGCATCAATACGCATTGCACCCGTGTGGAAAAAACTAATCAACTGAACGCAATCGCAAAACTGACGGAACTTACTTGCAAAATAGTGCGAGTTTCAATGAACGCACCCTGAACGCATCCGGACAAAATCCGTCACGCTCGTGTGAAAGGGGCCTTAGAGTGAGCTGTTCAAAAGGACATGCCCCTGATCTGGTTAGGCCAAGCACCCTCCCACTCCTCAACCAACAGGCATTGAAAAAAGGAAGTTAAAAATCAACTTCTAGGTCCTGCTAAGCCACACCCCGATCTGGTTAGACCACGCCTCTCCTACTCCTCAGCTGACAGGGATTGAAAAAAATGAAGTTAAAAATCAACTTCTGTGAGCTGCAGAGGTGGGAGGGAGGGTGACTTTCTCCCTGCAGCTTACACTCAGGCAGTACAGTGCTGCTGTCTGAGAGTGAGCTATTCAAAAGGACATCCTTGTGTCTGTCCAGGCCTTGCACCAGACGGAGGAAAGGGAGTCTGAATGCTGGACTGTCCGTCCTAAAACTGGACCTCTGGCCACCCTAGGGGCAGGCTGCTGTGGAGTTCACAGTTGAGGGGATTGTCCGCTATGGAGGTCAGTGTTAAGGGGCATATTGCTGTAAAGGCCACTGTTAAGGGGGCGGGCCCCTGTGGGGGTCACTATCAAGGGGGTGGTGTGCTGTGAAACTCACTGTTGAAGGGGAAGGCTGCTATAAAGGTCAGAGTTAAGGGGGTGGGCTGATGTGGAGGTGCAATTTTAAGAGACGGGGCATTGTGGGGGGGTCAGTGTTAAAGGGTGGGGGGCTGTGGAGGTCATTGTTAAGAGGGTGGGAGGCTGTGGAGGTCCCTATTAAGGGGGCGAGGTGCTGTAGATGTCACTGTTATAGTGGATAGTGTTGCTATCTTTTAACAACACACACACAAACAATAAATTAAACAGATTAAATATACCCGAGTAAAGCCAGGTCCTTCAGCTAGTTATTGTTATAAAGCCATGTGACAAAACTAACCTCACCACTGGGTTTTGGAGGGGCCTGTTTGCCAGCCTCTTGCCTCAGGATTATGGCCCATATATTAACTTTGAAGAAGACAGACCGGCCGAACAGTCTAAATCTGTGGAACTGTTTTGGACAGGAAAGCCATGCTTGCTGCCGGCCAAATGTAACTTCCATGGAATTCGGGAGCCCCTGCTCGGATCTGGGTAATTTTTGGATATGTTGTTCACCCAGATCAGAGCTATCCATGGATGTATAAATTATGGGAATATGTGGGGTTTTGAAGTGTTTTCTGTGTCTTGGGACAAATGTGTGTTTTCTGCCTGTGAGTGATTAAGTGAGCCCATTGTGTTTGGTAATTGTATCACAGGCAATGCCCAATTGTATTTTGTTGATGGCTTCACACACAATGCCCATTGTATTTTGTTGATTGCGTCACAGAGGGGGGTGGTTGCTGGGAATACTGTAAATGCATGTGATTGACTAATGTATAGACTGTCGCAGTCTCAACAAGGTCCCCAGGGGGAGTGTCCCTTGCTGGAAAACCTGCATAAAAGGCAGTAGCCCTATGTTTTACCCTCAACATAGAGCCTCGTCTCATGTGTAGGGGGAAAGGCTGTATCTACACTGGGGAATGCTATGCGCTGTATACTCCCCTGGCTATAATCACTGAGCTCTTTTAAGAGCTTGTTCCTGCTTCGCTCGCTGAAGGAAGAGAGGTTCACCGCCTGGAGCCTTGTTGTAGGTCCAGGGTGGGTAGGCGACGGTGAGACCCCAACCAAGCTGCGGCAGTTAATGGGGTCGGCAGTGCTTACGGTGTGAAGTGGAGTGCTTGGAGCCCTCAGAAAGCACTAGGAGTATCCATCAATGGAGGTACCCAGTCGGGGTGCCAGGCAGGAGATCCGTTAGAAGCTGAAAAGAACATAGGACTTCAGTGGAAGTACACTCCTAAGTGCATGTACAACTGGGCGGTTTCTTATTGTAAATGTGCGTGGCATATATATATTAACTTGTGTTTGACTCTATATTCATTGTATCCATGCTTGACTTTGTGCATTTTTTGTGTTGGCTTTCATTGACTTAAAGAGGACCTTTCATCTGTTTAGCCCTAGTCTACTTAGGGTCTTACTTATAGGGCGGCCCTCACTGATGTCATCGCACTTTTATTTTATTTTTTTCAAAGACGTTCGTCCACTGTTGTTCCCAGTTGATTTTGGCGCCTTATATTCTAATAAGCTGACTTGGTCATACTAGGCGGAGACTGGAGCGGTTCTCTTTTCCCTGGCTTTGAGCACATCCAATCAGAGCGCATCGCTCATAGGGAGGAGGTCATTCTTTGAAGAAAAAAAAAAAAAGTGCAATGATATCAGTGGGCGCCGCCCTATAAGGTAAGACCCTAATTAGACAGGGGAAATAGATTAAAGGTCCTCTTTAATATCAGCTCTGTGAGGTTTTGTTAGGCTTCTAGCATTTATTAATTCAAGGGAATCTGCCAGCACTTTAGACCATGTTAAGCTGCTGACAATACTAGTTAGGGGCTGGAGAGAGCAGGACAAACATGCGTTTTGTGTAGCTTTTCTTATCAGGAGAAGTCTGAATATGAAGTTTTATTCTGCTAGATTCTGCTCTTCCAAGTGCCTAGGAGGTGGTGCTTCACAGTGAACTACTCGCTGCATTGAGCTGCTTCAGAGCCCCTCGCCTCTGCTCAGAGTGACAGCTGTTGTGTTCTCCTGCTTGTATACTACAGCTGTCATTCGAAGCAGAGGAGGGGCTGTGAAGCAGCTCAATGCAAAGACCAGAGAACACTTCACAGTGAAGCCCTGCCATGGGAACTTGCAAGAGAGTTATAAAACGTAATATCCACATTACTTCTGATGACAAATGCTCCACAAAAGTTATACTTGTACTGCTTTCCACATCTCCTACTTAGTGCTGTCACAGTTGCTGACATACTTTATTCAATATATAGTGCTGCAGACTATGAAGTCTACTACATTATAACTCCTAGAGTTAGCTTCTTGCCATCAGGGACTCTAAGATGTGAACAGAGCTGTACATGTTATTCATGTGTATAATAATACACTTTATTGTATATCCATAATTATTAACTAGATATATAATATTGTCTACACAGGGCTACCATGAAAGTAATGAATTCATTATAACACAGCACCCGCTGTTACACACTATAAAAGATTTCTGGAGGATGATCTGGGACCACAATTCTCAGATAATTGTAATGCTTCCTGATAACCAGATCATGGTAAGTTTCAGTATGAAATTTTGGCAAGATTTCAATGTTATTTTTATTTGTGCACTTTGTCAGTTTCTTTGAAATTTTCTGTTTCTCCCCAGGCTGAAGATGAATTTGTCTATTGGCCAAACAGAGATGAACCAATAATCTGTGAAACTTTTACTGTATCTTTGGCTGGAGAAGAACATGTTTGTCTTTCTAATGAGGAGAAACTCATTATCCAAGATTTTATGTTAGAAGCTACACAGGTAAGCACAGAAATTTTTGCTACAGTAAAACCTCTTTGAGATGACCATATTGCATTAAGAAATAGCCTTCTAGGATGTGGCCTTTTCAACAAAGATAGCCAATATGCATAATATACAGTGGTCTTGAAAACCTGTTGCAGGAAATATCTGGATAAGGGGTGGTATTCTCAAAGATGTGGTCTTTTGAAGAGGTTTGACTGTATATCTATGATCTAATCAAACTATTTTATATCTATTAAACAAACAAGTTGCACATCTGATTATGTTTTATAGAAAGTATACAAAATATAATACTGTTTAATGAACCCTTATGAAATATTATTTTTGATAGGATGATTATGTTCTGGAAGTAAAACATTTTCATTGTCCAAAGTGGCCAAATCCTGACAGTCGAATAAGTAAGACGTTTGAGCTTGTAAATCTGATCAAGGAAGAAGCGGCTAATAAAGATGGACCTGTTGTTGTCCATGATGAGTAAGTACAGGATTTTTGTTGTTCCAATGTTTCATTTTTTTGGAATATTTATCCCATTGATAGTACTCTTGTTATGGACAGTGGATGTAGATCCACTGTGCCAACCAACTAGTTTGACTTTGGGCTAGTCCTGAGGGTGTTACCCAGGCAAGTCCCCTGGTTTGCATTTTTTAACTCCTATACACTAATCTGGCCTTCGCTGCAGGGTAGCCACCAGTTTTCTAGCTCTTGAAATTGTCCAGGTGCAGTTGGCTGCTGACCCACGAATCAGAGGCACCTGTTGCGTGGCACCGAGGGAATAGGCAAACTTGTAGTCAATAACAGGTCAAGGTCAGGGAGGGCAGATTTCTTGCAATGCCGTGAAACAGTCCAAAGATGAAGGCAGGCAACATAGTATCAGTTTGGTGAACAGTAACTGGTCGGGTGGCAGAGGGCCAGGATCCAGGAAATAAAAGTTGATACACTGGCAGATAAAATGATTATAGCACTATACAATCTCTAGCAAGCTAGAGAGACATAGGAAGATCTATAGAGACCAATTGCTCAGGCAAGGAAGGTTAGCAGCAAAGTTATATAGGAGTGCTGATGAGCTAATTAGTCAATCAGCTAAACACAGGACCAGAAAAGGAATTAACCACTGAGGTGCTACAGGGAAAAGTCTCCCTAAAATGTGCAGCACCCAGGAGTCTTTTGACTGCCAGGCAGAAGTTAGGTGAGTGATGCGCCGCCCATGCCTGCTGTGGATGGTAGCAGGCACTTATATAGGCATGTACCTTGTCATAAATTAAGCTCATCCTCAGGGATATCAAGGGGGGGGGGGGGGCAGGGGGATATCAAGACAGGCGTGTAAAGTTTTTTTCCCTCGAGAGCTGACTGGTATGTAAAAAATATTTTAAAAAGTTTTCATATGACTTCCATATACGGAGAATACGCGTACAGGAGCTGTGTAAATTATTGTCTTTTTAGGCAAAGGTTATTTCAGTCAGTCACATGATCTCCTGGAGAAGTAAAAAAAAAAAAAGTATTTGCTCTACCCAGTCATAACTATTCATGATTTTGTAAGCTAAATTTGTTTCATACCATGTAGTGGGAAGTGGAAAAAAGTCTGAGAAAGGTTTTTATTTATTTGGGTTTATTTTTTTTACACCGTACACTATGCGGTAAAATTGACCTGTTATCTTCATACTCCAGGTCAGTACAGTTACATCGATACCACACTTGTATACGTTTTCTTGCATTTTAATACTGAAAATAGTTTTTTTTAACCTTTGAGAAAAAAAAAAAAATATCTCCATATTCTGACCCCTATAACTTTTTTGTAATTATGTATACGGGGCTGTGTGAGGACCCATTTTTTTGCGGGGTGATCTTTACTTTTCAGTGATACCAATTTGTGTGTGACTTTTTTATAAAAAAAATTATTGGGGAGTTGAAGTGACAAAAAAATGGCAAATTGCCTGTTTTTATTTTTTACCCCCATTACGCCATTTGCCGTATGCCATTAATATTATATTTTAATTGTATGGGCATTTTCGCATGCGGCGATGCCCATAATGTTTCTTTTTTTATTGTTGGTTAAAGTATTTTTAATTTAAGAAAAAGGGGGTAATATGAACGTTTATATTGTTTTATATTTATAATACCTTTTTTTTAACTTTCTTTTGTACTTTTTTAAGTCACCCTGGGTGACTATAACTGACAATCATTAGATTGCCCATTGTATTCATTGATGGCTATATAGCTATCATCGAACCCTTAGGCCCCTTTCACACGGGCGAGTTTTCCGTGCGGGTGCGATGCGTGCGGTGAACGCACTGCACCCGCACTGAATCCTGACCCATTCATTTCTATGGGGCTGTGCACATGAGCGTTGATTTTCACACATCACTTGTGCGTTGAGTGGAAATCGCAGCATGTTCTATATTGTGAGATTTTTCACGCGACGCAGGCCCCATAGAAGTGAATAGGATGCGTGAAAATCGCATAGCATCCGCAAGCAAGTGCGGATGCGGTGCGATTTTCACGCATGGTTGCTAGGTGACAGTCTATTCACTGTATTATTTTCCCTTATAACATGGTTATAAGGGAAAATAATAGCATTCTGAATACAGAATGCAGAGTATAATAGCGCTGGATGGGTTAAAAAATAAAATAAAAAATTTAACTCACCTTAGGCTACTTTCACACTAGTGTTCTGCTGTCCGCTCGTGAGCTCCGTTTGAAAGAGCTCACAAGCGGAGCAGAATGCTTCCGTCCAGTCCTGATGCAGTCTGAATGGATGCGGATCCGCTCAGACTGCATCAGTCTGGCGGCGTTCAGCCTCCGCTCCGCTCGACTCCGCACGGCCAGGCGGACAGCTGAACGCGGCTTGCAGCGTTCAGCTGTCCGCCTGGCCGTGCGGAGGCGTGCGGATCCGTCCAGACTTACAATGTAAGTCAATGGGAACGGATCCGCTTGAAGATGACACCATATGGCTCAATCTTCAAGCGGATCCGTCCCCCATTGACTTTACATTGAAAGTCTGAACGGATCCGCTCAGGCTACTTTTCTAAGTTATTAATGCAGACGGATCCGTACTGAACGGAGCCTCCGTCTGCATTAATATGATCGGATCCGTTCAGAACGGATCCGATCAAACGCAAGTGTGAAAGTAGCCTTAGTCCACTTGATCGCGAAGCCCGGCATCTCCTTCTGTATCCTTTGTTGAGCAGGACCTGTGGTGAGCATTAAATACAGGTAAAGAACCTTTGACGACGTCAGATCACATGCTCCATCACCACGATAATGGACCATGTGATTGGAGCATGTGATCTGACATCACCACAGGTCATTTAGCCCACAGCTCATTCAAGAAGTAAAGAGACCGGGAACTACGCGATCAAGAGGAGAAAGTGAGTTAACTTTTTTTAAATTTATTTTTAACCCCTCCAGCACTATTATACTATGCATTCTGTATTCAAAATACTATTATTTTTCCTTATAACCATGTTATAAGGGAAAATAATACAATCTTCAGAACATCAATCCCAAGCCCGAACTTCTGTGAAGAAGTTCGGGTTTGGGTACCAAACATGCGCGATTTTTCTCACGCGAGTGCAAAACGCATTACAATGTTTTGCACTCGCGCAGAAAAATCGCGCATTTTCCCTCAACGCACACGCCTCTTATCCGGGCCAAAAATATGACGCCCATGTGAAAGAGGCCTTAAAGAGCACCTATCATTGGTCCAAACATTGTGAACTAAGTATCGTGACATAGACAGCGGCGCCCAGGGATCTCACTGCACTTACTATTATCCCTGGGCGCCGCTCCGTTCTCCCGGTATGTCCTCTGGTATGTTCGGGGACTTGGTTATAGTAGGCAAAGTCTGCCCTTGTTCTGCTGGGCATCTCCTTCTCCTAGGCTGTAGCGCTGGCCAATCGCATCGCAGAGCTCACAGCTTGGGAGAAAAAAACTCCCAGGCTGTGAGCTCTGCGCAGCGATTGGCCAGCGCTACAGCCTAGGAGAAGGAGACGCCCAGGGATAATAGTAAGTGCAGTGAGATCCCTGGGCGCCACTGTATATGTCATGATACTTTGTTCACAATGTTTGGACCTATGAAAGGTCCTCTTTAATTTTCAGTATAACAATACAGTGCTGTCACCTAGTGGCCTGTATTGCTATATTAGTCTAATAGACTCTGAAGCCTGCTTGAGGCTTCCGTGTTTTAGATCAATTTAACAGGTTCCCTGATCTCAGCCGGGGAACGCTGTTACCGAAGCGGAAGCGTGCGGCTTCCGCTTCCGGACTGATCAGATGCCGTGGTCACATTTGACAACGGCATCTGAAAGGAATACCTTGCATACATGTGCCACGGGTCGCTGCCATTTAAAATAGCAGAAACCTGGTGGTTATGGCGCCCTTTGCACGTGCGAGTGGGCGCGATGTTTAGAGACCGGACGTCCGCCGTACATGTACAGCGGAGGTCCTCAAGGACCTCTGTTGAAAATTCTGTCTTTCGTTTTCACCTTCTATAGAGGTGTTTAAGGGAACATATCTGAGGGAATTTATAATTTATTTTTATTTTCTGATTGTAGATTTATTTTCTGTACATGATTATGGGGTCATCCATTTTGCCAGAGCTAGCACTCTGTTCTGTTAATGGCAGTTTAGAGAGTTGTTTTACAGCAGGCACATGTACGTAAGAAACTATTATACTATTACTTTGGTTTTAAATGGGATTTCAGGGCGTTGCAGAAAAGCCTGGAGTGTTATGACCCTGTGGAGGAAAGATAGTTTTGTCAGTACTTACTCCCAAGTTATTTATAGTAATATTTTTTGTAAATATACCTACTGAAATTGACAGATTTCTGTGGAAAACAAGATTTGTACTGGTACAGCTGCTAATAGTTCACAGACATTAGTGTTAGTTTTACTTCATCTTCTAGATGTGAAGCATATTAGATATTAATATCAAGAACTTGTATTATGGAAGTGCATCTTTTTTCAGGTATGGAGGAGTAACAGCTGGAACATTCTGTGCTCTGTCTACTCTGACGCAACAACTAGAGAATGAAAACTCTGTAGATGTTTATCAGGTTTCCAAGATGATCAATCTGATGCGACCAGGGATTTTCACAGACCTAGTAAGTTTACAATGAATATATCAGACAAACCCCAGCAAAATCTGTTGTAATTTTTGTATTCTGTTTATTACTTAAAGAGAACCTGTCAACAGAAAATGCTGTGTAATCTGCATGTTATAGAGCAGAAAAAGCTGAGCAGATTGATATATAGTTCTGTGGGAAAAGGTTCAGTAAAACATGTTTATAAATTTAAATCTCTGCTCTGAGTTCGATTGTACACAGGTGACATATGAGTGTATGAAAACATTCACTGATAGTTGTACACAAGGGAGGTATTATAATTGATTGATTGTATTTTCAGTGTAAGGGCTCATTCAGACGGCCGTATGAATGAGTCTGCATCCGTCCTGCAATTTTGCGGAATGGGTGCGGACCCATTAATTTCAATGGGGCCACAAAAGATGCCGACAGCACACCGTGTGTTTCCATTCAGCGGACAAGAATAGGCATTTTCTATTATGGTTGCGTCCACAAACTGCGGAACGCACATGGCCGGTATCCGTGTTTTGCGGATTCGCAAAGCACTACGACCGTCTGAATGGGCCCTAAGTGTGAATACATAGACAGCTTTTAGTCACTGATAGTTGTACACAGGGGAAGTGTTATCAGTGATTGATAGGTTCTCTGTGTAAGTGTGTGTACATAGATTGCTGTCCATAACTGATAGTTGTACAAAGGTATGGTGTTATCAGTGATTGTATTCTCTGTGTAAATGTGTATACATAGCTGTCAGTCACTGATAGTTGTACACGGGGGAGGTGTTATCAGTGATTGTATTCTCTGTGTAAATGTGTATACATAGCTGTCAGTCACTGATAGTTGTACACAGGGGAGGTGTTATCAGTGATTGTATTCTCTGTGTAAATGTGTATACATAGCTGTCAGTCACTGATAGTTGTACACAGGGGAGGTGTTATCAGTGATTGATGACATTCTCTGTCTAAGTGTGTATACATAGATAGTTGTCAGTCACTGATAGTTGTACACAGGGAGGTGTTATCAGTGATTGGTAGTATTTTCTGTGTAAGTTTGTATACATAGATACCTGTCAGTCACTGATAGTTGTACATGGGGCAAGTGTTATGAGTGATTGATTGTATCAATTGATTGATTGATTTAATTATGCTGAAAAGCAGTTATTAGATAAAAGCATAGTATTGTGGATGTGCGATCCAGTTTCACTCTTATATTTTTCTCATTGATTGTATTCCCTGTGTAAATGTGTATACATAGCTGTCAGTCACACATAGTTGTACATGGGGAGATGTTATTAGTGATAGTGTTCTCTGTGTAAGTGTGAATACATATATAGTTGTCAGTCACTGATAGTTGTACACAAGGGAGGTGTTATCAGTAATTGATATCATTCTCTGTGCAAGTGTGTATACATATATATCTGTCAGTCACTGATAGTTGTACATGGGGCAAGTGTTATTGATTGATTGTATTCTCTCTGTAAGTATATATATATATATATATATATATATATCTATAGAGATAGATAGCTGTCAGTCACTGATAGTTGTATTAGGGCAAGTGTTATCATTGATTGATTGATTGTATTCTCTGTGTAAGTGTGTGTGTGTGTGTATATATATATATATATACATTTAACTTTTCCAGTATCGAGATCTGGCAGAGTCTGTGACTGACAGCTATCATATATATATATATATATATATATATATATATATATATATATATATATATATGTGTGTGTATATATAGCTAGCTGTCAGTCCCAGACTCTGCCAGATCTCAATACTGGAAAAGTTAAACACAGATGTGAAAGTAGCTTAAGTCACATGATGCAGTAACTGAAAATGAAGATGTGAATGAGGTTTAAAGGGAACCTGTCAGCACCAAAATGGACCATACACCACCAGCAGTACCTTAAAGCTGTTGACATCGGGTTTCTCATCAGATGTTCTTGTGTAATATGTCTGAGGCGCATGATCACTGTAAAACAACTTTTATTCCCCTGCAGGTTGTATGCAAATAAGGTTCTTGAAGTCAAGGGGGCAACGGCTTTCACGCTTGAAGTCAAGATCACTCCACCGCCATACCACCCTTTCACATTTGATGGATGTCCTTTTGAATTCTTTCAGACACAATCCCATCCTGAGATTTTGTGCATGGGCTGTATGATCTTGTGACTGATGCAGGGTAGTGTTCTCTGAAGAGCTTACCCACGTGAGTCTGCGCCTGCGCATTGTAGCCAAGTACACTACAGCGGGGATCAATGCGCAGTTGCCGGAAACAAGATCATATGGTGCAGTTGCAAAATCTTACACTGGCATTGCTCCTGAAAGAATCGAAAAGGCCATCAATCAAATGCGAAGACCGGGAGGGAACACACTGTGCTTGACTTTAAGAACCTAATTTGCTTACAACCTGCGGGGGGAAAAAAGTTGTTTTACAGTGATCATGCACCACAGATATCTTACACAAGAATATCATTAGAAACCTGATGTTAACAGCTTTAAGGTACTGCTGGCAGTTTATGGTCCATTTTGGTGCTGATAGGTTCCCTTTAACATCTATTTGTAATGCAAGTCTGAAAAAACCATGTGGTTCTTTAAAGGCAGAGAGAAGGCAAAGGGACCCATCCTAAATGGGGGTCCAACCCGGGGAACTCCTGCTAATCAGCTGTTTGAGGGAGTTGCAGCATTGTGCTAAGCCTCCTCCTTGACCTGTGGCATGACGTCTATTGGTCACATGTCCTTTGTTCAGCACAGTCCCATTCAAGTAAATGGGATTGAACTGCAATGCTGAGCACAGCTGTTATACAATGTACATGGTTGTGCTTAGTATACTGTGAGGAGGCCAGAGCACAACTCTGCTGTGACCCCTTCCAACAGCTGATCACTGGGGGCTGTCAGAACCACACCTTCATTTACAGTATATGAAGGTTGTCAACAAGTAGATGTTGTTAAATGATCCCTCTTGTGCATATGTGTGTCAATAATGATGTGTTACTTTCTACACTTTTCTAGGAGCAGTATCAATTTTTATATAAGGCTATTCTGAGTCTGGTGAGCACAAGGCAGGAGGGACAGGTGGCGAGTATGGAGAGTAATGGATCTGCTGTACCAGATGGGAACACATCAGAAAGCCTGGAGTCCTTAGTTTAATTATGGGAAACATCGGCCTGCTCATCATGTACTTGTCTGAAACTTCTTCCAGCACTATTTTTGTACATGACTTTTGCTTACTATTAACAATTAATAATGTGTGCCTTGGGGAAGATTTTGTAATCCATAATTCATGTGATCTCATGATTAATTGGACCAGTCATGGCAGTGTTTTATAAATGGAGTTGTCATATATTTGCTCAGTATTAGTTTACTACTAGCACATTTTTAATCTTTCGACTCTTGATATTTATAGCTGCGTACTTATGTACTGTGTAGTAATGTGGTAATGCTTACATGTAGTCGTTTTATAGTCTTAATATTGAATTGTAAATAGTACATCATTTCAAGGAAGAAACTATGCGTAGCTAAGGAAGTAATAACCTAACATTTAATGTAAATACTGTTTGTGACTTCATGGACCAAATTTATATTTATAATTGTAGATTTTTATATTTGATCGCAGAGTCCGTTTTTTAGCTATTTGTATTTGCATTGTCACATTGATATACTCAGTTTTTATTGTAACTAGGTGGTCTGACCTGTTTATGCAACACACATCTTTAATGATATAATTACTGCTACTTTGCATGGAATGTTAACTATTACAGTATGTAATAAATCTTAGAAAATTGTTTGCAATACGTGTGAATACAGTACATGTGATTGGGTTGGTCCAGTATGATGTAAAATCTTTTCATATATAATCTTATATGAATCTGTATTATATAAACAAAACAATGTAATTAGAAACGGTTGAAATAACACTATAGAAGAAAGCAGAGCCTACAAGAGCATGTGAGGATTGGGGAGAATTTTTCATGAAGGTAATAACTGAAGTCAGTTTTGCATTGTCACCAGATTTGAGTCTGCATTGTCACCAGATTTATCAAGTGTTGTACGTTGTTTGTTAAATTTAGCAAATTTTCTAACCTAACACTTTTGTCTAGAAATACTACTCCATTAGTAATAATTGCCCTTAAAGGAAACCTGTCACTTCCAAAAACCATCCCAAGCCACCAGCAGCGTGTTTCCAACGATAATTTTCTTCCTGAAGGCAAATGCAGCTAAAGCTCAGAAAATGTTGTTTTATCCCCTGGCCCGGCGCTTCTCCACACAGCGACCTCCTTACTTCAAGTCACGGTAACCCCGCCCCTTCCCTGCTCCTTTGCTGTGACTGACAGCGCTTATGCAGAGAGTTTGGCAAAGCCAGCCCGACAGCCGGCTGTCAGTCACAGCAAAGGGGCAGGGAAGGGGGCGTGGTTACCGTGACTTGAAGCAAGGAGGTCGCTGCCCCCTTGACTTCAAGCATGTGTGGAGAAGCGCGTCGGCAGGGGATAAAACAAACTTTTCAGTACTTTTGCTGCATCTGCCTTCAGGAAGAAAGGCAGCATCAGAAACACACTGCTGGCTACACGCAGGTACTTGGGATGGTTTTGGGAGGTGACAGGCTCCCTTTAATGTGTGCCAGTATAAAAAAAAATTTTTAAAAAATGTGTGGCAGCACAAAAATACCCTTACAATGTGTGCCAGTACAAAAAATACCCCTTACAATGTGTGCCAGTAAAAAAAAATACCCCTTACAATGTGTGCCAGTACAAAAATACACCTTACAATGTGTGCCAGTACAAAAAATACCCCTTACAATGTGTGCCAGTAAAAAAATACCCCTTACAATGTGTGCCAGTACAAAAATACACCTTACAATGTGTGCCAGTACAAAAATACACCTTACAATGTGTGCCAGTACAATAAATACTCTCTTATAATGGATACCATTACAGAAAAATCCTCCTTATAATGTGTGCCAGTACAAAAAATACCCCTTTAGTGCCCCTAGTAGAAACAGTGTCCCAATAGTGCCTCTACTTATAGTGTGTGCCAGTACAAAATATACTTCCTTTTAGAGCCCCGAGTAGAGCCAAGTTTTCCCATAGTGCCCCCCTGTAACATTTGCCAGTACAAAAAAAAGCCCACTTATGTGTACCAGTACAAAATGCCACTTCTTAGTGCCCCTAGTAGAACCAATGTCCCCATAATGCTCCTCCAGGTTATAATAATACCCCCCTCCTATAATGGCCCATGCTGCCAAGTACAAATAACAATCTTGGTTGAATTTGATGGACTTATGTCTTTTTTTTTTCAACCGTATTAACTATGTAGTTATAAATACTTACTTTCATGCGGCTGTCAGGATGCGGTGAAGGACACAAGTCTCTTCCAGAGTTTGTCCTGAGCTGTATGCAGCCTGGCTCAGGTGGAACGATGATGATGACACCAACACAGGAATGGCAGGAGAGGAAGACATCACTTCCGTGCCCCGGCGCAGCATTTTACTGAGGACGGCGATACAGTTGAATATGTAGAGATGTGCGCTTCCACAACAATCTTGTCACATATGAATGCTGTCTTCTGCCCCTCAGCTATCTATGTATGCACATTTATAAAGGACCATATAAAGGACCGCCTCTTTGACTTCAAAGCCTACAATAAGCAGGAATTTAAATGTCAGATACAGATTATTATATGACTTTCCTGTATTGCATGGCACACTGAGTGCTTCATCTATTTTTTTTATTTTTTTTAAATTGGCTTCTCCATATAAAAAAAAAGTTGCTGACCCCTGTTCGACAGGATGGGACTAAGCCCTTCAGGACCCTGCAGTTTTTGCATTTTAATCTTTCACATAGCCGTATAACAGCTTTTTTTTTTTTTTTTTTGCAGGACAAGTTGTACTTTTTAAAGGCACCATTTACTATTGCATACAATGTAGTGGGAAATTACCGGCAATTGCACACATTAGCCCCATGGCTCTGTTGTGTAAAACAACAGAAACCCAGTGGTTATGGCGCCCCAAGCATTTGTGAGTGGGCGCTATCTTTAAAGACTGGACTTCCAATTTAAATTTAGGTACTAATAATTTACATGCATCTGGAGTGGCCTGGGCTGGAGGCGAGAGGATGATGCCAGTAGTCACACTCAAGGTAGCTATGGTTCTTCCTGGTGCTGCTGGGCCATGCCTAGTGAAGGAAGGGGTGCAACCTTTGTTCCCCTTTGGGCACACCATGGTTTAAAGGTCTTTTGCCTGATGGCGGGTTGGGTGCCCTTGTTGTTGGTAGATTGTAGGGGTGCAAGGCAGGAGGAGTAAGAGGAAAAACAGAGCAGTTGTAGAAAAAATGTGGTGCAGCCACTTCAGAGTTCAGAGGTAGTGAAGTTGAACAAAGAAAATAAACTTTACTAGAAGTTCAGTAGCTTTTAAATACATCAAAAAATGGGGTGCAGGCACAGTACTTTAATGTTGCTAAACAGTTCTTGAGGCTGTGTACATAGGGGACAGTACAGGCGCTCCCTGAGTTAGGCTACTTTCACACTAGCGTTCGATCGGATCCGTTCTGAACGGATCCGATCATATTAATGCAGACGGAGGCTCCGTTCAGTACGGATCCGTCTGCATTAATAACTTAGAAAAAATTCTAAGTGTGAAAGTAGCCTGAGCGGATCCGTTCAGACTTTCAATGTAAAGTCAATGGGGGACGGATCCGCTTGAAGATTGAGCCATATGGTGACATCTTCAAGCGGATCCGTTCCCATTGACTTACATTGTAAGTCTGAACGGATCCGCTCGCCTCCGCCTGTCCGTGCGGAGGCGAGCGGAGCGGAGGCTGAACGCCGCCAGACTGATGCAGTCTGAGCGGATCCGCTCCATTCAGACTGCATCAGGGCTGGACGGAGGCGTTCGGGTCCGCTCGTGAGCTCCTTCAAACGGAGCTCACGAACGGACCTATGAATGCTAGTGTGAAAGTAGCCTTACTTTCCAAGGTAGGAATGCTATGCTTTCACTCCAGCCAAGGGGTGCAATTCTCTCTCTCAATGTCCACAATACCCAGCTACATGTTACAGACCATATAAAAGACTTGTAATCTGTCTCTAGTGAATGATAAAGAGCCTGTAGCCTGTAGCCCAGCCACATTTTGTGTTCAGTAGCCATAAACACACGGTACCTTCACAAGTTTGTTTGATGCATTGTCCTTTATGGCTGCTCTACCAACTTTAATAAATGCAAATCTTATCTCCCTCTGAGGATGCCACCTGGTTCTGTCTTCTTTGGGTCACGCAGCTGTCTGCTCTCTGCTATTCCTAGACCTGTTCTTTCTGCTTTTGCTCCCCACTTTCTAACTAACTAACAAGGGCCCACCCTGCCTAGCAACTGTTGCTGGAGAGGTGTAGTTAATCCCATATACATAGCCATCAGGATAAAAGTTAATCAAACTGCAGAAATACAAAATTCTACATGTTAACCCCCTATGCAGTGAACCACCAAGTCACTGCCCATCAATACTGGGAGAGTGACTTGTAGAGGAGGGTTTTGGTACTTGTAGATTACAGCATTCAGTGTCAATCAGCTGTTTCTAAGGCCAACAGAATATTGTCATGTATTAGAGACATGAACTCATGGGGACAAGCATGTATTATCCACTTTACAAAGCTTTGCTGTGGCCTCATCTGGAGTATGCAGTTCATAGAGAAGATGTCCTAGAGCTGGAAAAGAAGAGCAACTAAACTGATAAGGACATGGAGAGTCTAAGGCTGCATTCACATCTGTGCTGTGAACTCCGGACGTCTGTTCCAGAGTAGGAGCAGACTACCGGAGTTAGCTGTATCGATTATAGCCACACAGCTGAATCTCCGTTCACTATAATGGCAATCGGTGAGAATCCAGCCCCATTCCGGCATACATTGAAGAACAGAAGTATTTGAACACCCTGCGATTTTGCAAGTTCTCCCACTTAAAAATCATGGAGAGGACTGAAATTCACATTGTAGGTGCATTCCCAGTCTAAAGGCCTAGTTCACACGATAGTTTTTTGCGAGTGTACGGGACATTTTTTCTGTGTTCCGTATAAGGAACCATTAATTTCAATGGTTCCGCATTAAAAACGGAATGTGTTCCGTAAGCATTCCGTTTACGTATTTCCGTTCCGTTGAATCACATTCCGTGGCTGCATTCAAGTCAATAGGTCCGCAAAAAAAAACGGAACACATACGGAAATGCATCTGTATGTCTCCTGTATCCGTTCCATTTTTGCGGAACCATCTATTGAAAATGTTATGCCCAGCCAAATTTTTTCTATGTAATTACTGTATATGCCATACTGAAAACCGGAACGGAAAAGTTAACACAACGGAACTCAAAAATGGAACAACGGATCCGTGAAAAACGGACCGCAAAAAACTATAGAAGCCATACGTTCGTGTGAACTAGGCCTAAGAGACAGATTAAAAACAAAAAACAAAAACAGGAAATCACATTGTATGATTTTTAAAGAATGTATTTGTCTTGCACTGCAGAAAATAAGCATTTGAACGCCTGAGAAAATCAGTGTTAATATTTGGTACAGAAGCCTTTGTTTGCAGTTACAGAGGTCAAACGTTTCCTGTAGTTCTTGACCAGGTTTGCACACATTGCAACAGGTATTTTGGCCCACTCCTCCACACAGATCTCTTCTAGATATGTCAGGTTTCGGAGCTGTCGCTGAATAACACGTAGTGTCAGCTCCCTCCAAAGATGTTCTATTGGATTTAGGTCTAGAACCTTGATATGCTTCTTACAGAGCCACTCCTTGGTTATCCTGACTGTGTGCTTCGGGTCGTTGTCATGTTGGAAGACCCAGCCACGACCCATCTTCAATGCCCTGACTAAGGGAAGGAGGTTGTTGCTTAAAATCTCACAATAAATGGCCCCATTCATCCTCTCCTTAATACAGTGCAGTCGTCCAGTCCCCTTTGCAGAAAAACACCCCCAAAGCATGATGTTACCACCCCCATTCTTCACAGTAGGGATGCAACTCATCCTTCTTTTTCCTCCAAAAACGACAAGTGAAATTTAGACCAAAAAGTTCTACTTTGGTCTCATCTGACCATATGAATTTCTTTCATGCCTCCTCTGGATCATCCAGATGGTCATTGGCAAACTTCAGACGGGCCTGGACATGTGATGACTTGAGCAGGGGAACCTTCCGTGCAGTGCATGATTTAAAACCATGACGGTGTAGTGTTCTACCGACAGTGACCTTTAAACTGTGGCCCCAGCTCTCTTCAGGTCATTGACCAGCTCCTCCCTTGTAGTTCTGGGCTGATTTCTCATCATCAATGATACCCCACGAGCGGAGATCTTACATTGAGCCCCAGTCTGAGGGAGACTGACAGTCGTCTTTAGCCTCTTCCATTTTCTAACAATTGCTCCAACAGTTGAACTATTTTTACCAAGCTGCTTGGCAATGGCTCCATAGCCCTTTCCAGCCTTATGGAGGTCCACAATTTTGTCTCTGGTGTCTTTTGACAGCTCTTTGGTCTTGCCCAGGGTAGTAGTTGGCGTCTGACTGACTGTGGGGTGGACAGGGGTCTTTAAAGAGCTGAGACAGGTTCTACTAAGTTAGGCTGGGTTCACCCAGGCTTTGCTGGAAAAGATATGGGTGCATTGCGGGAACATGCGCGATTTTTCCCGCGAGTGCAAAGCGTCTTAATGCGTTTTAAACACGCGTGAGAAAAAAAACTGCATGTTTGGTACCCAGACCCGAACCCGGACTTCTTCACAGAATTCTATACATTTTATTATTTTCCCTTATAACATGGTTATAAGGGAAAATAATAGCATTCTTTAATACAGAATGCTTAGTAGGTCAATTGAGGGTTAAAAAAAATATATAATATTAACTCACCTCCTAACAATTGATCGCGTAGCTGCCAGTCTGCTGTTCTTTCTTCAGGACCTGTGGTGACATCACTGTGCTCATCACATGATACATGGTAGTGATGGACCATGTGATGAGCTCAGTGACATCACCACAGGTCCTGAAGAAAGAACAGGAGACCGGCAGCTACGCGATCAATTGTAGGAGGTGAGTTAATAATTTTTATTTTTTAACCCTCAATTGACCTTCTACTAAGCACTCTGTATTAAAGAATGCTATTATTTTCCCTTATAACCATGTTATAAGGGAAAATAATAAAATGTATAGAATAATAATAATACAGTGAATTGACTTTCATCTTAGTAACCATGTGTGAAAATCGCACCGCATCCGCACTTGTTTGCGGATGCTTGCGATTTTCACGCAGCCCCATTCACTTCTATGGGGCCTGCGTTGCGTGAAAAACGCACAAAATAGAGCATGCTGTGATTTTCACGCAATGCACAAGTGATGCGTTGAAATCACCGCTCATGTGCACAGCCCCAAAGAAATGAATGGGTCCGGATTCAGTGCGGGTGCAATGCGTTCACCTCACGCATTGCACCCTCTTGCCCGTGTGAACCCAGCCTTAGATTAATGAGTGGAGTAGAGGTGGACCTTTTAAAGGCACAGTAACAGGTCTTTGAGAGACAGAATTCTTGCTGTTTCTCAGGTGTTCAAATGCTTATGTTCAGCAGTGCAAGACAAATAAATTCTTTAAAAATCATACAATGTGATTTCAAGATTTTTTCATAATGAAGGCCAATACATCCTATAACAGTTGCCTTCTTCCAGAGAGTCATTTGTATATATTGCAGTAGCATAATGGCAGCTGCTGGGTCTGAAAATGACACATATTTAAAAAAATAAGAAAAACTGTTGGTTGACTAGCCTGAGCAAAACTATAAAACAAAAATCACTAAAATGTTACGTTGACTGAGGCCCCAAATAGGTCAAGTATTAAAGGGTGGTTATGATACAATACTGTACTGCATAGCTGTCCACTTTTGAATCAATTTATTTTTAGAAAGTCTATGGAAAATGTATGTATTTATTCACAGTACATCCTTTCTCAAGGACAATACCTCCTGCGGCTCCAAGACTTAAAATTTATATTTCATCAAAAGTCCTTTGAAGAAATCATTACGGATAATAGTTTTAGGTGATCCATATGAGTGTCTCAAAGAAACACCGCATTATAGATGACGTCCTTCATAATAAAATAAAATGTAAACCTTCTCAGATGTGTGTTAGTCCAGGCATCAAATGTGTTAAACTAAAAACTAGATCTCAAAACAAGAAAAATCCTGCTTATTTTAACTGAAGCTTTCAAATCATCTGTGAGAAGTATAAGTGCATCAGGCCTGCTAGATGCATCAGTGAAACAGCATGGGGCGCCCAGCAGAGAAATACCCTGGAAATATTTACAGCATGCCTTTCTGAGTCAGCTTTTAACATAGCATGAGATCACAGTTTCAGTTGAATTAATGTACTTGTTCCCACTGCATTAGGAATTTGCAGTGATCGGACCTTTCAGAATTTTACTTCTGTTGCTACTCTGATTAATCCTATGCTTCTAATCTACCTGTACATGAGTTTAGTATTGTAGACACCAGTCCCTTCAGCTAAACCGCACAATCCTGCTATAATACCAACCCACTCAAAACCGCCTTTTCACACCCATTAATTCCCTAAAAATGACAGACTTTATTTAGATTGAATTGGCAGCCTTTATTATTAACAAAAAGAGTATATGTAGAAATAAAATCTCTTATATAAAAAAACAAACATACCAAACAACTAACAGCGGCATCAAGAAACACAGGGATTTCTTGGCACTACAATTATGTATATTGGATGACAGATCTTTGATCTCCCTATTTTACCTCCAGCTCCAAGGAATACCAATATACCACCAACTCCAAGAACCCCACTCGCTACATTCAGCATGTCTTTACCCTCATCAAACATGAGTTACCCTACAACAACAAAGCCTGCTCCAAGCCTTTTCTGATTTTTAGGGCCCACATGTCAACTCGCACTGCATTCAAATGAACCCCATCATTGAGTCAAAAAATTCCCATGGACTATCTCCAAATCGATGCCTAACACATTCTCCTATTCCAGTTTACAAATGTAGCCTTGTTATCTTTAATGCAAGCCTTACTCCGTTTCTCAACTGAACAGACAGGGCATCAGGTTTTCTTAAGGATGATCTCAGACTAAACCATAATCTCTCAAGTGAATGAGGACGTAAAAGGTCATAATGGATTTCCATAATCAGTTCTCAAAATGGACAGACCAGGTCATTGCCTCCAATGTGTGGAATCAAGGTGTCTGGGACTCTGTCTAGTCAGGAAAATAATTCACTTCCACCAATACACAGTTCCAGACTATAGTTCTGAATCTCAGCCACCTGACAACCGAGAAGTCCCTGGGGAAGTTGCCTCCCATTCTGGCACACATCTGGTTGTTCCACACCCCAATACACATACCGTTGTGTTCCAAATAATAGCAGTCAGACATCACTAACCTGATCAATCACTGTTTTTGGTAGAAATTATATTTCTACATGGCAATTAATTTACTAGCAGATTTAGTAGAGTAATAGAAATCTAACAGTCATGACACGCATGCTGCTGATTCTGTGTAATTGAATCACTAATTGAAAGGGGCATGTTCAAAATAATAGCAGTGAGGAGTTCAATGAGTGAGGTCATTCATTCTTTGAAAAACAGGTGGCAATTATTGCCCTTATTTAAGGAAGGAAGGTAGAAAATGTTCTACATGCTGGTTACAGTGCATTTCTCTATGAAATTCTGGAGGAAAATAGGTCGTTCCAGACATTGTTCAGAACAGTGTACCTTGACTAAAAAGTTGATTGGATAGGGGAAAAACATATAAAGAAGTGCAGAAAATGATAGGCTGCTCAGTTAAAATGATGCAAATGCTTTCAAATGGCAACCAAAACCTGAAAGACGTGGAAGAAAGCGAAAAACTACCATTCAAATGGATAGAAGAATAGCCAAAATGGCAAGGACTCAGTCAACAATCAGCTCCAGGAAGATCAAAGAAGGTCTAAAGTTACAATTAGAAGATGCCTATGTGAAGCCAAGCTATCTACAAGAAGCACCCGCAAAGTCCCACTGTTGAAAAAAAGACGTGCTGAAGAGGTAACAGTTTGCCAAAGAGCACATTGACTGGCCTAAATGAGACATTTTGTGGACTGATGAAAGTAAGATTGTTCTTTTTAGGTCTAGTGGCCGGAGACAGTTTGTCAGACGACCCCCAAAAACTGAATTCAAGCCACAGTACACTGTGAAGACAGTGAAGCATGGTGGCGCAAGCATCATGATATGAGGATGTTTCTCATACTACGGTGTTGGGCCTATTTATCGCATACCAGGGATCATGGATTAGTTTGAATACATCAGAATACTTGAAGAGGTCATGCTGCCTTATGCTGAAGAGGAAATGCCCTTGAAATGGGTGTTCCAACAAGACAACGACCCCAAACACACCAGTAAACGTGCAACATCTTGGTTCCAGACCAACAAGATTGACGTTATGGAGTGGTCAGCCCCATCCCCGAATCTTAATCCAATAGAAAACTTGTGGGTTGACATTAAAAAAATGCAGTTTCTGAGGCAAAACCAGGAAATAGAGAAGAACTGTGGTATGTAGTCCAATCATTCTGGGCTGGAATACCTGTTCACATTTTCAGTTTATATAGTGAATGTTTGAGTTTGTAAAGAAGAATACAAAACACTGCAATTTTTTTGAACAGTCTCATTCACTTTTCTTATTTTTTCTTTTACAGAAACAACTTAAATTTGATATATTTTTGTTCATGTTTTGATTTGGAATATAATGTTTAGTGTTCCTAATGCATTTGTGTCTATGGAAATAAAAGCTATTAGAAGGATTTTGAGCTCTATTCACTTTTTTAAACACACTGCTATTATTTTGAACAAAACTGTACCAATGTGTGGCCAAAGAAGAACTTGTAAAGACATCACACAATTAATATTAAATAGCATAAAATTTCAACAACTGATATTGTGTGGATGTACATACAGTACAGACCAAAAGTTTAGACACACCTTCTCATTCAAATAGTTTTCTTTATTTTCATGACTATAAAAATTGTAGATTCACACTGAAGGCATCAAAACTATGAATTAACACGTGGAATTATATACATAACAAAAAAAGTGAGAAACATGTCATATTCTAGGTAGAAAATATATGTCATATTCTAGGTTCTTCAAAGTAGCCACCTTTTGCTTGGATTACTGCTTTGTACACTCTTGGCATTCTCTTGATGAGCTTCAAGAGGTAGTCACCTGAAATGGTTTTCACTTCACAGGTGTGCCCTGTCAGGTTTAATAAGTGGGATTTCTTGCCTTATAAATGGGGTTGGGACCATCAGTTGCATGTGGAGAAGTCAGGTGGATGGATACACAGCTCATAGTCCTACTGAATAAACTGTTAGAATTTGTATTATGGCAAGAAAAAAGCAGCCAAGTAAAGAAAAACGAGTGGTTATCATTACTTTAAGAAATGAAGGCCAGTCAGTCCGAAAAATTGGGAAAACTTTGAAAGTGTCCCCAAGTGCAGTCACAAAAACCATCAAGCGCTACAAAGAAACTGGCTCACATGCGGACCGCCCCAGGAAAGGAAGACCAAGAGTCACCTCTGCTGCGGAGGAGTTCATCCGAGTCACCAGCCTCAGAAATCGCAGGTTAACAGCAGCTCAGATTAGAGACCAGGTCAATGCCACATCAGAGTTCTAGCAGCAGACACATCTCTAGAACAACTGTTAGGCCGAATGCACACAGCCATGCGCTCCCTGCTGCCGCCTCAATACAGTAATACACTAGTATAGATCATACCAGTGTATTACAGTATTGCGGCTGCAGCAGGGAGCGCACGGCGTCATAGCAACCAATGACGCTGTGCGCGCCTGCTCTCAGCAGGAATCCAGCCCGTGGTTCCACGGACCGCTCACGGCCGTGTGCATTCGGCCTTAAGAGGAGACTGTGTGAATCAGGCCTTCATGGTAGAATATTTGCTAGGAAACCACTGCTAAGGACAGGCAACAAGCAGAAGAGACTTGTTTGGGCTAAAGAACACAAGGACTGGACATTAGACCAGTGGAAATCTGTGCTTTGGTCTGATGAGTCCAAATTAGAGATCTTTGGTTCCAACCACTGTGTCTTTGTGTGACGCAGAAAAGGTGAACGGATGGACTCTACATGCCTGGTTCCCACCGTGAAGCATGGAGGAGGAGGTGTGATGGTGTGGGGGTGCTTTGCTGGTGACACTGTTGGGGATTTATTCAAAATTGAAGGCATACTGAACCAGCATGGCTACCACAGCATCTTGCAGCGGCATGCTATTTCATCCGGTTTGCGTTTAGTTGGACCATCATTTTTTCAACAGGACAATGACCCCAAACACACCTCCAGGCTGTGTAAGGGCTATTTGACCATGAAGGAGAGTGATGGGGTGCTACGCCAGATGACCTGGCCTCCACAGTCACTGGACCTGAACCCAATCGAGATGGTTTTGGGTGAGCTGGACCGCAGAGTGAAGGCAAAAGGGCCAACAAGTGCTAAGCATCTCTAGGAACTCCTTCAAGACTGTTGGAAGACCATTTCAGGTGACTACCTCTTGGCATTCTCTTGATGAGCTTCAAGAGTGTGCAAAGCAGTAATCAAAGCAAAAGGTGGCTACTTTGAAGAACCTAGAATATGACATATTTTCAGTTGTTTCACACTTTTTTGTTATGTATATAATTCCACGTGTTAATTCACAGTTTTGATGCCTTCAGCGTGAATCTACAATTTTCATAGTCATGAAAATAAAGAAAACTTTAAATGAGAAGGTGTGTCCAAACTTTTGGTCTGTACTGTATCGTTTATAATGCCAAGATTCCAATCTCTCAATTTTTTTTTTATAAACCTCCAGTTTAAAGTCCCCAGCCTACTGCCTCAAGACAAACTGGTCACCAAAATAGGTAACATCTTAAAGTATTCTTTCCTAAACAGTCCTATTACGACCCAACTCACCGGCTGTGTCATGCCACACCACAGACCCCGACAATAAGCATCCAATCCTTCCTCAGAATCAGTATACATGTCAATCAGTGGTGGACTGGGAACTAAAAGTGGCCCCATATTGCAGGTGGGTCCAAACTGACAGAAAATGGAGCAACATAATTAGGCAGGGCCAACATATGTAGGCAGAGACAACAGAAGTCGGCAGGGCCAGCAATACCATAGTGCAGAACAATATACTTCCCCAGCTGAACCAAATACCACAGTGCAGCACAAAATACTACCACGTGCTCCACAGTAATAAAATTCTATGACTGTACTGAGGACGACGATACAGTTTAATTCAGAAGGGCAGCTGCTGGCCTAAGAGAGAATCAGTTCATTATGAACCTGGCAGGTGGCCATGAGGAGGGCTTGGGTGGCCCTCTTAGGCATCGGTCGACCGGGAAATTTCCCTGTAGGGTCTATGGCCAATCTGCCATGACAAGAACGGATGGCCATTATACCCAGAGGTATCCAAGAAAGTTTTCAAAACCATCAGATCCTGTCTACATTCCTTAGTCATGGGCAAAAAAGGATGGCGTGCATTGACCCTCAATATCACAGTCACCAAGCATCAACAAAATATATGGGCATAATCTGGCACATGAAGTTAAAGGGTTAACTGGGAATTTGATATTGATGGCCTAATTCTATGAAGCTGGAGGGTCTTGCCATTAGATCCTACTGCCCCTGCCAACATCTGTCTTCGAATGGGCTCCCCACCCCCCAAGAACTTGTGTAAAAACAAGGGGAAATAAAACCAATTCTTATTTCTTCTCTGGGGACTGGACAAATTACCCCTTTGTTTATGAAAGGGAAACAACTTCTGCCCCCAAGGCCAACCGTTTTACCTGGTCCTTGGGGCACTTTGTCGAAAATCATGTGGAAGGGAGGAAAATTCTAAGCGGAATCACCGATTTATTATATATAAAAACCCACTTGTTTTGGGAGATATTTTTCCAGGCCTGGAAAAAAATCTGTTGATCTTCCATCAAACCTCTGGCGTCATTGCGGTTTGTCTTTCAATTTGTTTTCTTGGGGAGAAATCCTCCTGATCTTTTCGGAAACCTATCCTTCCTCTCATTGTTGTTTAGTTTCCTGAAGGAAGCCTGCAGCCTATGAAAAAAGGGGGAGTTTTAAGGTAATGGAAAACCTTTTTTCCCATCAGATGCCTTTTTAAGAATGTCATCTAATAATGAACCAAAAAGCCTATCGCCTTCACATGAAATAACACATAATCTAGCTTTTGAGCCCTGGTCACCCTTCTAAGATCTTAACCAGATGGCAAGCCTTGCTGCATTAGACATGGCAGCTGTCGTTGCCAAAAATCTGACTGCACCTGTAGATGCATCACCTAAAAATTCTGCTGCTTTCTGAAAGGGAGAGAAGCCAGGTAATTTGGATACCCATGAGGATTCCCATTAATTTTTAAAGGTAAACATCAGCCTCCTTATCTAAGGTTTTCAAAGGGGAGTGCAGATCTCTTCGCAATCTTTGCCACTACTGTAGGGCCCTTGTCCCGTTCTGAAGATACTTTCCTCTTCAAACCGATACTTACTTTTTACAAACTCTCTCTGGATTTGGCCACTCTTTAATTAATGCTTCCATATTGCTATATTCTTTAAAAAAAAAAAAAAAAAACCTGTGCTGTCTAGGGCCCAGCCCCTCAAAGACCTGTTCTGCAATAGTTTTAGGTTTCTTAAGGGGGTTGTCTCACTTCAGCAAGTGGCATTTATGATGTAGAGAAAGTTAATACAAGCCAATTACTAATGTATTGTTATTATCCATATTGCTTCATTTGCTTGCTTGATTCATTTTTCCATTATATTATACACTGCTCATTTCAATGGTTACGACCAACCTGCATTCCATCAGTAGTGGTCGTGCTTGCACACTATAGGAAAAAGCGTCAGCCTCTCTGGCGGCTGGAACCATGGGCTAGTGCTTTTTCCAATCTTCCAAATGCATTGTAGCTCTGACTTCTTTTAATAAAAGCTCCATATCTTCAGCTGGAAACAGTGCCTTGACTTTTGTATATTCATCAGAAAAGGAATCACCATTAGGGCTCAAGCAAACAAACATTGTTTGTCCGTGTCCGTTCCGGTTTTTGCAGCCCGTAGGCCGCAACAGAAATGACTCAGAGGAGTTAATGTCAGATTCTCTACTATGATTGGCCCCATCAGAAGCTTACGGCAAGCACTGCTTCAATGATTTTAGTGATGCGTTTACTTCTGACCTCACCATAGCCGTAACACTCTTAGACCCCTTTCACACGGGCGTTGCGGGAAAATGTGCGGGTGCGTTGCGGGAACACGCGCTATTTTTCCGAGCGAGTGCAAAACATTGTAATGCGTTTTGCACTCGCATGAGAAAAATCATGCATGTTTGGTACCCAAACCCGAACTTCTTCACAGAAGTTCAGGTTTGGGATCGGTGTTCTGTAGATTGTATTATTTTCCCTTATAACATGGTTATAAGGGAAAATAATAGCATTCTGAATACCGAATGCATAGTAAAATAGCGCTGGAGGGGTTAAAAAAATAAAATAATTTAACTCACCTTAATCCACTTGATCGCGCAACCGGCATCTCCTTCTGTCTTCATCTTAGCTGTGTGCAGTAACAGGACCTGTGGGTGACGTCACTCCGGTCGTCACATGATCTTTTACCAAGACATTGTACATGGATTGAGTACATAATTAAGATAACCCCAAACAATAAAACTGAAGTTTTAGTTACAGATGGGAGCGTGAAGTGTGTCCATGTAAGGCTCTGCCTACACAGCAATCTTGACCGCGACACATATCGCATGCAGGGTCGCCAACCATCTAGAAATTTCTGGACAGTCCATAAAATTAGGCAACTTTTTTTTCTTTATCAGTGAAAACAAATTTATGTGACCCTGATTTTTATTTCTTTAGGCTGGTGGTATTTGACTAGACCAGGGATACGCAACCTGCAGCCATCCAGCTGTTGTGAAACTATAACTCCCAGCATGCCCAGACAGCCTACAGCTATCAGCCTACTGTAGCGCATGGTAGGAGTTATAGTTTTGCAACAGCTTGAGGGCTGCAGGTTGAGCATTCCTGGACTAGACTATTTTGGTGGTAATGATAATCAATTTACAGATCACAGTAAATGCTGGCAATGAGTTCATATCAGTATTTTGAGCTATAGCCATGTACAGTTGCAAGAAAAAGTATGTGAACCCTTTGGAATGATATGGAAATTGGTCATAAAATGTGATCTGATCTTCATCTAAGTCACAACAATAGACAATCACAGTCTGCTTAAACTAATAACACACAAATAATTAAATGTTACCATGTTTTTATTAAACACACCATGTAAACATTCACAGTGCAGGTGGAAAGAGCTAATTGGAGTGAGGTGTCAGCCAACTGGAGTCCAATCAATGAAATAATTACAGCTGCCCTGCCCTATAAAAAACACACACCAGTTCTGGGTTTGCTTTTCACAAGAAGCATTGCCTGATGTGAATGATGCCTCGCACAAAAGAGCTCTCAGAAGACCTGTGATTAAGAATTGTTGACTTGCATAAAGTTGGAAACGGTTATAAAAGTATCTCCAAAAGCCTTGCTGTTCATCAGTCCACGGTAAGACAAATTGTCTATAAATGGAGAAAGTTCAGCACTGCTGCTACTCTCCCTAGGAGTGGCCGTCCTGCAATGATGACTGCAAGAGCACAGCGCAGACTGCTCAATGAGGTGAAGAAGAATCCTAGAGTGTCAGCTAAAGACTTACAAAGGTCTCTAGCATATGCTAACATCCCTGTTAGCGAATCTATGATATGTAAAACACTAAACAAGAATGGATTTCGTGGGAGGATACACACAGAGGAAGCCACTGCTTTCCAAAAAAAAAACATTGCTGCACGTTTACAGTTTGCACAAGAGCACCTGGATGTTCCACAGCAGTACTGACAAAATATTCTGTGGACAGATGAAACCAAAGTTGAGTTGTTTGGAAGAAACACACAACACTGTGTGGAGAAAAAGAGGCACAGCACACCAACATCAAAACCTCATCCCAACTGTGAAGTATGGTGGTGGGGGCATCATGGTTTGGGGCTGCCTTGCTGTGTCAGGGCCTGAATGGATTGCTATCATTGAAGTAAAAATGAATTCCCAAGTTTATCAAGACATTTTGCAGGAGAACTTAAGTCCACCTGTCCACCAGCTGAAGCTCAACAGAAGATGGGTGTTGCAACAGGACAACAACCCAAATCAACAACAGAATGGCTTAAACAGAACAAAATATGCCTTCTGGAGTGGCCCAGTCAGAGTCCTGACCTCAAGCCGATTGAGATGCTGTGGCATGACCTTAAGAGGTCTGGTCACACCAGACCTCCCAAGAATATTGCTGAACTCAAACAGTTCTGTAAAGAGGAATGGTCAAGAATTACTCCTGACCGTTGTGCACGTCTGATCTGCAACTACAGGAAACGTTTGGTTGAAGTTATTGCTGTCAAAAGAGGTTCAACCAGTTATTAGGGTTCACATACTTTTTTCCACCTGCACTGTGAATGTTTACATGGTGTGTTCAATAAAAACATGGCAACATTTAATTCTGTGTGTGTTATTAGTTTAAGCAGACTATGATTGTCTATTGTTGTGACTTAAATGAAGATCAGATCACATTTTATGACCAATTCGTACAGAAATCCATATAATTCCAAAGGGTTCACATACTTTTTCTTGCAACTGTATTACCTAGTTTTAGCATTCATTATGGTTTTCTAATTTGTCCCTAAAAAAAAATGTTGGCTGTCTGTGATTTTGAGATAAGTTGTCCAGAAAAAAGTTAAATTCTGGTTGGCAACCCTGGTCGCATGACCAAAGAATGGTGTGTAGCAGTGCAGCCATTAAACACTGATTCTCAAGAGTATCTAACACTATTGGATTTTTTTTTAGATTCTGTGGTTGCGACCCTTGCAAATGGTGCTGCAATCCCAGTTCAATGGCTACAAATCAGGTGTTAAGGCCCATTTACAGAATCAGACTGGCCAGGCAATTATTGAAAAACTGTTCATTCCTGGTAAATGCCTGTTCGTGAGTGGAGGTGAAAGCTGTATTTACATGCAGCAATCAACCACCATGCTATGAGTGATCACTACTGTCAATGCTTGTCCCCATACAGACCGTTTCTCCTTCTAATTCTTGCTTACAAAAGGACGATCTGCTGCTCAGCAATGAAAAAATATTGATTTTGGGTGCCACATCAACAATACAGTCACCTCTTTAATTTGGTGACTGGTGGCACAATCAGACAGGGCAATGATCAGCAAATATTGCCAGAGGCAGTAATGAGGTTTAGTTGCCAACAATTACCGTACTACTGTAGTCACCAGGAAGGTGTAGCACATCTGCCCTTGGGCTCTGGATCATCTATATTGAGTTATGGAATCTTCATGTAGGAAAGCACACATGTATAGAAGGTTTATTATATTGTAAAGCCACAGACAGGACACACAGATATAAATAGACCTGGTCTTACTTTCTCGTTTTGCAAACTGAATTTCCAGAAAATCTGCAAAACATGCACAAGGATACTATATCTCATAAAAATTACAATTCGTATTGCAGCATATCACTTATTTATAGTAAATCACTTCCTCAACAGCAGAAAAGATTAATTTTACAAAACTACAGTGATTGCAAAATGTAGATGTGCATATTTTGGTATATGCTCGCAGCAAAGAGTGGGGACATTACCTATTTCAGTTTACATGACAAAATATCAAACGATGTACAGTATTTGTGTATTTATATATATATAAAAAACAAAACATACACTGTGTGTGTACACAGTCACTGACCAATGCAAACATGCTGCTACTGTTCCTGAGCCTTGCTGGTCTCTACTTTCTGGTCCCTCTTGACGCACAGTAAATTATCACAATAATTGGGCGCAGCGGTGAGCAGTGATTAGCTAACTGGTCACTCTGTTTGTCAAGACAGACCAAGAAGTAGAGACCAGTGGGGACCCAGAAAGCAGCAGAACAGGTGAGGACTTTTTCCCCATTCTGACCATTTATAATGATATGAGCTGGACAACTTTTTCAATACTGCTCTTGGGCCATAGAAAGGTCTACAAAGGACTTCACTGTGGAGGTAGCCAAGGGTTTCAGTTTTGCATCTTTTTGTTGACATAAGATACAACAGAAGCGAGCCATAGGTGTTTAGTGGATTCAGACAGGACCATGACTGGTGTCACACATGAAAAGATCAGTGATCATTTGTCTTTCAGATTCTAGTTGGGAGGTCATTTTTTCTCTTTAGTTACAACACATTAATTCAGCTTCATTTATCGCCTTATGATTATGGACAGAATAGTTTCTTACATTCATATCTAAAAAGATCACAGATTTAATATTTGGCACATGGAACATGTTTTGGTTATTCACTGTGCAGTAAGGCAGATATACAGGGAAATTCAAAAGTCTCCAAAATGTTTCTATCCCATAACAGAATTGCTCATTGCAACCAGAGTAGAGCTTTAAGATCTTAAACTATGCAACAAAAAGTTACATTTTGTTTGCTACAGGCAATAAAAGCCAGTTTTCCTATTAGGCAGTTGTGATAAATGAGACCTAGTGTATTACCCATGTATGGAGGAGACCTTTGAATGTGTGTATCTAGTTTACAATACAATCAGGTTTTTGGTACTTTTGGTTGTAAAACATTCACCCCTGTATACACTGATGTGTAATCCAGTGCAGTAGATAAGGAATATAATTAAAGTGAAAATGTGCTCTTGGTATTATAGAAAATGCCTTCTTCTGTAACTCGTTCTAAAATTGGTCCATAGATATCCTTGGTCAATGGGATGACCAAGCCTTTGCCTTCAATTTCACCTGAGGGGAAAAAAAGAAAAAAAAAAACATGATTAAATTCATGTTTTAAATGTACAAGTAGCTAAGAGTATCATAGGTTAGGATTCATAGCCATTTGATATGGCTGACATGAGGCCCATACCCAGCCCACCAAATCAGAGTAGACATTGTCTACATGCTTGAAATGACAATATATATTCAAAAGCATGTGTAGACAGGACCGAGTTCAGACAGGAGAGTTAAGGGTCTAAGGCCAGAGCTCTAAAATGTCCCTAATGCCATAATAATTTTTCTAATGTATTTTGTTAATGGATTTTGTATTTTTACTAGAGATATTTCCCCCTAAAGAGCAGATTTCCTCCACACCGTTGACTTGCACTTTATAAATGGGGCCGCAGAGAATGGCATACACACTGCTACTCCTGCCTGTGGCCCCGAGATCAACTAAATGCTGGCATAGCACATGGGTACCATGTAACCACATGGTATGCCAGGATTAGCAGAGCTGGCTTCTGCCTGTGCCGGCTTCGCTAAGCTAAGAGTCCTGCATGTCAGCTCTTAGCTTAGTGAAGCAGGCACACAGACAGGAGCCTGCTCCACTCAGCTAATTCTGGCATAGCACATGGTTACAGGGTAGTTTACATTTAGTAAACCCTGGGGGGGGGGGCACAGACAGGAGACCCTACTCCGTTCTCTGTGACTCCATTCATAAAGTGTAGACTGTACACCGCTGAGAAGTCAGCAGTGTGGAGAATAGTGAATTTAAAGCACACATCTGCACTTTAGGGGGGGAATATCTCTAGTAAAAATACAAAATCAATTAATAAAATACATTCTAAAAATTATTATTAGGGCATTAGGGACATTTAAAAAAAAAATTCAAAGTTTAGTTACTGTTTAAGCTGGCCACACACAATGATTGACCACAATGTTGCCTCCGTGTTATCATTCATATGAACTATCCAACCAGCATCATGAGGGAAAACTGGTCAGATGAAATGGACAAAAGTGGCTACTGTGACCAAATTTTCGCTCATGTATGGGCAGCTTTAAGGGTATCTGTCCTCAGATTTGTACCTATGAAACTGGCTGACCTGTTACACGTGTGCTTGGCATCTGAAGGCATCTGTGTTGGTCCCATGTTCATATGTGCCCGCATTGCTGAGAAAAATGATGCCTTAATACAGTGATGGAGAACCTTTTAGAGACAGAGTGCCCAAACTGCAACCCATAACCCACTTATTTATTGCCAAGTGCCAAAACAGCAATTTAACCTGAATACCAATATAGTATATCTTCCACGTACTTTATCATTTAGCTATAATAGCCTGCATACACTGCACTGCTTGTACTGTTCATAGTGCGCCCTGTACTGATGAATGCAGGAAAAGTCTAAGGCATATTGGTACGCCACATACTTTTTTTCAGAGTGTGGGTGCCCACAGAGAGGGCTCTGAGTGCCGCCTCTGGCACCCGTGCCATAGGTTTGCCACTACTGCCTTAATATATGCAAAATGAGCCTCTAGTAGCAACGGGGACGTTGCAGTTATACCTAGAGGCTCAGCTCTATCTGCAACTGGTGCGCACTCTGCACTTTGATTGACGGGATCAGGCACGATGACATTTTCACTGCCTAGCCCTGTCATTTGCATATATTAAAACATAATTTTCCTCAGCACATATGAACATTGGACCAACACAGATGCCTTCAGCTGGCAAGCGCATATACAACAGGTCAGCTAGTTTCATAGATACAAATCTGCTGACAGATGCCCTTTGAGTGTTGCTTGGAGAGCATCTGAATTATTGTTTGAATGTACTTGATAGCCTATATAAAGGTTTCCACCATATCGGTTTACTCCTTTATATTAAGCTAGGCATTACATTAAAGAGGTTGTGCAGGCCATATAGGTTAATGACCTATGGTTAAGACAAGTTATCAATATTTGATATTTAATATTTGAAATCGTGGGTCCGACACCCAGCAACTCCACAGATCGGCTTTTGTTTGAAGAGGAGACAGCGCTCCACGTTTCGGCAGTGCAGTGTAATGTGTTATTACATTTCGGCCCTACTGCAAGGGAGGGGACAGTGTAATGAAGAGGAAGCAGCACTCGAATCAAGCGCCTCCTCCTCTTAAAACAGCTGATCGGCGGGGATGGCAGGTGTCAGAACCCCACTGATCAGATATTGATAACGATAGGTCATCAATATATACTGCCTGTACAACCCCTTTAAGTGCTATTAGCAGCGTGGGTGGTTATATGTTATAACAGGAAATAGAAGGGCTAAACAGTGATGTGTTGGAGGATATAAGAGAAGAACACAATGGTTATCGAGGGGCATGCCAAGAAATATGCTTTTACCCACCATCCAAAACCATTTTGGCAGCAATAGCTGTTGGGTATCCTACAGTTTTTGCCATAGCAGAGTAGCCATTAACTTCTCCATACACAACCAAGCTAATGTTTTTGGACTCCAGATGTCCAGACGGATGCCTGATGCTAACGTCATTTCTCATAACAATCATATCACGCTCTCCTGGACCTGAGAAGGTAAAAATAGCAGTGGTCACTGGACTGAATAACAACCTGGAAGAAGAACTACATGTTGTGTTGGCTTCAACAGTTATTCAGAGACTTCCATTTCAAAAATTATTCTTTATTGTTACAGTTAAACCAAGCTCTGGTGTGTCAGCATACGTTAAAGTCTAATGTTTATGTAGTGCTCATCTTTCTTTCCAAAATGTGTTGATGACATCAGGAGCTGGTTTTAAAAATCTAACAACTTCAGACCGGCATGGAGGAGCCATGGTTTGATCCACAAACAGATATTTCTTTAATGTCTGAAGTTCAAAATGAGGTGGAGTTCAAACCTACCGTAAGAAAGCATTATCTCCAAATGTTTAGCCAGAGAATCAACGATCGAATGTGCTACGGGCACTGGTTCATCATTTAGTAATCCAAACCTATTCAGACAAAATGCAATAGCAATTGCTGATACAATTATAGAAATGCAAATTCAGACAGACCTACCTTTATGACATTCATATACCAGTTATTTTATAGCGAGATGTCAGGTAACAGACAGTTAAACGCTGAAGGCTTCTTATTACATTTTTCCAACAGCAGGCATAGGTAACCACTACAGTTTGAGCCATTTTATGTCTTTAATAATGATAAACACAACAAAAACCTGCTTTCCCAGCTAAGATAACCCCATCAACTTTTACCCCAAGCTTCACTGCTCAAACACAAACATTCCTCTAGAAAATATTCTGAATGGGCTTGAACTAGAAAGCATCGCTCTTACCACTGCACAGCCTCCATGTTGCTGTCATTCTTTCCTACTTTATTATATACGGCTTCCTTAACGTGATCCAGACTGGTTGTGGCTGGTACCTTCAGCAGATGGCAGATGAGCTCTTTCTATATATTGGAATTGTAAATATATTTTAGCTCATTTCCATTCATTCATGATATACACACACACACACACACATGATATACTGCCATTGATCATTGATGAACATGAATGAAAACTATGCACCTAAATTATATCTTCACTGACAAAGTGACCACGAAGGTCTTTAGGTATATTATGGAGAAGTTTATGCAAGCACTGGAGAATGAGATATGACTGACATTGAAAATGGACCGAAAGACAAAACTAAAAGCGTTATAAATAAAAAAAAAAACACAACCTCCTTTGAAAAACTTCTATACCAGCATAAATTCAGTATAGATAATAGAGTAAGATTATGAAAGTAGTAACACATTATTAATCCGACAGACTTGAATCAATGTCAACAGTCGCTTATGATGGGACTTTTAGCAGGTCACAAACACTGACTGTCTCACAGTGCTCTCTATGGATGGTAAAGTTGACTAATCAATCTGAAAAATCTTCTGTCTAAATGCTCTAAAGAGAATATGAACCACCTCCTTTACCATAATTGGAGATAAATCCAATCATGGCCAATTAACCCCTTTAGATTCTGAAGCCTATGGCCAGCGCCACAGACAGGTGGTTAGACAGTGGGAAAGGGCTCACTGTCAACCATCTGGCCACGCCAATACACGACCACTAAACACCCGTCTGTCACTGTTATGGCAGCTGAGGTTTAGTGAGGGTCAACATTCCTCCCATCTTAGTACTCCAACTATACAGTGCCAGAGGCTAGTCACAAGATACTGCAAATTATGATTATTGTGGTGTATTAGTAAGCGATCAAAGGATTACAGGTTAAAATTTTTAAATAGGTCAATAAAATTTACCAAAATATTTTAACATATTAACATTTTAAAGCACCCCTCTTTTTCATTTATTACATAATAATGTAAAGAAAATAAATATAACTAGAAAAATTAACATCTAGTATAAAATGAAACAAAGATTATATAAAGTAAACATAACTACAAAAATATTATGTATTCCTTACTGTAAACGTGATTAAAAAAAGAAGTCAATGTCAGAATTACTGGCTTTATGGTCATATCATCTCCCCAAAAAATGTAATAGAAAAGTTGTTAAAAAGTCATGTGAACTCTAATCTACAGCTTGGGCTGTAAAAAAACAAAACCTCACACAGCTCACTAATGAGTGTACTTGTAGATCATCGACTAAGAGTCTAGGCTTCTAAAGTAAGCAGGATATTGTCATGTATTAAACGAGGCATGGACTCGCGGGATAGGGACATAATACTACAACTTTACAAAGCTTTGGTGTGGTCCTATTTGAAATATTTCAGCTTTGGGCACCAGTTTATAGAAAGGATGCCCAAGAACTGGAAAATCCAAAGAAGAGCGACTAAACTGATAGGGGTATGGAAGGGTCTTAGTTACGGTGCTTGAAAGTTTGTGAACCCTTCAGAATTTGCTATATTTCAGCATACATACATTTGACCTAAAACTACATCAGATTTTCACACAAGTCCTAAAGTAGATAAAGATAACCAAGTTAAAAAAGAAATCAAAAAATGAGTAAAAAGTATTAGACTTGGTTATTTATTTTTTGAGGAAAATTATCAATTATCACATGTCTGTGGGTGGCAAAAGTATGTGAACCTTTAAGATTAGCAGATCATTTGAAGGTGAAATTAGAGTAGGGGTTTTCAATTAATGGGATGATAATCAGGTGTGAGTGGGCGATCTGTTATTTAAAAAACATGGATCTTCAAAACAAGTTTGTGGAAATGTATCATTGCACGAATAATGGACATGTCTGAGGACCTTAGAACAGTGTTTCCCAACCAGTGTGCCTCCAGCTGTTGCAAAACTACAACTCCCAGCATGCCCAGACAGCCTTTGGCTGTGTGGGTATGCTGGGAGTTGTAGTTTTGCAACAGCTGGAGGCACATTGGTTGGGAAACACTGCCTTAGAAGACGAGTTGTTGATGCTTATCAGGCTGGAGAAGGTCACAAAACCATCTCTAAAGAGTTTACACTCCACCAATCCCCATTGGAGGAAATTCAAGATAATTATTACCCTGCCCAGAAGTGGTCGACTAACAAAGATCAATCCAACAGCAATATGTAACAGTCCACAAGGTCATAAAGAAACCCAATGTAATTGCCAAGAAAGAATGCTTTTCTCACATGAGAAAATGTTAATGTTCATCATCAGGAGGACACTAAACAAAAATGGTGTGCATGGCAGGAAAAGGAAAAAAACGCTGCTCTCCAAAAAGAACATTCCTGCCCATCTGCAGCTTTCTAAAGATCCCCATGACAAGGTAGATTATGACCACTGGAACAATGGGGGTAATTTATGAACAGATGTACGCCATTTTTGTGGCCTATATCTGGCGCAGATTCTGTCACACTCCATGTTGCTGCAGAATCTGTAACTTTTTTCCCGCTTACGCCAAGTTTAAAAAGGGGGCACTGCTGGGCGGGGATGGGCCAGATGGCCTGTCTCATTCATCATTTTCTACGCCTGGTTTAGGAATAGAAAATGGTCTAAATGTAAGACAAAATGGAGGCTGCGGCGGTGGAAACGCTGAAGTTGTGTAGAGACTGGCGCCTCTACATAACTTCGGCGATCCACCGCCAGCGTAGGGGCTTATTAAGACCAGAGTCTAAAATGTCGGTCTTAGGCCTCCTGCACACGACTGTTGTGTGCACCCGTGGCCGTTGTCCCGTTTAACGTGTTTTTCTGCGGTCCCATTGACTTTCAATGGGTCAGTGGAAAAATCGGAAACTGCACCGTTTGGCAGCCGCGTCCGTGATCCGTGTTTCCTGGCCGTGAAAAAAATATGACCTGTCCTATTTTTTTCACGGCCAACGGTTCACGGACCCATTCAAGTCAATGGGTCCGTGAAAATCACGGATGCACACAAGATTGGCATCCGTGTCCGTGATCCGTGTCCGTTTTTTCCTATCATTTCAATGGCAAACTTGACTTAGATTTTTTTTTCATTTTTCATGTCCGTGGATCCTCCAAAAATCACGGCAGACCCACAGAAGAAAAAACGGGCACGGATCACGGTACAACGGAACCACGTTTTGCGGGACGTTAAAAAATACTGTCGTGTGCAGGAGGCCTTAATAAATGTGCCTCAATATTTTGTGGACAAATGAGACCAAAATAGCACTTTTGGTATAAATGAGAAGCTTTATGTTTGGAGAAAGGAAAACACTGCATTTCAGCATAAAAACCTCATCCCATTTATAAAGCACAATGGTGGTAGTACCATGGTTTGGGCCTGTTTTGCTGAATCTGGGCCAGGGCGGCTTGTCAATTATATCAGCAAATTCTAAAGGAAAATGTCAGGACATCTTTCCGTGAGCTGAATATCAAGAGAACGAACCCCAACTACACAAGTCATTTCACAAAAGAACGGTTGAAGACTAAAGTTAGAGTTTTGGAACGGTCAAATAAAGTCCTGTAGTCCAATAGAAATGTAGGGGAAGGACCTGAAGCAAGCAGCTCATGGGAAGAAACCCATCAACATAAGAGAGTAGAAGCTGTTTTGTATGGAGGAATGAGTTAAAAATTCCTCCAAGCTGATGTAAAGGACTAGTCAAATATTACTGGAAATGTTTCGTTGCAGTTACGTGTATTTCTGCACAAGGGGTTCACACCAGATATCTTCACCACTCACATGTAATACTGGATGATTTTCCTCAATAAATAAATGACCAATTCTAATATTTATCTACTTTTAGGACTTGGAAAAATATATGCAGGAATATGGCAAATACTGAAGACTTCACAACGTTCAAGCACCACAATATGAGGAAAGACAAAAAAAAAAATATATATATTTTTATTTATTTATTTAGTCTTGAGAAGAGGCTTCATAATTAACATTTAAATATATAAATGGCTATTCCATGTAAAATCCTCTCAAAAGACAAAAGGGGCGCTGCCTGTCTGTAGAAGATATATCTGTCGTGGGAAAAGGTATCAATTTGGTATTGTTGTAATCGTATGGACCCCCACAATAACGGTAATGTCATTTTTACTGTACAGTGCATTCTGTTAAAACTAAAGCCCCAAATCAACAACAGAAATGCATTCTTTTATCCATTCCACGACAATTTGTTTTTACATTTTTCAATAGATTTTATATTATAGTTTTATATTATATTTTATATCATAGTATTTAAAAAATAAAACTCCCACAAAATACAAACCCTCATACAGCAAGGAGTATCCGTCAAACTGGCTGCCGCTCCATCCCCAGTAGTGTGTACTGCAGTGTCTGAACTACTGAGTCTTTCAGATATTCTGACAATGGCAATCTACACAGAATCTGTAGGTAGGGATTATCTCTAATTAATTATAATCATTCTACTATTGGGGTACTACTACAAGTGCATCTTGAGCCATGGGTATTGAACAGTTGTTACTGCCAGCGTCGGACTGAAGTTCCTTGGGCCAACCAGAGGAAATGATTTTGAAGGCCCACCATCTGTGTATACCTGACATGTGCACACACACTTAATCAATTTATGTCATCATTGCACATGCAGGACTTACCATCATTAGTATGTAAGATAGGATATCTGGTGGCTATTTTTTCTGAGCTCAGCTCCAAATGAAATTGTCTTCTGCTGGAACTTAGGTGCACGGTTTTGTTAGGGATGCATTATTGCATGAGAGATTGGGTTCTCTAGTACTCAGACGTGCTAGTCCTACCCTGGTTGCTCACAATTGCTGGGCTGCACCTTTCTTCCATGTAAATAGCGGTAAGCGCTGCTCAATCTGCACGCGTAATAACACCCCAACATTGGATTCACACACTTTGTGGAGTTCATCTGAACCTCTACATTTTTAGTGGCATTTCAGTCTCACAGTGTTTTTCTGCAAAAACACCAGCACCACTTGTTAACTGAAAGTTTGTGGGAATAATACAATTCTGGATTTTTTTGTCTTCTAATTGGTGCCATTTTTTGGTCTGTGGGGTTCTTTAAAACATGCAGTATCTTGAAGTAATTGTTTTTATTCAGGCATTATTTCATCTCCATTTCTATAGCAAAAAATATAAGAGCAAATGTATGTGTGTTGTGGCCCTTGAAGAGGCTGTCCTGCCTGAACTAGGATAAAAAAAAAAAAAAAGAATGATTCATTTGACAAGTGCTGGGACTCCATAACCCAAGGCTTCCACCACTGCAGAGCTGATATATGCCGCTCCAGAGAAAACCGTCAGCTCCACAGTCTACAATCATCACTTGTGTTCACAGGCTGCATGGAACGCTCACTTACCCAGGTTATTGTTGGGGCATCTACAGCGAGCAGAGGACAGGGATCAGCGTTTATTAATCCCAATTTCACAAACCCACTCATTGCTTTAGCAAATCCCTGTAAAAGTAAAAATGCCTGCATTGTAACAGAACATCATGAAACCTATTGTTTATAAGAACAGAAGGGTTAGCAGAACCCTATTGCTAACCTGCCATCCCACTCATGGTCGTGTTTTATGCTCAAAACATCTGCTGTACTAAGAATTTTTAAATGCAAAAATAAGAATAACAATGTACTGTATGTGCATATGGAATACATTTTCAGTTACAGAAATGTCTCTGCCATGTACATAGTGATCAAATATCCCAATTAGCACTGAATGACTATAAGTTGGTCAGGTTCCAGACAAATGAAAGCAATGAAACCTCACTTCACTGTCAGGCCTTAAAGGAAGTCTATCGGGTCTTTTACTGCAAATAATGCATTAACAATGCTGACTAGGGGAAAACTTTAGTAGCTAAAGGAAAAAAAACTAAACTTTATGCCTGTACCCTGGTTCTCACTAGTAAACCATGCCCAATGCCTCCCCTTTGAGTGACAGCTCTAGTGTGTGACTGACCAGGAACGAGCCGCACATACATGGTACTCTCCAAAAAGTGTGGGAAATGGCGCCCTTTATTTTAAGAGGGTGAAGAACACTTGTCATCAAGATACCGATTCTTTTGGTTTTAGCATAAATCACTTCTAAAGGATACTACATATATTACATCAAAAAAGTCACAATGGGACCCTCCTGAATTTTATTTGGGTTTCATAATCATAATGGCTGCTCAATAATATTCATTTGGGGTTCTGCTGACCTGAAGTATACATCATTTACATCTTCCTTTCATGTGACCTCACATTGACAGGTGTTATAAATATGTTTTTGTCAAAACTTCTTCAACAAAATCTGCTAATTCATCTAATGAACTTGTTCACACTTCAATAAAATGTCTAGAAAAAAAGTCTCAAAGGGCAATAAATAGGCAAGATAATTTAGTGACATTTTTAGAGCCTAACAAGGATATACCAAATCGTCTTCAAGAGTCAGCACTCACCTTGTATCTCAGAGTTCCTCTCATTAAGGTATGCGCAGATTGAATACCATAGGGTTCCGCATATTTGGTACTATCTCTATTAGCGAAGCCTTCTAAATTCAAGCCAGGAAACCAGTCCATGTCTGTGACGGACTCGAGCAATGCGCCCCCAGCAGCAATATTAACCACCTACAAAAAGAGAAAGGAGCACATAAAACATAAATGGTAATGGCTCTCAAACATCTAAATGTCATATGCTGCATAGGCATTAGACCCTTTCATTCATGTTTTTTTTATAATACTTATTTTATTACAAGATATTACAAATCAAATGCCATATATTAAGTGCCTACTGATAGTAGTTCAAGTACTGCATCAAGATTCTCTTTAAAACTTATGACAGGTGTTTTAGGCACTTGACATATTACGAAATGTGAAAGTCAGCTAGGCAAATGGTACCCAAGATACTAAGGGGGATATTTAATAAAAAAAGGTTTTCCGAGATTTAATTACTGATGACTTGCCCTTTGAATAGGTCACTCAGAGGAAAGGCCATCAGTATCTGATCATGGGGGGTCCGAAACCCGGGACCCCTGCGGATCAGCTGTTTGAGCAGGCAGCCGCAGCAAACCTTCTCCCTGCTCACTAAGCACAGAGCCGTACATTGTATAGGGCTGTGCTTGGTATCGCAGCTCAGCCCCATTCACCTCTATGGGACTGAGCTGCTCCTACTACTGTGAGCATCGCTGACTTCTCAAACAGCTGACTGGTGGGGGTCCTGGGTTTCGGACTTGCAACGATCAGATACTGATGACCTATCTAGACCAGTGGTGCACAACCTTTTCTGTTTGGGGGCCACATTTTCAGACTGAAGGGATCCCAAGCGCTGAAAATTAAAGTTAAAGGGGTATTACCAACTGAAATACTGTATTTATGGTGTATTGTACATACAGTATATAATATAAATGTCTGATTACACCTCCAGGATTCCCATCTAATGGGAAATACATGTAAAATGTATGAGAACAGCCCCAAGACATAGACATACATGTCTGTTACCAGATGTTTGGGGGCTGCACAGAATGATATCAAGGGCCTCATGTGGCCCACGGGCCGCAGATTGTGCGACCCTGATCTAGACGAAAGGTCATCAGTATTTACCGCAAGTCTCGGAAAACCACTTTAAGCATTAGCTCCACCAAAAAGGGGCCTAATTTGCAACTTTTTCTGCTTCTCGTCACTTTTCTAAAAGGAGGAGGGGCCTAGAGGGAGGGGGTGGGGCCATTAGATGATAGATTTACTACAATTTACATCAGAAACTGGCATAACTTATACCTCAGGTCGACACTAGCCGATTCCAGTTGCTGGCGTACAGAAGGCCACATATGTGGCTAATTTATTAAGAGGCATGCCTCTTAACAAATTAGGTGCATCTCACTCTAGCACAAGGAGATCAAGACTGGCAAAAAAAACGTATTGTTAGGGATGAATTACATCAGTCTATTGTTTTGTAATGTTTATTAATGGCGGGTTTAGACAGCACGATAGTCTGGCAGTGTTTTGGAGACGAACGTTCTTGCGAACGCTCGTTCCCATCTAAAAGTGCAGCCAATCACCTGATGAATGAGCAAAACACTTTTAAAAGTACAGTAAACCTATGTGGTCATTAAAACACGACCACACTAAATCATTACAACAAGCTAACAAAAGGTTCAAAAGAGAAAGTGCCAAATATTAATTTGAGTCTTGGTGTTAATTCACACACAATGGAAAGTTCATATAATCCAAGTCACCTTGCTGGCAGTTCTGCCTCCAATAGTCCACAGCAGACTTTAGGGGGCCTGTTTCCCCAGCATGCGGATCTCAGCCCTCCAGCACGGCACAAAGCCTCAGATCCCAAAAACAGACATCTCTGCTGAGCTCAGCTGCCTATTTAAGGACAGCCAGGTGCTCCCAAAATCCGGACCGGCACTTAAACTCCGGTCCGGTATTTGACCTCACCTGGCTGGAAACCAGCCCACCCGCACATGCTTGGAGGAAAATACCTGCCTTGCCAGACACAACCCCTCACTGTGTCACAATATACATATTTTACACACACATATATATATATATATATTTACAGTACAGACCAAAAGTTTGGACACACCTTCTCATTCAAAGAGTTTTCTTTATTTTCATGACTATGAAAATTGTAGATTCACACTGAAGGCATCAAAACTATGAATTAACACATGTGGAATTATATACATAACAGTGTGAAACAACTGAAAATATGTCATTCTAGGTTCTTCAAAGTAGCCACCTTTTGCTTTGATTACTGCTTTGCACACTCTTGGCATTCTCTTGATGAGCTTCAAAAGGTAGTCACCTGAAATGGTGTTCCAACAGTCTTGAAGGAGTTCCCAGAGATGCTTGGCACTTGTTGGCCCTTTTGCCTTCACTCTGCGGTCCAGCTCACCCAAAACCATCTCGATTGGGTTCAGTTCCGGTGACTGTGGAGGCCAGGTCATCTGGCGTAGCACCCCATCACTCTCCTTCATGGTCAAATAGCCCTTACACAGCCTGGAGGTGTGTTTGGGGTCATTGTCCTGTTGAAAAATAAATGATGGTCCAACTAAACGCAAACCGGATGGAATAGCATGCTGCTGCAAGATGCTGTGGTAGCCATGCTGGTTCAGTATGCCTTCAATTTTGAATAAATCCCCAACAGTGTCACCAGCAAAGCACCCCCACACCATCACACCTCCTCCTCCATGCTTCACGGTGGGAACCAGGCACGTAGAGTCCATCCGTTCACCTTTTCTGCGTCGCACAAAGACACAGTGGTTGGAACCAAAGATCTCAAATTTGGACTCATCAGACCAAAGCACAGATTTCCACTGGTCTAATATCCATTCCTTGTGTTCTTTAGCCCAAACAAGTCTCTTCTGCTTGATGCCTGTCCTTAGCAGTGGTTTCCTAGCAGATATTCTACCATGAAGGCCTGAATCACACAGTCTCCTCTTAACAGTTGTTCTAGAGATGTGTCTGCTGCTAGACCTCTGTGTGGCATTGACCTGGTCTCTAATCTGAGCTGCTGTTAACCTGCGATTTCTGAGGCTGGTGACTCGGATGAACTTATCCTCCGCAGCAGAGGTGACTCTTGGTCTTCCTTTCCTGGGGCGGTCCGCATGTGAACCAGTTTCTTTGTAGCGCTTGATGGTTTTGTGACTGCACTTGGGGACACTTTCAAAGTTTTCCTAATTTTTCGGACTGACTGACCTTCATTTCTTAAAGTAATGATTGCCACGCGTTTTTCTTTACTTAGCTGCTTTTTTCTTGCCATAATACAAATTCTAACAATCTATTCAGTAGGACTATCAGCTGTGTATCCACCTGACTTCACAACACAACTGATGGTCCCAACCCCATTTATAAAGGCAAGAAATCCCACTTATTAAACCTGACAGGGCACACCTGTGAAGTGAAAACCATTTCAGGTGACTACCTCATGAAGCTCATCAAGAGAATGCCAAGAGTGTGCAAAGCAGTAATCAAGGCAAAAGGTGGCTACTTTGAAGAACATAGAATATGACATATTTTCAGTTGTTTCACACTTTTCTGTTATGTATATAATTCCAAATGTGTTAATTCATAGTTTTGATGCCTTCAGTGTGAATCTACAATTTTCATAGTCATGAGTACTGCCTTGCTACTTTTGTTTTCGCGGCTGTTTTTTTTGTCCAAAAACCTTTCAGGGACCTTGCACCTGGCATCTGAATGGAAAAAATGCTGCTGTACTCCTGACATGCCTGTTTTAATAGCTTAATGCATTCCCCATGTACTAACAATTCTGGAACATTTATTCTTATGACTATGTTGTACCATTCCTTTATTATTTCTACTAGACATTATGAATATCGTACTGCACAATGTAGGTATTGTACACAGCATTGTCTTCTGAAGGAGGATTTGAATGCTATATAAAACAGCAATGAGCTCCCCTTCTGTCCATTATTTGATGGACCTTGCCAGGTGTTAATGTCGGCTGCGGCCTCACGTATGGAGCCTGGATGGCCGCCTACAAGTGTCATACAGCTCCTTAGTACAAAAGCATACACATTCCCCTAACACATCAGAGACTGGGTGTACACTATAATGACCACTGTCAAAAGATCCAATCATACATAAACAAGCAAAGAGTAGGAACAGTACTTTGCTAGCAATGATTTGAACCTAGGGGACCTTCTTCGGGCTCAAATGCTTCACCATTTTGGAAACCTGCCTTGATATTGGTGTTGTATATATGAACTGCTCTCCCCTCAAAGCAATGGGGAGAATACTGCTGTACATACGGCATTAAATTAACAATATCACAAGATGATTCTTGTGATCGTATACCTCTGTATAAACTTGCAGGCATACAGAGGCACAGTAGAGGCTTCACGCACAATTATCGATGGGTCCACTTACAGCTTTGCACAAAACAATAATATGGACGTGTCCATGTGGCCTTAGCGGGAATGGTTTGTTCTACCTGAGCTTTATAATGCTCAGTAAGATCTAACACAATATCTTATATTTATTTCAAAATTGATGGAACTTTTTGAAGACTTAAAATAAATGTTAGAAACTTAAGGGGGCATTTCACTAACCTCTCCATTCTTTAAGTAGGTGGCAGGTTGTACTGTGTTATAGAGAACACCCAGAGGGCTCCAGCTGAACTTATATCTCAGTGGATTGTCAGAACACTCAGGGGCTGGAAGGCCCCCGCAAAAAGATATGTAAGATTCCACCTGCAGAAAACAAATAATTGTATCAACAAGAACAGCAAATGTCATACATCCATTTGTCAGGATGACCAGCAAAAAGACTGAATGACTGAATAAATAAATATAAAATCATAATAACCTTTGCTCCGACATCTTTAGCTTTATCAAAGCATTCCATAGCCAACATATGGTCAAGACCAGGATCCAAACCCATTTCGCCAACAATCGTAATCCCAGCATCTTCCGCACTACAACAAAATACAAATATAACTGGCCACATTTTCTCCTGCTCAGTAATACCTGTTTGTATGCAAGTGGCACTAAAATAATCAGATAACTCTGCAGTTGTTCAAAGACTGTTAAAGGGGCTTTTGAGGATTTTCATTTTTATGGCCTATTCTGATAAACGAATTGCACCCTGGCAATGTGACAGACAAGTGTGACGTGACTAGGGAGAGGCTGTGGTCTCATCAAACAGCTGATCGGCAGGAGTGCCATGATTCGGACCCACGCTGATCTCATATTGATGGCCTATTCTGAGGATACGCCATCAATATGAAAATCTTGGAAAACTCCTTTAAATTTGTTATCTACATATTATATCTAAATTCTTTTAAATCACAAACAGAAGTTACCCAGGAGTTATGAAAAATGCTTATCTGTTTTGTTTGCATGATAAATAAGATGATATACACAGTTCCAGAGTTGTTTGTCCAAATGAAAAGCCTTTTATGCTGAGTCTTGAACTCATGGTTTTAATGCTCTGCCAAGCCTTTACTGTAGATGTTTTCAGTTGCTGTTTGTTTGTGGGCCTTTATCTGTGAGTCTTTAAAGGGGTTCTCCGGGAATTAAGAAAATGAAAATACTTAAATATTACTTTATTATAAATATATTCTCAAATACCTTTCATTATTTATAATGGCTCGTTTAGTCTAGGGTGCAATCATCAGGGGAAACAAACTGACCGCTGTCCCATTAGTTCACACAAAACCTGTCCTGATCACACATGAGGACAAGTTACTTTACAACACTGAGGTAAAGAGCTGCTTCATCCTCCTCCTGCTCTCCACTTATCAGGGATTATGATCCTCAATACAGATAAGAACTCTGGGGAATTTAGTTCATGAGTAGACATGAAGTACATAAAAAACAACAAAGTGTAGCAGCACAGCGAAAAAAACGATAAATACCGTCCCTTGATGTGGTGGTGCCAGCCGTGTTAGGAGTCAGTCCTGAACTCCCTCAGTTATAGATGCATTTGTATAGAAAACCGCAGCACTCTCCAGCCTTGAATTTCCTTGGTTTATTCACCAGCAAAAGTGCACTTGGCTGGAGAGTACTGCGGTTTTCTATACAAATGCATCTAGACATGAAGTACAGAGAGGACAGACAGGACAGGCTGTGGTAATGTGTCACTGTGGTAATGGAGACTGTAAACAAATGCTGCTGGTCATTAGCCACACCTCACCCTCCTCTCATATCTCCTCATCATCTCCATTACCACAGAGATTCACCTGTATTCATGATCATGATTCCTGACCAGCAGAGCAGAGAGGAGGACAAGGCAGCACTATAGCGCAGTGTTGTAAAGTAACTGTGTGAATAGGACAGGTTTTGTGTAGACTAAGGCTAGGTCTACACGACGACAATAAGTCGCGCGACATATAGGGCGCAACATTTGCCGTGCGACATTATGTTGCACTACTGTCGAGCAACAATTTTTATAATGGCAGTCTATGGTGTCGCACTGCAACATGCTGCGACTGCGACGCAACAGTCGCAGAAAAATCCATCTCGAATGGATTTTCTGCGACTGTTGCGTCGCAGTATGTTGCAGTGCGACACCATAGACTGCCATTATAAAAATTGTTGCGAGACATTAGTGCAACAAAATGTTGCGCGACAGATGTCGTCGTGTAGACCTAGCCTAATAGGACAGCGGCCATTTTATTTCTCCTAATGATTGCTCCCTAGACAAAACGAGCCATTATAAGTAATGAAAGGTATTTGTGAATATATTTATTATAAAATAATATTTACGGTAAGTATTTTCTTTTATTATATTTTTTTATTCCTGGAGAAGTGAAATACATGCTCTTATGGGTTCAGATCAGGTGACTGACTTGGCCATTCAAGAATATTCCACTTCTTTGCTTTAATAAACTCCTGGGTTGCTTTGGCTTTATGTTTTGGGTCATTGTCCATCTGTATTATGAATACAATCAGTTTAGCTGCATTTGGCTGGATTTGAGCACACAGTATGTCTCTGAAAACCCCAGAATTTATCCTGTCCTGTGTCACATCATCAATAAACACTAGGGACCCAGTGCCACTGGCAGCAATGCATGCCCAAGCCATCACACGGCATCCGCTGTGTTTTACAGATGATGTGGTATACTTTGGATCATAAGCTGTACCATGCCTTCACCATACTTTTTTCTTTCCATCATTCTGGTAGAGGTTGATCTTTGTTTCATCTGTCCAAAGAATGTTTTTCCAGAAGTGTGCTGTTTTTTTAAGATGTTTTTTAGCATAGTCCAATCTAGCACCGTACAGTGAACCCTCTGTATTCTTCTCTTTATGGTAGATTTGGAAATTGATACGCCTATATCCTGGAGAGTGTTATTCACTTGGTTGTGAAGGGGTTTCTCTTCACCATGGTCATTAATCTGCGATCATCTACCACCGCTGTCTTCCGTGGGCATCCAGTTTTTTTTTGCATCGTTTAGGCCACCAGTGCTTTCTTTCTCTCTCAGGATGTACCAAACTGTAGATTTTGCCACTTCTAATAGTGTAGCATTTCCTCGGATGTTTTTTTTAAAATTTTCACAGATGAAGGATGGCTTGTTTCACCTGCATGGAGAGCTCCTTTGACCGCATGTTTACTTCTCAAAATGCAAGCACCACAGCTCAAATCAACTCCAGGCCTTTTATGTGCTTAATTGAGTATGAAATAATGAAGGAACTGAAACTCCTACACCCTTCATCCAATTACCCTGAAATGAAAGCTAAAAGTCTGGACTTTATGTCCATTATATAACTATAACTTGAATATGTTTTAGTAAACAGGCAATAAAAACAAAATTTGTGTCAGTGTCCAAATATATATGGATTTTTTTTTGTTTTTTACACTATAGCGCAAAAATTATCTGAATATAAAGATTTCTAAAATCAAAATTACATCAAATAACAAAATAATATGCAAGCTCGGCTTTAATATATACATAGGAACCAGGGAGACACATTCTGGATCAATATTGTAAATGTAATGCAAAACTGTACCTCAGATCAAAAAGAGGGACATTTAGGAGCAAAGAGGGAGGGACTTGGGTCAAAAATAGGGACCGTCCCGCCAAAAGAGAGGTATGTATCACTATGCCAGAACAAATGAGGCAGTAAGCACTGTTCTAGGCACAAATGTAGCTACTTACCTACTGACAAGGTAGGCAACGCAAGGAAAATACAACATGAGAAAAACCTTCAAATGACAAAACAAATGCACCTTTCTAGCCTAGAAAACCAACATGATAAAAGTATAATTTTAAAAACTATATGGTCCATATAGAATCATATTCCTAATGCTAAAAAGTCATCTTTGTAGAAATATCAAGCCTATGAACAACACATGGACCATCTGAGGGAGCAGTTCTAACATTTTTTTTTTTGCAAATGTGTTAATTTAAAATAACTCAATTATGACTAAAAAGCACCATATTATACCTTTGACCAAGTTCTCTCATGGAGGGTGTTAAATAGCTGGCAGTTACCAGGTTCACCTTATTCTTAATGCATTTCTTCGCCACTAATGGATGCATAGAATAAGGCAGTAAACTAAATACAAAAAAAATACACAAGAGTAAGTGACAAAATTCCACTGTTGAATAGGTCCGGTGGATAAATAATTATTGGAAGGGATTTTCAAAGTATTTTTTTTTGTAATGTACACAGTCATGCTGCTGCAAGCGAAGGACAGAGTAATAAGTACTGAGTTATACCAGTGAAATGAACAACCTATTGAACAAACCCTGCGTGTTTGACTATATCAACCCACTTCTCGGCTGATACTCAAATACGCTTCCTCTTCTTAAGTCTAGCATTTACAGATCTAGCAGAAATTACACAAATTGATTTGTGAAAAGGTGGTATGCCATGACAATGCCATCTTTACAGTCCTTGAGCTTTTCAGTTTGATTCTTACTACTACTACTACCAATGTTTGTCTACGGAGATTGCATGGCTTTGTGCTTTATTTTATATGCACTTCTTGCCAATGTGTGTGGCTGAAACCCATGAATTCAATAAACTGGACGGGCTTCCACATACTTTTGACCATATAGTACACGCAAGGGGTTATAACATTTCAGGAAACCAATCATTGTTGACATTGTGCAAATGGCTGCAGTAACCTGACAACAAGTTGATGGTCCTTCATTAAAGAGGACAACTTCTCTTCACTCTTGAAGACGTCCAACTCCAGCGGGGTTGTGTGGTTATACTTCTTTGATAAATGACCCACTTGATCTTTAACCATGGACACTGGAAAAACAAATATAAACTCAATCACTTCCAGTCAAACAATACATTCAATGGACTCAAAACATCTTGTTGCATGGCCTAATAAATCAATCACATATTAGCAATACATGTATTAAGGGTGACAGTACACAGCGTGGCTTGGCCATAGTATCTGCATGCCAAATACTGCTGGAATGCATCTGTACAGATGTAGCAGAATTAACAGTCACACTTGGTGAGCTATCACATCTAGTTAATGAGTTATGACTGACTGTTAACTCTGCTGCATGTGTACTTCCTATCTGACAACAGCATGTACAGGTGCGGCCCTCACAGGCTTCACTGATACAACAATCTGGATCACTGTTGGAGCACAAGTCGGGCATATCTCCAATGCTGTCTGCTCAACTCCCTAGATGCCATAGATTATCCCCAAATCAGCATCAAGGTAGTCAGACAGAAGGAGAAGGTGAAAGCAATAGTGGGGTGCTGATGCATTCCCTGACAGCCAGGGACATAACAAAGGCACCCAGGCCTGACGTGGCCTAATAGACAACCTGTCAAAGTAATAGTCTATAATGCATTAATACATAAAGTGAAAAAAAACAATAGCAGGGCTGCTTTTTTTTTTCTCCCATTAAAAGCCAAAAAATGAAAATAAAGTTAGTAAGTTACATGTACCCCAAAATGGTGTCTCTAAAAATAGATATCACCCTGCAGAAAACAAGCTCTCATATGGTTTAATCAACAGAAAAATAAAAAAGGTAATAGGAAAAAAAAAGCTGTCTGGTGTCTTCTTTTATACACCCCCTTGGTTAAAAACACACCTTAAAAATGCTAAGAGTATTCTTACTTCGATGGAAAAAAAGTAGTGCAACCTAAGGTTGGTCCTAAAGCAGGGCTTGGTTGCCGGTGGTGTAAAGAAGAGTGTGGAGAGGTTGGTGTACTGCGGTTAGACAGCGGTTTTGATCTGTTTAAGGCCTCATGCACACGACCGTTGTGTGCATCCGTGGCCGTTGTGCCGTTTTCAGTTTTTTTTCGCGGACCCATTGACTTTCAATGGGTCCGTGGAAAAATCGGAAAATGCACCGTTTTGCAGCCGAGGCCGTGATCCGTGTATCCTGTCCGTCAAAAAAATATGACCTGTCCTATTTTTTTGACGGACAACGGTTCACGGACCCATTCAAGTCAATGGGTCCGTGAAAGAACACGGATGCACACAAGATTGGCATCCGTGTCCGTGATCCGTGGCCGTAGGTTGCTTTCATACAGACGGATCCGAAGATCCGTCTGCATAAAAGCTTTTTCTGATCTAAGTTTTCACTTCGTGAAAACTCATTTCCGACAGTATATTCTAACACAGAAGCGTTCCCATGGTGATGGGGACGCTTCTAGTTAGAATACACTGCAAACTTTGTACAAGACTGCCCCCTGCTGCCTGGCAGCACCCGATCTCTTACAGGGGGATATGATAGCACAATTAACCCCTTCAGGTGCGGCACCTAAAGGGGTTAATTGTACTATCATATTCCCCTGTAAGAGATCAGGGCTGCCAGGCAGCAGGGGGCAGACCCCCCCCCCTCCCCAGTTTGAATATCGTTGGTGGCACAGTGTGCCCCCACCATCGCCCCCCCCTCCCTCCCTCTATTGCATTAAATCGTTGGTGGCACAGTGTGCCAGCCACCATCGGCCCCCCTCCCTCTATTGTATTAAATCGTTGGTGGCACAGTGTGCCAACCACCATCGGCCCCCCTCCCTCTATTGTATTAAATCGTTGGTGGCACAGTGTGCCAACCACCATCGGCCCCCCCCCCCCCTATAGCAGTAACATTGGTGGCAGTGTGCGGTCTCAACAGTAGAAGATTCATACTTACCTGCCTGCTGCTGCGATGTCTGAACGGCCGGGAGCTCCTCCTACTGGTGACAGTTCTTTAGCAATGCGCCGCACAGACCTTTCACTTACCAGTAGGAGGAGCTCCCGGCCGGACACAGACATCGCAGCAGCAAGCAGGTAAGTATGAATCTTCTACTGTTGAGACCGCACACTGCCACCAATGCTACTGCTATAGAGGGAGGGGGGGGGGGCGATGGTGGTTGGCACACTGTGCCACCAACGATTTAATACAATAGAGGGAGGGAGGGGGGCCGATGGTGGTTGGCACACTGTGCCACCAACGATTTAATACAATAGAGGGAGGGAGGGGGGCCGATGGTGGGTGGCACACTGTGCCACCAACGATTTAATACAATAGAGGGAGGGAGGGGGGCCGATGGTGGTTGGCACACTGTGCCACCAATGATTTAATACAATAGAGGGAGGGAGGGGGGGGGGGGGGCGATGGTGGGGGCACACTGTGCCACCAACGATATTCAAACTGGGGAGGGGGGGGGCTGCCCCCTGCTGCCTGGCAGCCCTGATCTCTTACAGGGGAATATGATAGTACAATTAACCCCTTTAGGTGCCGCACCTAAAGGAGTTAATTGTGCTATCATATCCCCCAGTAAGAGATCGGGTGCTGCCAGGCAGCAGGGGGCAGTCTTGTACAAAGTTTGTAGTGTATTCTAACCTGAAGCGTCCCCATCACCATGGGAACGCCTCTGTGTTAGAATATACTGTCGGATCTGAGGTTCACGAAGTAGCTCATATCCGACAGTATATTCTAACAGAGGCGTTCCCATGGTGATGGGGACGCTTCAAGTTAAAATATACCATCGGATTAGAGAAAACTCCAATCCGATGGTATAAAAGAACTCCAGACTTTACATTGAAAGTCAATGGGGACGGATCCGTTTGAAATGGCACCATAATGTGTCAACATCAAACGGATCCGTCCCCATTGACTTGCATTGTAATTCAGGACGGATCCGTTTGGCTCCGCACGGCCAGGCGGACACCAAAACGACTTTTTTTTCATGTCCGTGGATCCTCCAAAAATCAAGGAAGACCCACGGACGAAAAAACGGTCACGGATCACGGACCCCGTTTTTGCGGACCGTGAAAAAAAACTGTCGTGTGCATGAGGCCTAATCAGAAACCTGTCAGTATGAAATGCAGTGTAATCTGCAGGCAGCAGGTTATAGAGCAGATTCAGATTTTTATTTTTTTATTTAAAGTGGGTCCTCTGGCCATTTGAGCTAATCCTTGATTGGTACCTGTAGAAGGAAAATCTTAACCATTCCTCGCTCCTGTGATGCCACTGTCTCTGCTGCGCTAAAACAGGCTGCTGGCTCTTCCTCCCCGGACTTGAACAGATATGGCCACTTTTTTCCTGTTCAGCAGCATAATAGTAAATACAACTGAACAGGTAATGAAGCAGCCACATCTAGTTGGGACCTGGGAGTAAAAGCCCACAGCCAACGTCAGCGCAGCAGAGTAAGGGACGGGTAAGTATTATCTAAAAGATCTTCTGTTCACAGGCTAGTACTAACTATGGATTAGGACTCCTTTGCATCTTTGCTCTTTCTGACCCCAATTGTACATGGGGGGTCATCTTTACCAGTGATTGATAGCACTTCCTGTGAAAGTGTGTATACATAGATAGCTGTCAGTCACGGAAAAGACAGCCCCTGTGTACAACTGAGCACAGAAATAGTAGAAATTTAAAGGCTATAAATAACTTTGGGGGCGGGGGGGGGGGGGAATATTCTTATAGGTTTAGCTATAATGAGTATTTATGAGCCGTCAGGAGTTCAGAGCTAAGGTACGCATATACAGCTGTCAAATCAGTTGCCTGGCGGAACCTCTGCAGAAAGGGAGGCAAAATAGTCTGCAGAGTCACTGAAAGGAAACCTGACGAAGCCAAGGCAAAACACGCGTCGAGGTGTGTTCTTGGACCCCTTCCCCCACACTCCCTTAAACATGTCTACAGGTTGGTTATTGTCCTGACCTCGATTTTTGTTATAGTTATTTGTATTTTTTTTCCTTTTTCCATGCGTTTCTCCTGGTCCTACAGCGACTTAGGGGTGGTTAATCCTTTGCGTGGGTATGTTACTTCATCCCCTCTGTAGTATTAGGTTTGCTATGTAGATCTGATCTCATTATTTCCTAATATTATTTTGATTGGTACAGGCTTACCTACCTTTGTGTTATATACATGTATTTCCATCTTTTGTGGGGGCTATATGGGTGCTTTGGGATCTATACTCAGTAGGGCATTTGTCGACATTGCTACATATCTAGATGTTTTGTCCCCATTTTACATGATTTAGGTCTACATAATTATTTATATATGCTGCAATAAAGAATATAATACTTTTTATATACAAGGTTCTGAGTCCTGCTTATTTTTTCCCCCGTTAAAGGGTTTTGGTATAGGTGGTTGTTGAATTAGAGAGGGCTGTGTAATATTGGTTTTTGAGGCTTATTTGTTTAGTTTTTTTCACTGAAAGGTAAGGCTGTAACTGTTTAAAATGCTTAATAAATAAATTTAGAATGCAATTATTTTTGCCCATGAAAGTGTTCATAGTCCTAGGCTACTTTCACACTAGTGTTTTGGCTTTCCGTTTGTGATATCCGTTCAGGGCTCACAAGCGGTCCAAAATGGATCAGTTTTGCTCTAATGCTTTCGGAATGGAAAATGATCCACTCAGAATGCATCAGTTTGCCTCCGTTCAGTCACCAACTCTGGTTTGGTTCGGCTCCCACTCCGTACAGTATTACAACAAAGTTTTATGCAAATCGACTTCGGATGAAGCATCTGAAATCGATTTGCTCATTCATAGTTATAAGTATTGATTTGAAGGATTGGTAAGCAGTGGGGCAAAGTAGAGCAATTGGGTGAGCGTTACTTTTTTGTGGCATGATTGCGGCACTTCCCACATGGTGCTGGTTGCTATGGGCCACATTGAGATAGAGACTGTGCTACAAAGCCTGTGTTTAACTGTGGGGTACTGGAAAGGATGAGATGTGCACACCCTTCAATGGTGGGTGCTCACACAGGACAATAGTCAACCCAACATCTATAAGGAAATCTATGGCACACCAAAAATCCCTTTCAAGTGATGCTTTAATTCATAATGTGCATATTCACATTATTTAGTACATGCTTTTCATTCAGAACTTACAATTGACTTAAAAAGCCATGAAAGAGCCCCAACGTTTCAGTCAGATGACCGAAGGGGTCTGTGGCCTGAAGGAGGAAGATTTGTTCAGGATGTGGCCCCCTCACTGTGGGGGGGGGAACCATGCTAGATCCGCAGACAGAGGAAGGACTAGTGGTTGCTTAGAGGCAGTGATGTGCATGGGCACTGCTGGCTCTTAGTAAGTTGGAGAGCTGGGGGCAGGCATGTCACAGTCCGTTGTGTGAAGTGCTGCCACAAGCAACCATGCTTTATAATGTTTGTGTAGTTTGTGCCAGAAATTATTTGCACTAAATTGTTTAGGCATGGCTATTTGTGCTTGATGAGCACTCCTTATGATGCTGTAACTCCATACAAGATCTGAAAACCAATCTGTTTTTAAAGTTCCTCAACGTGTTAAGTAGATTATATATTTGTGTCTAAACTAGGGATGGGTGAAATATATGGCAAAAAAAATTCTCTCCATTATAATCCTAATTACGTTTTTTTCTGGCAATAACTTTTTTTATTTTTCTGTCAGAGGTGCACTGCATACAGGGTTTATACTGTATATAGTGGGGTGCACTGTAAACAGAAGGGGTATCCACTGTGTATGCACCACAGACTGCAAGGGGAGGGAAGCAGTTGCAAGGCTGGAGAGGCATGGAAGCCAGGGGAGAATTAAAGCGGCAGGGAAGGCGAACAGACAAAAGGTACTCTTTGGGCGGAGGAGGAGGGCTGGAGCAAGGCAGGGTGGCACAATGTAAATGACATGAGAAGGGGTACAGAAGATGGCAGGGAGAAGTTTAGGCTCTGTAGGAAGGGGTGAAGGAACTGTTTTTGTCAATCTGACTAACTGAAGCTGGAGCCTGTCTACACAAATCACAGAGCAGGCTCCAGCTTTCAGAGCTTCCCCTTGCCTTCCCCCGGGGATAATTGCAGCAGCAATCTGACACCGGCATACCTCAGCTGCTGCTCCTACAGGCTTCATTCCAGATCTTGCCACTGCAGCATAAATAATAGCTCTGCCTCCTCCCCACATGCGGCTATTCACTGACGCACGTCACGCTGCTGTGGAGGAGGAGTAGAATAGAAGAGGTAGGCCAGATCTCCGTAACTGCAGCCCACAGCAGCATTAAGGCCCCATTCACAAAGCCGTGGTGCCGCTGTGCCCGTGTTGCGTACCACAAAGCGCAGGTCAAAACACGGGCGCTAGTCATGTGGACTACATGACACTGACTGCAATGGGTCCACGATCTGCAAGATGTGGCGAAAGATAGGACATGTCCTATTTTTTGCGCCATGGAGGTACGGACCTGGAAACACACAGAAGCCTTTCAGTGCGCTTTCAGGTCCATGTCTCCATGCTGCAAAAGATAGGACATGTCTCGTTGCATCTTGTGGTTTGTAGACCCACTGAAGTCAATAAGTCCGCACAGCCATGTTGAGTTCATGCAGCCAGTGCCTGTGTTTTGCAGACTTGCGGTTCCCAGTCTGCAACACAGGAACGGCAGCACGACTGTTGTGTGAGTGGCGCCCAATAGTGAGGGCGGCAGAGATTGATACAGAACTGGAAAAAAAAAACTATATTTGACAATATTTAAAAAAATAATAATTATATCAGTGGGCTGTAAAAGGGCAAATTAAATCAAATTAATTTTATTAATCACCCAGTCCTAATGTAAAACTATAAAATGCTGTTCAATAGGTGGAAATACACTTCAGTTATTTTCTTACAGATCATCAGACAACTCAAAAGTTGACAACACTCTGGATTACCTGCAGTAATTTCAACATTAGGATCTCTTGTAAGATAACTTATAACAGGTTCAGAAACATAACCAGATCCAAGCACCAGAATCTTCTTCTTGGCTCCTACAGTCATTAACTGGGCGTACTCTCTGGCAATGAAATGATAATCTCATCAGTCTTCATAGAGAACAATGTAGAATTGTCCATTAACTGAGAAAACTTAACACTCTACATGTAATACTCTGCATTTACATTGAGCGAGCAGACAATTATCGGGAAGGAACGCTTAGTGGAGGTGGTGAGCTGCATTTACATGCAGCAATCACCTCCACTGTATGGGAAGGAATGATAGCTACTGCTATTGTCCGTCCTCATACAAATTCATTGCTTCTGGGCAGCAGATCCTTGTTTAAACAGCACAATCTGCTGCCCAGAAACAATGACTGAGGCATCAGCAGCAAAGATCATTTCACAGGATGAGCCAGCAAGTCGCTCATTCATCAGGTGATCTGTGGCGCCTTTACACAGACAGATTATTGTGAAGGAGCGTTTGAACGACCGCCCGTTCCTGATAATGGGCTGAAAATTGGGCCGTGGTAATCCAGCATTAGAATAGTAACCAACAAGAAGTTGGAAATGGAATTCTCTGGATGGTTTAACATATCACATAAGGTAACCCGAAGGTGAGGAATCTGGAATTCAAATAGGACTTGTATATAAACTGGTTCACCTGCTTTAAAGGAAATGTGTCATCAGAAAATAACCTATTGTTTAAATCACGTTTTTATGTTTAACATATTTTTAAAGAATTGTTATGATGTTAATTTTAAATTTTCCATGTCCATATGTATATCTAAAACAAAAAACAAATTCCTGCAGTTTTTGCACTGGCCACTAACCCTAATAATAGGTGCCACTTCCTGGTCTGTACAGATCACTTTACTGCAGTTACCTGCCATTCTAAACCTGCCTGTTAGGCTACATTCACACGTCAGTATTTTTCTATAATCCGAATTTCGGTCCTTTTTTTGCGGATCCGTTGTTCCTGAAAATGTTTCCGTATGTCATCCGTTTTTTGCGGATCCGCAAAAAACGGAAACATGTATACATTTCAATAATCAAATAAAGTTGTTTGGATTTCTTTGAAAAAAAAAAATAAAAATATTTGCTATGTGTTTCCAGGAACGGATTCCGCAAAAAACGGAAGACATACGGAATGACATCCGAATGTCTTCCGTTTTTTGCGGAACCATTGACTTTGCATTGTACCAGGATCCGATTTTTCAGGAACATAATAGGACATGTTTTATATTTAAACGGACATGCGGAAATGAATGGGTCCTGATCTGGTCCTGATCTGTTCCGCAAAAAACGGAACAGATCAGGAAAGAAAAAACGGACGTGTGAATGGACCCTTAAGATAAGGAGATATCACCTCTGTGTATAGATAAGACAGGATCCATCATTCACAAAAAGTGATTGTCAAAGCTTATATATTCTATCCTTGTACAGTGACCTCTGTACAGGTCACAGAGCATTCCTAGAAAACTCTCCCATAGAAGTTAAGTCCCTTTCTGCCCATTCTGTCTATGGACATTGGGGTTGCCATAAAGCACATTTTTTAATGCTTTGTAAATGATGCCCCCATAATTATGTTCAGAAAATAGAATTAAAAAAAATCTGCAATCAGAAAATAAAATCAGATTAGCAAAAAAAGGATTTGTTTTACTATCTGGTTTTAACTGGCAGTTGATAATTTTAGTGACAAAAGGAAATGTGTCACAATCAGTCCATTCATCTTAAAGATATGCCTCCATTGTCTGACATCTCTGGGACCCGCACCTACAAGGAGAATGGAGGCGGGCAGAGTTGTGGCTGGAGGACCCCGGGTTTCCACAGAAAAAAAAACAGGCAGGGTGGCAGCATCAGCTGGGGGTACCCCGCAAGGAAAGGTATTTAAATCGAAAAAAAAAAAAAAAAGTAAAAAAAAAAATTGCAAAGACCAGAAAGTACAGATTTTACTTCTCCATTAAGAAAATGTAGGAACATGCACTGTTCCTCAGTTATAGAACCCTGCAAATTATAGAACAATGCAAAACAATGGAGTAGTCAGCAGAAGATCATAGTTCTCCCATGTGTATTGTATGCAGGTTGTGAATTATAAAGCACAATAACAGAGTAAGGGCTCGTTCATACGAACGTGTGCTGCCCATTAACGTATTGCGGACCGCATTTGTGTATCTGCAATACACGGGCACCATTCCGTGGCCATTCCGCATCACTGATGCGGACCTATTCATTCCAATGGGTCCGCAAATCCGGAGATGCGGAACGGAAGAACGGAACGGAACACTACGGAAGCACTACGGAGTGCTTTCTGGGGTTCCATTCCGTCCTTCTGCACCGCAAAAAGATAGAACTTGCTCTATATTTTTGCGGAACGCAATTTGCGGTCCACAGTACGGGCGCAGTCTTCACATGTTCGTGTGAACGAGCCCTAACAGAAGTGAATTCATGTACCTGCTCTCCCTGAGCTTCTGTATGTATTTGTACTTAGGAGTCAAGGAACCGTTGCTTGCAATCACTGCCTGGGTTTAAACAAAACATACAAGAAAAAAAAAATCAATTCATACATATTCGAAGTAAAGCTTCATGGATGATTAGACAGAATGGTATGAAGACTTACATCTCGAACAACAGGAGAATATTTTTCCTGATCAACTGATCTTTCAGCATCTGACATTAGCTGAAGTGGGAGAAAACACAAATAGACAAGACGTAAGACACGATCAAAACTATAAACAGAATGCAGAAGAGCTACACTGTGCAGAGAGTATTAGAAAAAATTAATCACTGAAGGCTATAAATTAAAAATTCCTCTAGCATCAAATATTCAGATATCAGAGTTCAATAAGGAGATTTTTGTATAACTTACCAGTTAAATCTCTTTCTCGCTCTTCCTTGGGGGACACAGACCTTGGGTATAGCTCAGCTCCCTAGGAGGCGTGACACTAAGTAAAACTGTTAAGCCCCTCCTCCATCAGCTATACCCTCAGCCTGGAGATAGAGGCTACCAGTTGCGTGTCCAAGTAGTGAAAGGATAACAACCAATAACGGAAACAACCAGCCAGCAACCCAACGGGGCGCCAGACCATAACCCTGTAACCAAACACAGAAGGGTGGGTGCTGTGTCCCCCAAGGAAGAGCGAGAAAGAGATTTAACTGGTAAGTTATACAAAAATCTCCTTTTCTCGCCCATTTTCCTTGGGGGACACAGACCTTGGGACGTTCAAGAGCAGTGCAAGAAGGGAGGGACCACAAACCCAAGGCGGAACACCACCAGAGCATCAGGAAACCGCTGCCTGCAAAACCAGGCGGCCCAAAGCAGCATCCGCTGATGCATGCGTATGCACCCTATAGAACTTTGTGAAAGTGTGCAGAGAGGACCAAGTGGCTGCTTTGCACAACTGTTCAGCCGAGGCCCGATGCCTCTGCGCCCAGGAAGCTCCGACTGCTCTGGTGGAATGAGCAGTGACGCCGAAAGGCGGAGGTCTGCCCTTGGCTCGATAAGCCTCAGACACCGCCAGTTTAATGAAACGGGCAATAGCCACCTTGGAGACCGCCAACCCTTTGCGCGAACCCTCCGGAACCACAAACAGGGAGTCCGTGCGCCGAAAGGACCCGGTGACCTCCAAGTAAATCCTCAACGCCCTGACCACATCCAGACGGTGCAGTTCCCGTTCTCTGGGGTGGGAAGGAGAGGGACAGAGCGACGGAAGGACGATGTCCTCATTGATGTGAAAGGCGGAGACCACCTTTGGCAGGAAAGTCGGGACAGGCCGAAGCACAACCTTATCCTGGTGGAAGATCAGGAAAGGTTCGGAGCAAGAAAGAGCCGCTAACTCCGACACCCGTCGGAGGGACGTGACGGCCACAAGAAAGATGACCTTGCAGGACAGAAGGCGAAGGGAGACCTCCCGTAAAGGCTCGAAGGGGCTGATTGGAGCGCCGAGAGCACCACATTCAGGTCCCAGGAAGGAACTGGAGGGCGGTACGGCGGAACAGAGTGAGCCACCCCTTGTAAAAAGGTCTTAATTGGCCCTAGAGGGGCCAGGGGACGCTGGAGAAGAATAGACAGCGCCGAAATCTGACCCTTCAGAGAACTGAGGCACAGCCCCAGGTCCAGACCCGACTGGAGGAAGGACAGGATTGTGGGAAGAGAAAACCGGAGAGGTGGGATGCTCCGGGACTCACAGAACCCCAGATAGGACCTCCAAACCCGATAGTAGATCCTAGAGGATACGGGCTTACGAGCCCGGATCATGGTGCGGACTACGTCCGCGGAGAAACCCCGTCGCGTTAAGACGGCGGTCTCAATAGCCACGCCGTCAAACGTAGCGAGCCTAAATGCTCGTGGAAGATCGGTCCCTGAGAGAGAAGGTCTTCCCTGGAGGGCAGTGGCCACGGTGCGTCTGCCAACAGCAACATTAGGTCGGCGTACCAAGACCGGCAGGGGCCAATCCGGGGCGATTAGAATCGCGGGGACGCCCTCTGCCGCGATCCTCCGAAGAACCCGTGGCAGGAGGGGAAAAGGAGGAAAGACGTACAGAAGGGAGAATTCGCGCCACGGAAGGACGAGCGCGTCGGCGCCGTATGCCTTCGGGTCCCGTGCCCTGGCCAGGTATAGGGGGACCTTGTGGTTGAATTTGGAGGCCATGAGGTCCACGTCGGGGCGACCCCAGCGAAGACAAAGGGCTTCGAACACCTCTGGGTGCAGGGACCATTCTCCCGGGTCGATGGTGGACCGGCTGAGGAAATCCGCCGCCCAGTTGTCCACCCCCGGGATGTAAATCGCAGATAAGGCCGGCACGTGCGTCTCCGCCCAGAGGAGAATGAGGGTCACCTCTTGCATCGCTGCGAGTGCCTCCCTGATGGTTTATGTATGCCACAGCCGTGGCATTGTCCGATTGGATCCGAACAGGGTGGCCCCTCAGCAGATGGGTCCAGTGTCTGAGGGACAGAAGAATCGCCCTCAGTTCCAGAATATTGATTGGAAGTCTGGACTCCGATAGAGACCAAACGCCCTGGACGGACCGGGGAGGGAAAACCCCCCCCCACCCCCGTAAGCTGGCATCTGTGGTAATCACCAGCCAGTTCAGTGGACGGAAGGACTTCCCCCTTAGAGGGATATGCAACCACCAGCCGAGGGAAGCCCGAGCCAGGGGAGGCAGAAGAAAGGTCCTGTCCAGACTCCTCGGTGATTTGTCCCAGGCCGACAGAATTGCCCTCTGAAAGGTGCGGGATCGGAATTGTGCGAACGGCACCGCTTCGAAACAGGCAACCATCTTTCCCAACAACCGCATGCTGGATCTGAGGGAAGGGCGGTGATGACGGAGGAGACTGCGAACCGACCCGCGAAGGGCCAGACGCTTGTCCGACGGAAGGCGGACCTCCGCCAACTCTGTATCCAGGAGCATCCCCAGGAAGATCAGCCGTCTGGAGGGGGTAAGGGAAGATTTGGGGTGGTTGATAATCCAACCGAACCGCGTCAGGGTCTCCAGAGTGAGTTCCACACTGCGGGATGTCTGAGAGAAGGAGGGTGCCTTGACCAGGATGTCGTCCAAGTATGGGAGAAGAAAAACACTTCTTGAACGTAGAAGGGCCAAGACAGGGGCCAGGACCTTGGTGAACACTCGAGGAGCCGTCGCCAGACCAAAGGGAAGGGCGACGAATTGGAAGTGATCGTCCCCCACCGCGAAGCGCAGGAAGCGGTGATGACATGGAGCAACCGGAACGTGGAGGTATGCATCCTGAATGTCGATTGAGGCCATGAAATCCCCTCTTTCCAGGGAGGCCACTGCGGACCTGAGAGACTCCATCCGGAATCTCTGCAGTCGGAGAAAACGGTTCAGGCGTTTTAGGTCCAAGATCGGACGCACTGAGCCTTCCTTCTTGGGAACCACAAAGAGGTTCGAGTAGAACCCCCTGAACCTTTCCGTCGGAGGCACGGGGGCGACGACACCCTTGTCCATTAGAGAGTGAATGGCCGCGAAGAAGGCGGCCACTCGTACGGGATCTCGCGGAGGACGGGATCGGAAGAAACGGTCTGGCGGAATGGACGCAAATTCGATTTTGTATCCGCAAGATACAATCTCGAGCGCCCATGCGTCTGAGATGTGGGCCCGCCATACGTTCCTGAATAGGAGAAGGCGGCCCCCCACCCGGGTGGGTGGGGGCGCACCTTCAGGCAGAGGGCTGCTGGCCTGTGGGAGCCCGTGCAGGCTGGGACTTGCGCCAGGTAGGTTGCGTCCGAAAAAACGGCTTCTTGCGTCTATCCTGGGCTGGGCCAGAGGAAGAAGAACTGGCCGCGGGTCTAGACCCGGTGGGCTTGCGAAAGGACCGAAAACTGGGACGAACCAGCGCGACCACGGGGGGCGCCCATTGGCCTGGACTGGGGGAGGTGAGTACTCTTCCCACCCGTGGCCTCTGATATAAGTTCGTCCAGACGGGTTCCGAACAGGCGGGAACCCGTGAATGGTAGGCCGGCCAAAGAGCGTTTGGAAGCGGCGTCCGCCGCCCAAACCTTCAGCCAGAGTTCCCTCCTGACAGAAACTGCCAGGGCAGAGGAACGGGCAATGAGGGCACCCGCATCAAGGGAGGCCTCACAGACGAATTTTCCGGCCTGAACAATTAGTTGGGCTAAGGAACGGAGGTCCTGAACAGGGACGTCCGACCCTAACTCCCGTTCCAGTTGCAAACCCCATTCAGAGACCGCTTTGCCAACCCAGGCGGAGGCAAAGACCGGTCTAAGGGCCGAACCAGAGGCAGTAAATATGGCCTTGGAGAGGGATTCCGTACGACGGTCCTCAACAGACTGGAGGGAAGATCCGTCCTGTACAGGAATAGTAGTGCTTTTGGACAGGCGAGCCACGGGAGGATCAACCTTAGGCGGGGATGTCCACGTGGTCACAGAATCCGCTGGAAAGGGATAACAAATGTCCAGCTTTTTGGGTGTAATAAAGCGGACGTTAGGCCGAGTCCAAGCCTTGGATACCACAGAAGAAAAATCAGCGTGTATGGGAAAAACCTTGGAGGCCTGTTTGGGGCGGAGAAAGGACACGCCGGCCTGTTCAGAGCTGGGGGGGTCATCGTGTAGCTGAAAGGTATCACGGATGCTAGTGACAAGATGCCCCACCGCGGACGCCAATTTGGACGGAAGCTCTGAGTCCATGTCCACGTCCGAATCCGCCAGTTCTCCCTCAGAAAGCGTATCCCTTTGAGAGGATAGACTTGACTGAGCTCGCACGCATGGCGGAGAGAGCGAAGCATCTGGAGAAGATGTGCGCTCAACCCTTGAACGTTTCTGAGTATGCCGGGCCCTGGAAGATTCGCTGGGAGGCAGGGAACCAGTGGGGGCGGCAGAAACGGTAGTCCCAGCGGGTGCGACAGGGATTGTGGCAGCCTGCGGGAGAGGCGGTCTATCCACGAGACGGCCCACTACGTGTGTAAGGCTTTCCACCGCCTGAGACAGAGACCTAGCCCAGTCAGGGGGTTCAGAGGCACCGGGGGGCGCAGCGGGAAGCGGGCCCTGCACCGGGGCCTGACATGCAAGGCAATGCGGCTCAGATTGCCCACGCGGAAAAAGTTCCTTACAGGCGGTACAGGCATGGTACCAGGGTTTGGGGGCACCTGTGGGATCTGACATGCTGAAGTGTGGTTGTACTCTAATATAGAGACCACAAAGGGTTATAGCAGCTATGACCAGGAGGGTTAGGAGAGGGTTAACTGTCCTACCAGTGCCTCAGAAGAACGTCAGGAGATGGCCCAGATCAGCAGCAGCAGAGAAGCAGTGAACAGCAGTGAGCAGCAGAGAGCGCCCACAGAAGCCGAGCGATGTACACAGGAGGTTAGAGTCCCCCACCGTGTCCCAGCTTCCTGTCAGGAGTGAGGAAGCGCGGGAAACCTCAGCAGAAAGCACGGGGAACAAGCTCCGCCCCCTCCAGCGCTTGAAATGTCTCCTGTGAAGGAGAACGTAGCTCCGCCCCCAAAATGACGCGCGCAGTAAGCCCCGCCCCCTGCCGGGACCGCTAAGCCCCGCCCCCCGTTCTCGGCGGGAAGGGGGAGAGAGAGAAGAGAAAAATGGAGTCAGCCCCGAATGAGGGGGAGGGGGGGGGGAGAAAGATAGCAGCGTGGGGGGGAACGGCGTGGGGGTGCTGAGGATGCTGCTGTGCTGCATTGTCCTGCAGATGAGCGCTCAGAATGAGCGACCACGGGTGCCCCCCTTACCCAGAGGGGTAGATGCTGCAGATAGGGACGGGGTATGGGCTGGAATAGCCATCTCACCGTCCGACGTCTTCACCCTCAGTCCTTTCCAGCAGGGTCGCCCCTTCAGCCACTGGCACCGCAGTGGCAGGAAGCTGGAAGAGGGGCTTGGCGTGCGGGCGACCCCCTAGCTGGCGGGATGTAGGGGAGCCATTGCTGCCCAGATCCTCCTATTGCTTCTGTGGGGGAGGCAGCAGTGCAGATAAGTTGGCACTGGCGCAGCTCAACCCCGGGAGAGCAGAGAGGTCTAATGCGTCTCTGGTATCCCTAGGAAAAAATAAAATAACAAAATTAGAAGAAAAAGTAAAAATAACAAGGAGAAAACAGCCCTGCAGTAGCAGGGAGTGTCTTGCCTCCTTGGACACTAAGCTAAAACTGGTAGCCTCTATCTCCAGGCTGAGGGTATAGCTGATGGAGGAGGGGCTTAACAGTTTTACTTAGTGTCACGCCTCCTAGGGAGCTGAGCTATACCCAAGGTCTGTGTCCCCCAAGGAAAATGGGCGAGAAATTTGTTTTTTTACATTTTATTGTATTAAAATGTATAATTAGGTGGCATTTTGTATTGACACAGGATTGCTGCAGCTGATCACTGCCCTCAGTATTGACTCAGGCAAGTATGGTAAGTGCCAGGATGTAAACAAAGACTGGAGGGGGACTAACGGACCATTAGAGATTTAAGAGTGAGAACTGTTTAGTTTTTTTTTTTTAACCCATTACCCATTTACTGCCACTTAGACAACCTCTATAAGGCCTAGTTCACACGAACGTTTTTTTTGCGGGTGTACGGGCCGTTTTTTTGTGTTCCGTATACGGTCCGTATACGGAACCATTCATTTCAATGGTTCCGCAAAAAAAACTGAATGTGTTCCGTATGCCTTCCGTTTCCGTTTTTCCGTTTTTCCGTTCCGTTGAAAGATAGAGCTTGTCCTATATTTGGCCGTAAATCACGGGTCGTGGCTCCATTCAAGTCAATGGATCCGCAAAAAAAACGGAACACATACGGAAATGCATCCGTATGTCTTCCGTTTCCGTTCCGTTTTTTCTGAACCATCTATTGAAAATGTTATGGCCAGCCCAATTTTTCCTATGTAATTACTGTAAACTGTACATGGCATACGGAAAAACGGAACGGAACAACGGAACGGAAACGGAAACACAACGGAACTCAAAAACGGAACAACGGATCCGTGAAAAACGGACCGCAAAAAACAATAAAAGCCATACGGTCGTGTGAACTAGGCCTAACCTCTTTCCGAACCAACCATTTATTTTAAAAAAATACAATTCATTACTCCCTACCTTCTAAAAACCATAACTTTTTTATGTTTCTGTTCACATAGCCTTAGGAGGGCTTGTTTTTTGCGGGACAAGTTGTATTTTCTAATTGAACCATTTAATATTCCACACAATGTACAGGTCCTTCTAAAAAAATTAGCATATTGTGATAAAGTTCATTATTTTCTGTAATGTACTGATAAACATTAGACTTTCATATATTTTAGATTCATTACACACAACTGAAGTAGTTCAAGCCTTTTATTGTTTTAATATTGATGATTTTGGCATACAGCTCATGAAAACCCAAAATTCCTATCTCAAAAAATTAGCATATCATGAAAAGGTTCTCTAAACGAGCTATTAACCTAATCATCTGAATCAACTAATTAACTCTAAACACCTGCAAAAGATTCCTGGAGGCTTTTAAAAACTCCCAGCCTGGTTCATTACTCAAAACCGCAATCATGGGTAAGACTGCCAACCTGACTGCTGTCCAGAAGGCCATCATTGACACCCTCAAGCAAGAGGGTAAGACACAGAAAGAAATTTCTGAACGAATAGGCTGTTCCCAGAGTGCTGTATCAAGGCACCTCAGTGGGAAGTCTGTGGGAAGGAAAAGTGTGGCAGAAAACGCTGCACAACGAGAAGAGGTGACGGGACCCTGAGGAAGATTGTGGAGAAGGACAGATTCCAGATCTTGGGGGACCTGCGGAAGCAGTGGACTGAGTCTGGAGTAGAAACATCCAGAGCCACCGTGTACAGGCATGTGCAGGAAATGGGCTACAGGTGCCGCATTCCCCAGGTCAAGCCACTTTTGAACCAGAAACAGCGGCAGAAGTGCCTGACCTGGGCTACAGAGAAGCAGCACTGGACTGTTGCATGTCATTCGGAAATCAAGGTGCCAGAGTCTGGAGGAAGACTGGGGAGAGGGAAATGCCAAAATGCCTGAAGTCCAGTGTCAAGTACCCACAGTCAGTGATGGTCTGGGGTGCCATGTCAGCTGCTGGTGTTGGTCCACTGTGTTTTATCAAGGGCAGGGTCAATGCAGCTAGCTATCAGGAGATTTTGGAGCACTTCATGCTTCCATCTGCTGAAAAGCCTTATGGAGATGAAGATTTCATTTTCAACACGACCTGGCACCTGCTCACAGTGCCAAAACCACTGGTAAATGGTTTACTGACCATGGTATTACTGTGCTCAATTGGCCTGCCAACTCTCCTGACCTGAACCGTATAGAGAATCTGTGGGATATTGGGAAGAGAAAGTTGAGAGACGCAAGACCCAACACTCTGGATGAGCTTAAGGCCGCTATCGAAGCTTCCTGGGCCTCCATAACACCTCAGCAGTGCCACAGGCTGATTGCCTCCATGCCACGCCGCATTGAAGCAGTCATTTCTGCAAAAGGATTCCCAACCAAGTATTGAGTGCATAACTGAACATAATTATTTGAAGGTTGACTTTTTTTGTATTAAAAACACTTTTCTTTTATTGGTCGGATGAAATATGCTAATTTTTAGATAGGAAATTTGGGTTTTCATGAGCTGTATGCCAAAATCATCAATATTAAAACAATAAAAGGCTTGAACTACTTCAGTTGGTGTGTAATGAATCTAAAATATATGAAAGTCTAATGTTTATCAGTACATTACAGAAAATAATGAACTTTATCACAATATGCTAATTTTTTTTAGAAGGACCTGTATATTATTGGATGGAACAGGGAAAAATCTAATTGTGTCATTGTTTCATGGGTTTCATTTTTACAAAGGTTGCTGTGCAGTAAAAATGACATGACCAGTACAATTACAAAGATACCAAATTTTTTCAATTTTTGTTACATTTTAATATACAATAAAAATCTCTAAAGTTTGCAACGCCATATTCTGACACCAATAACTTTTTTACATTTCTGCCTACAGAAAGTTTTTTTTTTGTTCTCCATGGGATAAGATGTAGTTTTTATTGGCATTTTGCGATTACATTTTATAGTATTTTGTTTTGTGAGGAGAAGCAGGCAAAACAAAAAAAGAAACAAAAAACAAAACAAAAAAAAACAGCGATTCGGCAATTCACCATATGCCAATTACAGTGCATTCAGAAAGCCTACAGATCCTTTCACATTTTGTTATGCAGCCTTGTGCTAAAATAAAAAATAAAAATCAAGTTTGACCCCAATCAATCTATAACCAATAATAATGACAAAGTGACAACAGAAAGCAGCGAGCAGGTGTTATTACAAAAAGCTGACCCATAAATAACTCCCTACTGAAGTGGCTTTGGGACTTTTTTTTGCAACTTTTTAAAAGTCCCCGTTATAAATTTGGACTTAAACTGATTAACATAAATAACTACACCCACTTTTACATCTTCTTTTCAAAACTGCAAAAACGTAATAAAAATGAAAAAAATTACAAGAATTTTGCACAAGTGACCTCAAGACAGAATTCTGTAGTGTAGGACTTGATAAATTCCCTCTCCAAAGTATTTTTGATGAGATATAATTAATATTTTGGATTCCTAGCATATTTGTTGGGCAGCAGCTGAATCTGTGGTGGGGCAGGACCATGCAATGCCGGATCCACAGAACTTCAGCAGGCTGTTCTATGCTGGGTACTGGGTTTGACTGTTGTTCCACTCCCTCTTTTTTTTGTTCACACTCCTGCGTTAATCTTATTTTTAGGACGTTATATTGTGGTCAATTTTTTTTTTAATAGGTGTTTTTTATTACAAGGGAGTTATGCCGCATGGCATTACTTCATGTAAAGACAGCCTGTCACCACTAAATGCAGTGTGGTCTGCAGGCAGAATGTTAAATAGCAGGGGAAGTGGAGAAAATATTATACATTTCTGTGGCAAATGGTTTGGTAAAAATTGTAATTTACACATTTATACCTTTCCTCTTTGTGACTTGAGTTTATATGGCAGTTGTTGTAAGTGGGTGTGTTACGGATAATTGTTATGGAACCACTTTGTCAACTAACCAGTTTGATTTAGGTCTAGTCATGAGAGCGTTATCCCAGCGGTCCCATAGTTTTCACCCTTTAACCCCCATACAGTGATCTGGACTTTGCTACAGAGAAGCAACCTCTTGGAATAGTTGCAATGTAGTTGGCAGCTGACACACAGAGGTCAGAAACACTAGTGCAGTACTCAATAGGCTGGTTGAGTATATACAAGACCAAGGCAACCACAGACTGAACAAGAAAAGGTGAGAGACACAGAATACATACTAATCCATAGAACAGACACAGGCCCGGCGCAGAACGCAGAGCCAAGGAGGGCGGAAAAATGAAACTTTTATTTTATATCTGTATCTGTAGCGAGGCGCCCAGGGACTTCGTAACAGGGAGGCGACATCAGCTTCTCTCCCTGGGCGTCTCCTTCTCCCTGGCTGTAGCTCTGTCTAATCACTGCTCAGAGCGTCACAGCCAGGGAGAAGGAACGCCCAGGAGAGAAACTGATGTCTCCTCCCCACTGCTCAGATAGTAGTAATTATCATACAGCACTGGAGACTGTAACAGGGGCCACAGCGGGCGAACGGAGCGGCGCCCAGGAATAATAGTAAGTGCAGGGAAATCCCTGGGCGGCGCGCTACATATACAGATAGTTATCCTACAATGTTTGGACTCATCCTCTTTAAATAAATCACGATGGAGGGGGAGAAATGTGACATTGAGGGGGTGAAATCTGACCAATGTAGCTTCGCTTGTGTTGGCAAAAATCCTTGCACCGGCGCTGAACGGACACATGTTAGTAGCGGACAGAACAAGGTCAGAATTCAGACACAGACAGACCCTGAACACAATCTGGAAAGACCAGGCAGACAGATACAGTACAGTAACACCAACACAGAACAAGCAGACATAATCTGAACATACCCAAACAGAATTTGTTGAATAACCAGGGTCAGGAGTCACAACTCAGAATATATAGGAGGGAAAATTAACACATTAGTCAAACAGATGCACACAAAGAGCTAATGAAGTACCCTAGCAGTACTGAACTAAAGCAAGACAAGCACAATGGCCCCAATTCACTCCCATAAGTAGCCGGTGTCCGAGAGCTGAGTGAAGATCCATTGTCAATGTATATATAACTGTGTTATCTATTTTGTCTAAGAGACCCCTTGTAATATAGTCTCCTGGTGACAGGTCACATTTGTGATTTTCTACAGCACACAAGGTTTGCTATAGCATGGGTCCAAATAACCACAGATTATCTAGCTTTTGGTCTGTCCAGAAATCTTACGTGTGACTGCCTGATTTCCTAGACTTAAAAAGGACCTCTCCAGACATGTCTGTTTGCGAAACTACCTGCATTCCCCATGTAATAACAATTCTGGAGCATTTATTCTTATGAGTCTATGTTGTGCCGTTCCTTCATTATTTCTAATGAAGTCCATTTTTAAACAAGACGATGAAAGCTTATTAAAAGGAAACCTGTCACATTGAAATAAAAAAAAGGACTACAAATACATCAAATAGAATCCTTCATACACTAACCATCTCTTCAATGTATGGGAACAACAGGTCTCCAAAGTACTCAGTTGCTTCAATTGGAAGCTGCGCAGGCAAATTATCGATGGAGCACATCAGGATCCCATTTCCTTCGACACTACAAGATAGAGTCCACGTTTATTCCACAAGTAACTAACCAGTTTCATATGTGAAAATAATGAAATGGCTTACCTGTCATGAATGATATGTTGGTTAGCATCATACATGCAAAATGGCGTATCAATTGTTGTACATTCAGTCATGAACTCTATGGATCCCCCAGTGTCTGCAGAGATGTCCCCAATGGCTAGAAGTCTGGAGAAATACAATTAAATTGATGCACATACATGTCCTTGACAAACCAAAAAACCTGCAGCTTGAAATGTGCCTCTCTCCGATAGATTGGGCTACTTGTGTGTGATCCAATCAAAATGGGACCACACTGGGAAGAGGGCATGCTGGGTAATGTCTACCACTTTATACACTTATAACATAACATGAGATTTAGGCCTCTTGCACACGACCGTATGGCTTTTTCAGTACTTTGCGGTCCGCAAAAAACAGATCGGCAAAAAGACGTCCGTGTGTATTTCATTTTTTGCGAAAAGGAACAGCTGGCCCTTGTTAGAACAGTACTGTCCTTGTCCGTTATGCAGACAATAATAGGACATATTCCATCTTTAAACGGAACGGAAATACGGAAACGGAAGGCATACCTTCCGTTTTCTTTTTTTTTTTTTTGCGGATCCATTGAAATGAATGGTTTCGTATACGGAACACAAAAAAAAAAAAACTGAACGAAAACGGGAAAATAAAAATTAAAAGTTTGTGTGCAAGAGGCCTTAGTGGTAGTCACCAAAAAACTAATACACCAGTTTTTACAGGAAGTAGAAGAACTGCTACAAGGAAGACTACAAAGAAAGGAAATAATCAAACACAGACATACATTAGGCACCTAAAAAGCTATATTTCATGTACCAACTTCTCACTTAAAGGGGTTGTCTGAATATTATGGTCATATAATAAACACACAACTTCGCTAATCATACACCTAGTACAGATGCTCCGGCACTCCCAAATGGCCAAATAGGAACCTCCGTGGGTGCTTAAGCCTCTTCCTAGGCCCTTCCTAAGCAATTCCCGTTCAATTGAATAGGGCTGAGAGCAATACCAAGCACAGCTACTATACAATGTACAGCGATGTACTTGGTAAGCTGTGATCAGACCACGGCGCTCACAGGAGCTCCTCTTCAAACAGCTGGTCAGCAGGAGTGCTGGGAGTCAGACCCCCCCCCCCCCCCTCCCGCTGATCTGATATTGATGGCCATCAATACCAAATTCCTGAATAATCCCTTTAAACCATCGGCGCCACGGCCTCCACTCACTTATACTGAGGACAGACGGTGGATCTAGCGCATGCCCAGTCCGTCCCCAGTGTAAGTAAATGGAAGTCACTGATTGACAGGATCCACCATCAGTGGCCATGTTCAGAGGAAAGCACCCAGAGGCAGATGAGCAGACTTGCATGCAAATATGAATTAGACATTGGCGCCAAAGGTTTCATTATGCTTATTACTAGCTGCATGCATGTACTAGTCCCAGCACAAGTACAGCTAGTAATATAAATTATCCAACCCTTTAATTTGTTACAGAGCAATCACTTCAGATAATATAGCCCTAAAGATGGGTACATGATATCCAAACAGCAATAAATCCAGACGCGGCGCTTACTTGTGAGGTAGTTTTGGACATCCTTCGGTGACAATTGCAGACGACTTAACAGGAGCTAGCAGCCTTTGAGCATCCTGTCTGGTGAGCAAACGGGGGGTATGTGGATCCCAATATATTCCATTAATCAAGCAAGTGGTGTAAGGTGCAATCTTTTTGGAAAAATAACACAAGTAATAAAAAAGGCCATGAAAAAGGCTGTCATACCATAGGGACTGGAAAATAATTAACTGGATGTAGAACAAAAAAAACATAGAAAGTAAAAAATCCTACATCAGTATTAAACCTTGATGTATAAAGTTCTGGATTCTTGTCATATTCTACTGGGTCATAAACTCCATCCGTTTTTCTTACAAGATGGTGATGACGACTTAACACAGTTCCATATACTTTCCTGAGATCTACAAGAAAGGTGAAGAGTAACTTGGTGGTAGGCGATTAAGTGATCAAACTAAGAAATGGACAGTCTATTACCTCCAGTCTTGGAAACTTCTTTCATCTCATGAAGTTCAACAAACTCGCAGGGCAGTTCATTAAATATTTCCTGAGCTCCCTAATTTACAAAAGAAAACACATTTATGAAAAAAATCCTCTTTGAATAAGGGTGCTCAGCTTAATCTAGAGCTTTAGGTTCACTACAAATGACTGGACAATAATCGACATTCACATTGTATCCTAAAGAAGATTTCTAGGATTAGGAAAAAAACGGCTTATTGCTTCCAGTAACAGTGCCACACCTGCCCACAGTTTGTGTGTGGCATTGCAGCTCAGACCATGCACTTTAATACAGCCCAGCTGTGTATAGGCACATATTCACCAGAACAGAATAGACCAAAAAGCTCAAAGATCCAGATAGTTAAAGTAAGACCACTTTCACATCACCATTTTGATTTCCCTTCTGATCCGTCAGAAGAACAGAAAAATCATATCCTTTATTTTGACCATCCATTGTGCATCCATTTTTGTCACTTCCATCAGATATCGGTTACTTTAAATGGGAGAAAATGTCCTTCACGCAGATAGCGGAATTCTGATGCAACTGACAAAAACAGATGCAAAATGAGCACAATGGACGCTCAAAATAATGCATCATTAAAAGAAATGAATCCTTTAACGCATCAGAAGACCGGAAAACAAAATGGTGACGTGAACATGGCCTTATTTGTTAACTATGGCTGAAATGTTATAAGTCATGATCCCTATACATACATGTCCTCGCGGTTTGGTAAGGGGGGGGGGGGGGGGTGGGGGGGGATAATAAAATGAAGTAAAGTGTACGTATCACTAGCCAAGTCACTAGACGGCTGCAGAGGTAAAGAGGTGACAGTAACAGACTGTTCTGTGTTATAGATGTCAGTTCCAGCTTCCCTGAAAGTGTCATCCTATGACAGCTAAGATACCAGGCTTCAATATGATACCAAGAGCTGAGATCTGTCCCTTAGACTCTAGTCACAGTAAAGGCAGGGCAAATTACATACTGTATATTTTTAGCAGTGAAAGAGATAAACTTCGGTTTACTTACCTTTGAAACATTGCCTGTCCCAGTAAATACAAAGGTTAGAGGTCCGATAGATTTTGGCATCAAGCCGAGAGCTATTTCATATCCTGCATCCCTCACAGCCTGGACAGCATGGCTGCTGTTGCGGTAGTTATGAGCCATACCTATGTGCTGCAAACACATTTCCTTCATTAAAAACAGCATAAAGAACTGCAGGAATCACTTGAATAGAAAGCATACTTGGGATAAAAATTAAGAAGGCACATGATTTAAACTGCAGTGAAGGTAATCTTCTTACCAGTGACTATATTTGTGAGTTATAACCTCCCTTCTGATACTCAGCTGTGTCATGTATCCAGAACCAGTCAGTCACGTCACTATTCATTTCTATGAGACTGACATTGAGGCTCTCATAGGAATACATAGAGAAACTGGCTTACTGTTCACACATAAGATGCTGTGTTATTTGGAGAGTCAGAGTGCAGGTCACATGACACAGCTGAGAAGCAGAAGGGAGGTTATAACTTTCAAATAGAGTCTGTGGTAAGAAGATTACCTTAACTACATGTTTACATGATGTACCTTTCTAACTGGTCAGGGAATAAAAAAAATTGGGAATTCTTCGTTAAAGGGGCCTGTCACCTAAAAAACACCCCAAACCACCAGCATTACCTTAAAGCAGCCAGCAGTATGTTCCTAAAGATCCTTTTCTTCCTCCAGCCAGATGCACCAAAATCTTGAAAACCGAACTTTAATCCGCTGCACGCGCTATGTAACAGCAGAATTTGAAGTCAAGGGGGCAGCGGCCTCCTCACTTCAAGTCAAGCTAAGCCCGTCCCTTACCCTTCCTCCTTTCACTGTGATTAACATCCTGCTGTGAGGCTGGGATCGTACAAGTCTCGGGCATGCGCGGTGCGTTCCTTGTCACTGCGCGATCCCGTCTCCGGCTCCCGCACTAAGCCGGCCGCTTTCCTCCCTCTGCGCATGCGCCGGGCACGCGCGCATGATGGAAAAGCCCGGTGCATGCGCAGAGAGAGGAAAGTGGCCAGCTGAGTGCGGGAGCCGGGATCGCGCAGTGACAAGGAACGCACCACGCATGCGCGAGACTTGCGCGATCCCAGCCTCACAGCAAGATGTCATTCACAGTGAAGGGAGGACGGGTAAGGAGCGGGTTTAGCTTGACTTGAAGCGAGGAGGCCGCTGCCGCCTTGACTTCAAATTATGCTGTTACATAGCGCGTGCAGGGGATTAAAGTTCGGTTTTCAAGATTTTGGTGCATCTGGCCGGAGGAAGAAAAGGATCTTTAGGAACATACTGTTGGCTACTTTAAGGTAATGATGGTGGTTTGGGAGGCATTTTTTAGGTGACAGGTTCCCTTTAATTTGGATATTATTATGCTAACTGCAATTATAACTGTACAGGTTACACATGCATAACTTACCATGAAAGGAGTGTGATGTCCCAGTGCAAGAAATCTCAGGCCCAAGCCATGCAACATGTTGATCATTCCTGCATAAATTAATTGAATAAGATCAGGTTATTTTTGCAGACAGTCCATTCTTGGGACAGCAGATCCATGTGATCACCTCTTCCCTGTGCTGTGACACAGTGCACACCTGGATGCACAATGCAGGTCATTCACAGATGAATTGATGGCATCAGAGCCTAAGGAAAAGGTAATTGCATGGCCATCTGTATGTTACATGACTAGAACAGAACACCAGTGTAGCCATATTGTTTACGCAAGTCTGCAGCTGTTCAACTCCATGTATATATGTATGTCAACTGGCTCAATATGGCTTTATATTTCTATAGATACCAGTCAAAGAGTGCGTCCTTGTAAGATGTGAGATTTATGGATTTATGTATCTACAAAATTAGGGTATGTACCTGCTACTCCAGCCCATTGTCCAAAGGCCACAACTCGCATTCCTTTATGATCTACCATTTTTTCATAATCAATAAGTCGAATTTCCTTTGAGGGAAAATAAAAAAAATACAAAAGTCATATACGTAAAAGTAAAATAAAAATGACATGCAAAAGCCCAAAAACGGAACAATAGCGGTTTTTAGTTTGTGAACTATATGATCATCAAGATCATCCCACTGCACAACCCCTTTACAGGCTATGTACACCTTTGGGGGCAATTTCTTTCTATTATTGCATTGTACGTATTTTAAGCTAAAAAAATTTTTTATTAAAAATATGGAACCCTTTTTTCTGTACATAGCTGAAATGCTGTAGTAGCAGCCTGTGGATTTTCTGTCTTTTCTATCTTCTGGGGAGCTGACGGGCTCCTTATCTCTGGTCTCTGACATTATAAACACTCATTAACAGTTGTTTTATTTTTTTTTAACTGTGTGACTGGTACTTTCACTTTGTGCCTAAACCTTATCTCTAAACTACCAAGATGTCATAAATACTTATTTAAGCCACATTCTTTTCAGTAAGATAAGGATTGAGCTTTAAAAAGGAGCTTTCGTGTGTTTTTTTTTTTTTTTTTTAGTTTAATTAAATACCTTTCCTTGCGGGGTACCCCACAGCCAGGGAGAAAAAAAAAGCTCACCTTCTCCCTGGCTGTGACGCTCTCCGCTGTGATTGGACTATGGCACAGCCAGGGAAAAGGAGACGCCCATTGAGAAACCCTGGCATCGCCTCCTCCCTGTACCGATGCTCAGGATTAACATACTGAGCGGGAAAACTGCAGGGGGGCACAGCGGGGTGTAAGAGCGATATTTAAAAAAAAAAAAAACAGGCAGGGTGGCAGCATCAGCCGAATCGCACAGGGCAAAGGCATTTTCAGGAGATCTGGTGACGTACCAGGCTCTCCTTAGGGCTGCCAGGCAAAGGCTTCTGCCCAGCAGCGAGCCCGGTGACGTCACCGACACTGATGGGTGGGCTTTAGCGCTGCCCTAGCCTGTAAAACACAGCACTAAAACCAGCTCATCAGTACGCCGCAAGGAAAGGTGTTTAATTAAAAAAAAAAAAAAAAAAAACATGAAAGGTCCTCTTTAAAAAGGGGTTTTCCGGGAATTATAGGGGTTCTCTCGAGGAATTTAGAAAATTAAAATACTTAAAATATTACTTTTTTAATATATTCCCAGATACCTTTCATTAGTTTTAATGGCTCACTTTGTTCAGGGAGCAATCATTAGCAGAAACAAAATGGCCTATTAATACACACAAAACCTGTCCTAATCACACAGCAGGACAAGTTACTTCACAACATTGAGATTGAAGAAGCGGAGACAGCTCTTTCCTACTTGTCAGGGATTATGATCCTGAATACAGATGATAAGAAAGTTAGCTGAATATCTGTAGTAATGGAGATCACGAGGAGACGTGAAGTAAAGAGAGGACAGACTATAGCTCAGTGTTGTGAAGTAACTTGTCCTGCTGTGCGATTAGGACAGGTTTTGTGTGTACTAATTGGACGACGGCCATTTTCTCTCTCCTAATGATTGCTCCCTAAAAAAAAAAAAAAAAAGCCATTCTAAGTAATGAAAGGGATTTGGGAATATATTTATTATAAAGTAATATTTAAGTATTTTCATTTTCTTAAAAGGGGTTGTCCAGGTTCAGAGCTGAACCCGGACATATCCATATTTTCAACTAAGCCAGACCCCCTGACAAGAGCATCGGAGCATGAAATGCTCCGATGCTCTTCTTTGCCCTATGCCGAATCGCACAGGGCAAAGGCATTTTCAGGAGATCTGGTGACGTACCGGGCTCTTCTTAGGGCTGCCACGCTATAGGCTTCTGCCCAGCAGTGAGCCCGGTGACGTTACCGGCACTGATGGGCAGGCTTTAGCGCTGCCCTAGCCTGTAAAAAGCACCGAACACAATGCTGGGCGGAAGCCTCTGCCCGGCAGTGTTTTATTGGAAAAAAGTCCTTGCCCTGCGCGATCCTGTGCAGGGCAATGAAGAGCATCGGAGCATAACATCATAGGGCAGGCATGTCCAAACTGCGGCCCTCCAGCTGTTGTAAAACTACAACTCCCAGCATGCCCGGATAGCTTACAGCTATTAGGGCATGCTGGGAGTTGTAGTTTTGCAACAGCTGGAGGGCCGCAGTTTGGACATGCCTATCATAGGGGCTGCCTGAGTGAAAATATGAACCCGGACAACCCCTTCAGGGCTCCAGATGGCGACCAAAATGGTCGCCAATGCGACTTAGAACTGCTAAATGGCGACAAGACTTTGTAGTCTTGATGCCATTTGCGCCTAGACCCTCCGCTCGCTGCTCTGCCTCTAAGAAAAAAAAAAAAAAAGGCTTTCATCCAGCAGACAGACACACGCTGCAGACTTCTGCTGGGTGAAGATCCGCCCCTCAGATTACCCGGCATAGAGGGTGGGCGTGGATTGTGCTCCCGCTTCCAGCAGTCTGGCAAGTTTTGGAGTTGAGTCTGTGCTGTGACGCTGAGCTGCTGGAGACATTTCAACTAGGGCCGCACAGTCCACGGCTGATAACACGAGGAGAGTCACCCGTATGCAGATTTATTAGTGTGTTTTATAGGACTGGGTCCTTATGGGGTCACAAGGAGAAGGCAGAGATCCGTAAGAACAAGTATAAACACTGGCTGTGCTGCTTTAACACTCGCTGTCCTAGTTTGTATAGTACTGCCGGGGTCGCATAGCATTATATTGATTTATGATGCTATGTAACCCTTAGAGGTCTGGAATGTACTGGATAACACTGACCTATTGCGGTCAGTGTTATCCAATACATTCCTGAACTGTAAGGGTTACATAGCATCATAAATCAATATAATGCTATGCGACCCCGGCAGTACAGAGCTCCCGCAGACCAGCGCAATCCTATTAATGCACAGACTAGTAACCATTTCTGATCATAAATCATATAATCTATTCCCCTTATTTCACAAGACCAGTATTCACTTCCACATAGGGATCAGCAATCAGATGTCAACCTTCCCATCAGTCCGTGTTACTGCTGGCAGAATGATGAAACAATGGGACTCCCCAGGCCTAGGGGTTCGCTCAGCCAGCCCAAGGCACACAGATTGACAAGAAGAGATTCCCGCCTATACTGCGCATGTTCTAGAAAAGGACGGTGATGTCCGTGCACAGGCTCCTTACTGACACGGGGGTGATGGGCAGAGAGCCCTTAACTGCTCCTTTCTGTGCCAAAGACGTCTTAGAGTTAAAAAGAGGGAAAATGGCACTGAAGCAGCCTATAAGGTGTTAAGCACAGGCTAGTTCAGCTGCCAGAGGAGGTCCCCTAGCTTTCCTACATCTCTGCTTGCTGGCAGTGAATGGAAACCTTTAAGGTTGACATTCACAGACTGAATGTCCATGTCCAGCCACAGTTACACAGTGAGCAGCACTAGAATATGGGCAATCTTTCCTCAAGAAACAACAGCAAACAAGATGTTTTCATTCACTGACTGGCAAGCAGAGGGGTTGAGACTAAAGAGTAAAGCTCGTGAAGTATTATATTTTTATCTGTTATATTTTTTCTTAATGTAAAAAAAAAAAAAAAAAAGCTGCCCTCACCCCCACTGTAATGCTGGTCCCGTCAACACGTGATGCCCGCTGATGTGGTCACTGGTTGAAGTGGCGACTCTCAAGGGATTGTCTTTTAAGGAGTGCAGTGGGGATAGTTTATTTGAACCCATTCTGTGTCACATATAGAATAATACTGGTTTGAAACCCCTTAAAGAAAAATATAAAAAATTACTCCTTAAAGGGTTTGGATACACTAATTTCTGGACCTCTGAGACTGGCAGGACCTTTGTTGGTGACCATACTTGCCTGATGCCCAGTGCGGGGTCCCGGCTCGTTTGCTCCCCAGCCTTTGTTGCTTGTCTTGAGTCCCTTCATGAAAACCTCCTATTTGACGGCGTTACAGCCAATGACTGACCACTGCTTCCCGTGCATTATGTTAAATGGTCATGTGATGCAAGGGGAGCAGATCTCCACCATGGCCAGAGATTGTCTTGATACCACTGCAGCCAAATATTTTCATGGAGAAACCCAAGACAAGCAGCGGAGGCCGGGAAGCGAATGAGCCAGGACCCAGCACCTAGGGATTACCAACGCAAATCTGGCTAGTCTGACAGGTCATGGAAATGAGTGTACAACTCCTTAAACTGCATGGGCTGTAGCTTAGAAAACCCCATGCTCCTAAGCATCCCAACTATATTATATGTATTTTAAATTTGGCGACTAAAAATTTCATTTGGCTCCTAAATTTTTCAGGTATTGATATTTTTTTTTTGTCTGGAGCACTGCCCTTTAACCCCTTTATAACAGAATGGCTGAATATTTTTTAGTAAAGGAAAATTGAAAATATGATTTTTAGCCCAAAATTAGTAAAATGCCATCATAAACAAAAATTGCCTCCAAATGTGTACATAGCCTTTAACTTCATTTTTTAATGGAACATAATCTTAAAGGGGTTCTCCAGGAATTAAGAAAATGAAAATACTTAAATATTACTTAACTGTAAATATATTCCCAAATACCTTTCATTAGTTATAATGGCTTGTTTTGTCTGGGGATCAATTATTAGGATAAATAAAATGACTGCCATCTTATTAGTACACTCAAAACCTGTCCTAATCATACAGCAGGACAAGCTACTCCAAAACACTGAGCTGAAAAGCTGCCTCATCCTCCTCTCTGCTCATCAGGGATTACGACGCTGAAATCTAGCTGATAAAAAGTTTAGCTGTAGGAATAAAGTTCATGAGACGACATGAAGTACAATGAGGAGGGTGGGGATGTGACTAATGAGCAGTAGCCCTTGTCTGCAGTTTCCATTACCACAGCCCCAGATTACCACAGTCTGTCCTGTTCGTCCTCTCTGTACTTCATGTCTCCTCATGAACTCCATTCCTATAGAGATTCAGCTAAAGTTCTTATCAGTTGTATTCGGCATCATCATCCCTAACAAGTAGAGCTGAGGTGGATGAAGTGACCTTAAGCTCAGTGTCCTGAAGCAACTTGTCCTACTTTGTGATTAGGACAGGTTTTGTGTGTACTAATAGGATGGCAGCCATTTTATTTCTCTTAATGATTACTCGCTAGACAAAACAAGCCATTACAACTAATGTAAGGTATTTGGGAAAATATTTGCATTAAAGTAATATTTAGTATTTTAATTTTCTTAAAAGGGGAGGTCTCATCTGAGACAATCATAGCATATTGCTAGTATATGGCCCCATCATTGTCTGATAGGTGTGGGTCCCAGCAGTGGGACCCGCACCTATCTCCTAAACTGAGCCCAAAAAGTGGTGGAGGGGGCACTGAGCATGCTCAGCCGCTCTCCATTTATTTCTATGAGGCCGCCGAAAATGGCCGAGCACTGGCTCAGATATTTCCGTCGGGCCTAAAGAAATGATTGGGAGTGGTGGCCGGTCATGCGCAGTGCGCTCCTATTCTCTTCTATGGGGAGAGCACTTGGTGGAGGTCAGACCAAAGTCCTCCAGCCACCACTTTGGCCAGCTCCGTTCTCGATATAGGCGCGGGTCCCAGTGGTGGGTGGCACCTATCAGACAATGGGGGCATATCTTAGATATGCCCCCATTGTCTCAGATGAGACAGCCTCTTTAATTCCCAGAGACCCCTTTAACGAAAAGCATAATGGATGACTATAAAGATAGCATATAACTCCATCCCTCACCATGCATAAAAAGAATATATCAGACACCATCTACCTCAATCCTTTTTGTGCATCTTAAACAAGAGCCGTGTCAGAGGTGTTTTACATTGGTTCCTTTCTATTGTTTATAGTACAGAACAGAAATTATGTTAATTCTTACTTGTTTTAGTATTTCATCTAACAATGACATATTTGCCTCCTGAGCCTTTATAGTGTGAGAAAAGAAAGCATATGTCTTTCTGGGAATCAGTTTTTCTTCTGGTGGTCTCTTCACTCCCACAATTAGTGATGCCTCAGAGATGTCTTCCTGAAGAATTCCACCAGCTTTGATATAGTCCTGAAAAGAAGAGAAAAAAAAACCCATAATAATGCAAAATAATGAAGAAATATAATACAAAGCACTTTTCTACGGTAAGTATTTTGGTACCACACCTTCACAGTAAATTTAGAGCATGACAGTTCAGCACATCATGTTAGTGTCATGCCAGTGTTTGTGTAGGTTATAGATAGTTTCATACATACTCGCATTATAAAGGAGGTTGAGGTCTGAGGTTTTAGCCAAAGACCACAGTTTGAGTGGAGACAAATCGATTTATGTCAACCAATTACCTTGTACTGACATGTTCTTTCTGGTGGCTATACAGAACGTAGGCGTGGTTAATTTTTCCACTAGCTGGGGTTTGATAGAAAACAACTGGAGAAGACTCACACGTCACAAAACACTCCCATATATTTTGACCACAACTGTCAAAGAGGGATAAAGGATTGACAAAAGAGTAAAATACTGGTAACATCCTTGCACCTCATGTGTATGGCAGGACATTTCCACGTCACTATCTATATTTGTAGAGGACCTGTCATCACAAAACATAGAGCAGTCTGCAGGCAGCACGTTATAGGGCAAAAGAAGCTGAGCAGATTGACATACAGTATTATGGGAAAATGTCCAGTAAAACATGCAATTTATACATTTATATAACTACTTTTTCTGACTTCAGCTTTACATTTGGGAGGTGGGGGTGTTATCAGTGATTGATAGCTTTCTCTTTGTAAGTGTTTTTACAGCGCTTTGAAAAAGTATTCATACCCCTTTAACTTTTCCAAATTTTTTCACATTACACCTGCAAACTTAAAAGTATTTTATTGGAATTTAATGTGACCGACCAACACAAAGTAGCATATATGTGTGGGGAAAAAAAAAAGAAAATGATACATGGGCGTCAAAATTTTTAATATATACAAATCTGGAAAGTATGGTACACATTTGTATTCAGTCCCCCAGAGTCAATACTTTATAGGACTGTGATGGCTAACTTTCTAGAAGCCCAGTACAGGCGGTGGCTTATTACTTCAAAGGAACGCCTTACCCGAACTCAGCCAGGGTGAGGCGTTCCTGCCCAGCAAGAACACACTTGGCCTTTCAGATGCTGTGGTCACATTTGATCATGACATCCGAGAGGTTAAAGGTCTGTGATTGGCATTATCACCAATCATAGACATTAGGCCCGGGGAGTCCGATATGTGAAACAGCAGGCACCTAGTCACTATGGCGCTCGCTCTTCTCTGGGCATCATCTTTATAGACCTGACATCCACTGTACATGTATGGCAGATGTCGGGAAGGGTTTAACTGCAGAAAGAACTGTAGTTGGAACATTTTCTTGAATAAAAATAAATAAAATAAAGGCTAAATATTGATCATTTTACACTGACTACTAAGCCTCATAATACTCTTACACTTTCTATTTTTAGAGATCACTTCTAAGTAGTAATCTCATTCTCATAACAGACAGAGTTACAATTGGATCTATAAAGATTACACAGGATCCACCATTCACAATAGGTGATGTCGCAGCATATCTCCTCCTCCCTGTAAAATGAGCTCTGCACAGGTTATAGAGCAGTGATGGCTAACCTTGGCACTCCAGCTGTGGTGAAACTACGACTCCCAGCATGCTCCATTTATTTCTATACAGTTCTGAGAGCAGCCAAGCATGGGGGGCATCTTGGGAGTTGTAGTTTTACCACAGCTGGAGTGCCAAGGTTAGCCATCACTGTTATAGAGCATGTCTAGAGATCAGTAGGTCATTGCCAGTCTACTGGTTCTAAATAGTTTGCTGAATGCCAATTACGTATATTAAAATAAAATGTAAAAAAATTACAATCTGAAAATAAAAACAAGGGAATAGCTATTGGTATCTGGTATTAATTAGTAAAATACACAAGTGATATCTGCATGCAGGAACAAGCTTTGATTTGCTCCACACGAGAATATACCTTACATGTTTTAGCCGACGGTCTGATGGTAATGGTAATGTATAAAGTAATCTTGAATGAGACTGACAGAATCTGAAACATTACCATAATGCAGATGGCATTACTGAATCTAAATGTATATATTTGTAGATGTGTTGTATGGTGCTTATATTGTATGGTACTGATAAGGAAAATTGGGCAAATGCAGCAGACGTAACAAGCATGCGGTATGCCTGACTGAATAAGTGTAATGTGGTAACACATTGGTAGGCAAAATATCTGAAGACATAATTCAAATGTGCCTGAAAAGAATAGGTGCTAAATAGCTACTTTGTGTAGACATGATCATCTTGTAGTAAGTTTTGAAACATTTTTAGTAGTGATTAAAAAAAAAAGTGATCCCAGATGCTCAATGCCCATGAATCAATAGCACCTGTGCTGCCTCACACATACACTTAAAGGGTTATTTTCATCACACATTTACAGGATATGTGCAACAGGTGCAGTCCCACCTCTGGGACCTGCACTTGTCTCGAGAATACAGGTTCTTTAGTCCCATCCAGACAGTGGCTGGTCACCACATTTAGTCCATGATTGAAAGATAAGGTGGTTGGGATTAAAGAAACAGCCAAGCTTGCCGTGCAATGCCTTTTACGTAACTCACATTCATTTCTACGGGAGGTATGTACATTTTAGGGAAATTCGAATAGAAGTGAATGGGAGTTACATAAAAAAACACTGTACAGTGAGCCGTTTACATAGTTGTGGCCACAACCATTTTCAATCGAAGGCTGACACGGTGGCCTGACGTCGCCTGTACGGAGTTGGGGGATCTCGGTTCTCGATACAAATGCGGTACCAGAGGAATAGTCCAAAAGATATATAGTATTAAATAAGTATTCCAAAGATACGCATGAAACACTAGTTCACACTGAATCTTCAGCACTGATTTTGGAACATGTTTGCCTCAAAATCAGCTAAAAAACAAACTAAGGCCTCTTTCACACTTGCGTTGTCCGGATCCGGCGTGTACTCCACTTGCCGGAATTACACGCCGGATCCGGGAAAAACGCAAGTGTACTGAAAGCATTTGAAGACGGATCCGTCTTCAAAATGCTTTCAGTGTTACTATGGCACCCAGGACGCTATTAAAGTCCTGGGTGCCATAGTAGTAGTGGGGAGCGGGGGAGCGGCATACTTACCATCCGTGCGGCTCCCGGGGCGCTCCAGAATGACGTCAGAGCGCCCCATGCGCATGGATCATGTGATCCATGCGATCACGTCATCCATGCGCCTGGGGCGCCCTGACGTCACTCTGGAGCGCCCCGGGAGCCGCACGGATGGTAAGTATGCTGCTCCCCTCTCCCCACTACAGTTTACCATGGCTGCCAGGACTTTAGCGTCCCGGCAGCCATGGTAACCATTGAGAAAAAGCTAAACGTCGCATCCGGCAATGCGCCGAAACGACGTTTAGCTTAAGGCCGGATCCGGATCAATGCCTTTCAATGGGCATTCATTCCGGATCCGGCCTTGCGGCAAGTGTTCCGGATTTTTGGCCGGAGCAAAAAGCGCAGCATGCTGCGCTATTTGCTGCGGCCAAAAAACGTTCCGTTCCGGAACTGAAGACATCCTGATGCATCCTGAAGGACGGACTGTCCATTCAGAATGCATTAGGAAAATCCTGATCAGTATTCTTCCGGCATAGAGCCCCGACGACGGAACTCTATGCCGGAAGACTATAACGCAGGTGTGAAAGGGCCCTTAAAACAGTATTTTATTCATATAAAAAAAATGCTGCTTTTCTTTGATATGTGTAAAAAACACCCATTTGTAAAAAATAAATAAAAATAAAGATGTGTCGGAAAAACGCATAAAAAATGAGCAGAAAAATAAAACGGATTCCGTGCTGATATTTTTAAGCGTGGTTTTCAAAATCAGTCGTGTGAACTGGCCCTTATAAGATCACCGGAGGTAGTATTTAATGCAGCTTACATTTGGTTAACATTAGCGGTAGGAGTTCCGTCATAAATGTCTGCTGTCAGCCTGACCAAAAATACTACATACAGCGGTATTTGTCCAGCCATTTTTTGCCGGAAAGTGTGCCTATCACCATTGGTTCGCATTATAGTCAATGGGGAGCAGTCAGGCAGGAACAGTAGTATTCCGCTATAGTAGATATGGAGATTTGAACGTAGCCTTGCACATTCAATTGTTTTGTCATCTAACATGCATCATACCAGTAAAACTGCTACAGTTTAACAGAAAGCACTGCAAGTACAACGAAACGTTGTGGTTTTCTTAAAGAGAATCTGTCTGCACAAAATGCAGTGCAATCTGCAGGCAGCCTGTTATAGAGCAGGAGGAGCTGAGCAGATTTGTGTATAGTTTTATAAGAAAAGTTTTAGTAAAACCTGTAAGGCTACTTTCACACTTGCGTTTGTCGGTCCGCTCGTGAGCTCCGTTTGAAGGAGCTCACGAGCGGACCCGAACGCCTCCGTCCAGCCCTGATGCAGTCTGAATGGAGCGGATCTGCTCAGACTGCATCAGCCTGGCGGCGTTCAGCCTCCGCTCCGCTCGCCTCCGCACGGCCAGGCGGACAGATGAACGCTGCTTGCAGCGTTCAGCTGTCCGCCTGGCCGTGCGGAGGCGAGCGGATCCGTTCAGACTTACAATGTAAGTCAATGGGAACGGATCCGCTTGAAGATGACACTATATGGCTCAATCTTCAAGCGGATCCGTCCCCCATTGACTTTACATTGAAAGTCTGAACGGATCCGCTCAGGCTACTTTCACACTTAGAAAGTTATTAATGCAGACGGATCCGTACTGAACGGAGCCTCCGTCTGCATTAATATGATCGGATCCGATCAAGCGCAAGTGTGAAAGTAGCCTAATTTATACATTTATATCTCTGCTTTTTATAACTTAAAGGGGTTGTCTCACTTCAGTAAATGGCACTTATGTAGAGGAAGTTAATACAAGGCGCTTACTAATGTACTGTTATCCATTCTGCTTCCTTTGCTAATTAATACATTCTAAGGCCTCATGCAAACAACCGTTTTTTGGGGGGTTTTTTGGTCCACAAAAACGGGGTCCGTAGGTCAGTGAGCGTTTTTTCGTCCGTGGGTCTTCCTTGATTTTTGGAGGATCCACGGACATGAAAAAAAAGTCGTTTTGGTGTCCGCCTGGCCGTGCGGAGCCAAACGGATCCGTCCAGAAATACAATGCAAGTCAATGGGGACGGATCCGTTTGACGTTGACACAATATGGTGCAATTGCAAACGGATCCGTCCCCCATTGACTTTCAATGTAAAGTCAGGAGTCCCTTTTATACCATTGGATCAGAGTTTTCTCCAATCCAATGGTATATTTTAAATTGAAGCGTCCCCATCACCATGGGAACGCTCCGTTAGAATATACCATCAGATTTGAGTTAGATCGTGAAACTCAGATCCAACAGTATATTCTAACACAGAGGCGTTCCCATGGTGATGGGGACGCTTCAGGTTAGAATATACTCAAAGAACTGTGTACATGACTTCCCCCTGCTGCCTGGCAGGTGCTGCCAGGGAGCAGGGGGCAGACCCCCCCTCCCTGTATTTAACACATTGGTGGCCAGCGCGGCCGGCCCCCCCTCCCTCCCCTGTAGTACTGTAGATTCATTGGTGGCCAGTGGGCCCCCCCCCCTCCTAATTAAAATCTCCCCCCTATCATTGGTGGCAGCGGAGAGTACCGATCGGAGTCCCAGTTTAATCGCTGGGGCTCCGATCGGTAACCATGGCAACCAGGACGCTATTGCAGTCCCGGTTGCCATGGTTACGTAGCAATTTGTAGAAGCATTATACTTACCTGCGAGCTGCGATGTCTGTGTCCGGCCGGGAGCTTCTCCGACTGGAAAGGGACAGATCATTAAGCAATGCGCCGCACAGACCTGTCACTTACCAGTAGGAGGAGCGCCCAGCTGGTCACAGACATCGCAGCTCGCAGGTAAGTATAATGCTTCTACAAATTGCTAAGTAACCATGGCAACCGGAACTGCAGTAGTGTCCTGGTTGCCATGGTTACCGATCGGAGCCCCAGCGATTAAACTGGGACTCCGATCAGTACTCTCCGCTGCCACCAATGATAGGGGGGGAGATTTGAATTAGGAGAGGGGGGGGGGGGGACCCACTGGCCATCAATGAATCTACAGTACTACAGGGGAGGGAGGGGGGGCCGGCCGCACTGGCCACCAATGAATCTACAGTACTACAGGGGAGGGAGGGGGGCCCAGCCGCACTGGCCACCAATTAATCTACAGTACTACAAGGGAGGGAGGGGGGGGCCGGCCCCACTGGCCACCAATGTGTTAAATACAGGTGGGGGGGGGGATCTGCCCCCTGCTGCCTGGCAGAACCTGCCATGCAGCAGAGGGCAGTCATGTACACAGTTCTTTTAGTATATTCTAACCTGAAGCGTCCCCATCACCATGAAAACTCAGCTCTGAAAAAGCTTTTATGCAGACAGATTTGCGGATCAGTCTGTGTAAAAGTAGCCTACGGCCACGGATGCCAATCTTGTGTGCATCCGTGTTTTTTCACGAACCCATTGACTTGAATGGGTCCGTGAACCGTTGTCTGTCAAAAAAATAGGACAGGTCATATTTTTGGGGACGGACAGGAAACACGGATCACGGATGCGGCTGCAAAACGGTGCATTTTCCGATTTTTCCACTGACCCATTGAAAGTCAATGGGTCCGTAAAAAAAAAACGGAAAACGGCACAACGGCCACGGATGCACACAACGGTCGTGTGCATGAGGCCTAAGAGTTACAATATAATGTTAGGCGATCCTATCAGTGCTATGTAGGTCAGGACAGGAGCTCTCACAGACACACGCTGCGGGTTTAACGCATTCACTCGCTTGTATGAAACCAGCCTTAAAGGGGTTCGGCACTTTGTTTAAACTGATTATCTATCCTCTAGATAGATCATCAGCTTTTGATCGGTGGGGGTCCGACACCCGGGACCCCCGCCGATCAGCTGTTTGAGAAGGCAGCGGCGCTCCAGCAGCGCCGCGGCCTTCTCAGTTTACCGCAGGCCCAGTGACATCACGACTAGTTCCCTTGAATGGAGCTTAGCCCCGCCCAGTTGATACAAGTCGTGACATCACTCGGCAAGCGGTAAACAGCGAGAAGGCCGCGGCGCTGCTTGAGCGCCGCTGCCTTCTCAAACAGCTGATCGGCGGGGGTCCCGGGTGTCGGACCCCTGCGGATCAGAAGCGGATGATCTATCCAGAGGCACAAAATAAGTCACTTTAGATCTATTTTTGTAATAGAAATGTATGATTTCAGTAATTAAGGTATATTACAAAAATGGTCAGTATCACTTCCCCCATTTAAAAAAAAAATTAAAAAAAATAAAAATAAAAATGAATAACCGTTTAAAGGGGTTCTGTCACTTCAGGAAAGAGGATAGATCATCAGTTTAACCACTTCAACCCCGCTAGCTGAAACCCCCTTAATGACCAGGCCACTTTTTACACTTCTGCACTACACTACTTTCACAGTTTATTGCTCGGTCATGCAACTTACCACCCAAATGAATTTTACCTCCTTTTCTTCTCACTAATAGAGCTTTCATTTGGTGGTATTTCATTGCTGCTGACATTTTTACTTTTTTGTTATTAACCGAAATTTAACGATTTTTTTGCAAAAAAATGACATTTTTCACTTTCAGCTGTGAAATTTTGCAAAAAAAAACGACATCCATACATACATTTTTCTCAAAATTTATTGTTCTACATGTCTTTGATTAAAAAAAAAATGTTTGGGCAAAAAAAAAAAAGCGTTTACAAACTATGGTACAAAAATGTGAATTTCCGCTTTTTGAAGCAGTTCTGACTTTCTGAGCACCTGTCATGTTTCCTGAGGTTCTACAATGCCCAAACAGTAGAAAACCCCCACAAATGACCCCATTTCGGAAAGTAGACACCCTAAGGTATTCGCTGATGGGCATAGTGAGTTCATAGAACTTTTTATTTTTAGTCACAAGTTAGCGGAAAATGATTTTATTTTTATTTTTTCTTACAAAGTTAGTGGAATATGAGACTTTGGGGAAAAAAAAAATAAAAAATCTGCATTTTCCGCTAACTTGTGACAGAAAATAAAAAATTCTAGGAACTCGCCATGCCCCTCACGGAATACCTTGGGGTGTCTTCTTTCCAAAATTGGGTCACTTGTGGGGTAGTTATACTGCCCTGGCATTCTAGGGGCCCTAATGTGTGGTAAGTAGTTTGAAATCAAAATGTGTAAAAAATGCCCTGTGAAATCCGAAAGGTGCTCTTTGGAATGTGTGCCACCTAGGCGGCAAAAAAGTGTCACACATCTGGTATCGCCGTACTCAGGAGAAGTTGGGGAATGTGTTTTGGGGTGTCATTTTACATATACCCATGCTGGGTGAGAGAAATATCTTGGCAAAATACAACTTTTCCCATTTTTTTATACAAAGTTGGCATTTGACCAAGATATTTATCTCACCCAGCATGGGTATATGTAAAATGACACCCCAAAACACATTGCCCAACTTCTCCTGAGTACGGCGATACCAGATGTGTGACTTTTTTGCAGCCTAGATGCGCAAAGCGGCCCAAATTCCTTTTAGGAGGGCATTTTTTGACATTTGGATCCCAGACTTCTTCTCACGCTTTCGGGCCCCTAAAATGCCAGGGCAGTATAAATACCCCACATGTGACCCCATTTTGGAAAGAAGACACCCCAAGGTATTCAATGAGGGGCATGGCGAGTTCATAGAAATATTTTTTTTGGGCACAAGTGAGCGGAATTTTTTATTTTTTTTTGTATTTTCTCACAAAGTCTCCCTTTCCGCTAACTTGGGACAAAAATTTCAATCTTTCATGGACTCAATATGCCCCTCACGCAATACCTTGGGGTGTCTTCTTTCCGAAATGGGGTCACATGTGGGGTATTTATACTGCCCTGGCATTTTAGGGGCCCTAAAGCGTGAGAAGAAGTCTGGAATATAAATGTCTAAAAAAATTTACGCATTTGGATTCCGTGAGGGGTATGGTGAGTTCATGTGAGATTTTATTTTTGGACACAAGTTAGTGGAATATGAGACTTAGTAAGAAAAAAAAAAAAAAAAAAAAAAAAAAAAAATTCCGCTAACTTGGGCCAAAGAAAATGTCTGAATGGAGCCTTACAGGGGGATGATCAATGATCAGGGAGTCTATATGGGGTGATCACCCCCCTGTGAGGCTCCATTCAGATGTCCGTATGATTTTTACGGATCCACAAAACAAATACGGACGTCTGAATGGAGCCTTACAGGGGGGTGATCAATGACAGGCGGGTGATCACCCATATAGATTCCCTGATCACTCCCTGTCATTGATCACCCCCCTGTCAGGCTCCATTCAGACGTCCGTATGATTTTTACGGATCCACGGATACATGGATCGGATCCGCAAAACGCATACGGACGTCTGAATGGAGCCTTACAGGGGGGTGATCAGGGAATCTATATGGGTGATCACCCGCCTGTCATTGATCACCCCCCTTGTAAGACTCCATTCAGACGTCCGTATGTGTTTTGCGGATCCGATCCGTGGATCCGTAAAAATCATACGGACGTCTGAACGGAGCCTTACAGGGGGGTGATCAATGACAGGGGGTGATCAAGGAATCTATATGGAGTGATCATGGGTTCATAAGGGGTTAATAAGTGACGGGGGTGGGGTAGTGTAGTGTAGTGTTTTGTGGTACTTTACACAGCTACCTGTGTCCTCTGGTGGTCGATCCAAACAAAAGGGACCACCAGAGGACCAGGTAGCAGGTATATTGGACGCTGTTATCAAAACAGCGTCTAATATACCTGTTAGGGGTTAAAAAAAAAAAAATCACATCTCCAGCCTGCCAGCGAGCGATCGCCGCTGGTAGGCTGGAGATCCACTCGCTTACCTTCAGTTCCTGTGAACGCGCGCGCCTGTGTGCGCGCGTTCACAGGAAATCTCGGCCCTCGCGAGATGACGCGTATATGAGTCACTCTGCGCAGGGCTGCCGCCTCCGGACCGCACATCTGCGTTAGGCGGTCCAGAGGCGGTTAAACAAAGTGCAGAACCCTTTTAAGCCTCAATTACACGTCAGTGTTCGGTCAGTGATTTTGAGCCAAAACCAGGTGTGGCTCTAAACACAGAACAGGTGCAGATCTTTCCATTGTGTCTGTGGAGGCTCCAATGCGGTTTTTGGCTCACAATCACTGACAAAAATCACTAACCGAACACTGACCGTGTGACTGAGGCTTTAAAGGGGTTGTCTCACTTCAGGAAATAGAATTTATTATGTAGAAAGAATACATTATTATTCATATTGCTACCTTTGCTGGTTGGATTCCTTTTTCAATCACATTATAAACTATTTGTTTCCATGGTTACAACCACCCTGCAATCCAGCAGCAGTGGTCGTGCTTGCACAATATAGTAAAAAGTACCAGTCTATATGCTTTTTCCTACAGTGTGCAAGCAGACCATCACTGAAAGATTGTAGGGTGGTTCAAAACCATGGAAGCGAGTAATGTATATTTTGATGGAAAAATGAATCCATCCAGCAAAGGAGGCAATATGGACAATCCCCATACATTAGTAAGTGCCTTGTATTAACTTTCTCTACCATGGTAAATGTCATTTCCTGAAGTGACACAACCCCTTTAAACGGTTATTAATTTTTTATTTTATTTTTGTAATGGGGGAAGTGATACTGACCACTTTTGCAATATACCTTAACTACTGAAATCATACATTTCTATTACAAAAATAGATCTAAAGTGACTTATTTTGTGCCTTAGCAACGCTCCCTGTCCACTGTTTACTTAACTGTGGAGACACGCTCCACCTCACTTTCTATAATATTATATATATACACACACACACACACACACACACACACATACATATTAGGGGTGGGCGATAAAAACAATATACGATATTATCAACATAAATTCGGGCAACGATATAGATTTTAGCTATATCGACATATCGCGATAGATTACCACGGAACAGTGAATTGAGAAAGCTTCTCACTCACCGCTCCGTGGCCTCCCAACTCTGCACACAAGGTCAAGGCCTTGTGTGCACACATCATTAGCGTGCTGGCTGATGCTGTGTGTGACCGTCAGGTGCCTCCCAGTGCATGCTGGGAAGAAGACGCGGTTCATCTACTGCAGACTCCATCAGCCAGTCACGCACCCTGCAGGAAAGGTAAGTATATTAGCAGGAGCCCAAATCTACTGGGGCGTGGATGGCTATGGCATTGCGGCTGATGGCGTGGGCTGGGGGACATGATGATTTGGCAATGGCATGAGGCTGATGACACTGGCCGGGGGACATGATGATGGTGGCAATGGAATGGGGATGATTGCCATGTAATTTGTATACATACAGAAGAAAATAATATATTGCGATATATCGTTATATCACACATGCTTCAAATTATATTGCGATATAGATTTTAGACCATATCGCCCAGCCCTAATACATACATACACAGCAGTGAGGGCAGCAGCGTGGAGCAATGTCTCCACAGTTAGGGCTCTTGCACAGGTCCATAGCCGTTTTTGCAGAGCGGAGTGTCCGGCCCTCTATAGAACGGTCTTATCCTTGTCCGTAAAATGGACAGTATCAGTGCCCCTACACATTATAAAAAAAAAAAAAAAAAAAAAAAAAAAAGACAGTTACACTTTAAAGGCACACAGACAGGCTGGAGAGAAGTCAATTGTTGGGAAGGAAGCATTCAAGCATTGACTTGAATGGGTCCGCAATCCACAAGATATGGCAAAAGATAAGACATGTCTTTTGCAGTGCGGAACCATGGACTCGACAGCCCACGGAAGTGCTTCATATTGTTTCTGTGGGCTTCGGATCCATGCTTCCGCTCTGCTAAAGATAGGACATGTCCCATCTATGGCCGTATCTAGCAGATCACGGACCCATTCAAGTTAACAGCACGTAGGGTACATGGCTGGTCCGAAATATATGGGCACTGGCCTTTTGTGGTCCAAAATATGGGCATGGAGACCTTGCAATCGTATGCATGAGCCCTTAGACAGGCAGATTGTCGGGAACGAGTGTTTGCAGGAAAGTTCGTTCCCGCTAGTCTGACCATCTAAATCCAACTTAAGACCACCGCCATGAACAGCTATCAGTACAAAGGGAGGTGTCATCAGTGATTGATAGCATTCCTTGTGTAACTGTGTATACAGAGGTAGCTGTATACATGATAACACCTCCCCCATGAACAATTTAAATCTCTCCTCTTTCTGATTTTAAGGGATTCTGTCACCAAGTTTTGGGCTATAGAGATGCAGACATGCACGGCTAGATCGCCGGTAGACAGAATCCCTTTAAATGTATAAACTACATGTTTTACTGAATCTTTTCCATTACAACTATATATCAATCTGCTCAGCTCCTCCTGCTCTGTAACATGATTGCTCTGCATTTCGTGGTGACAGGTCCTCTTTAACCCTTAGGATACCAGAGTTTTTTTTGTTCACATAGCGGTATGAGGGCTTATTTTTTGCGAGACAACTTTACTTTCTAATGCCAGCATTTAAAGGGAACCTGTCACCTGGATTTTGGGTATAGAGCTGAGGACATGGGTTGCTAGATGGCCGCTAGCACATCCGCAATACCCAGTCCCCATAGCTCGGTGTGCTTTTATTGTGTAAAAAAAACGATTTGATACATATCCAAATTAACCTGAGATGAGACAGAGCTTGAAAATATGACTCTTCTCTGGTCACACAAGTAAGATATGACTCATATTAATTTGCATAAAAGGCGGAAAGTACAAAAATGCATAATACATATTGAATTAGTCTACAAATGAAATAAAAAAAAAAGTGTAATTTATATGTTTAGGGTAACACAATGAACATTTAGAAACTCTTAGCAAGGGTAGCATAGTAGAGGTGACAGGTTCACTGGCATGCAATGTAGTGGGAAGCTGGAAAAAAAAAATGCAATTCCTTCATAGTTGTACAGGTTTTGTCCCTACGGCATTTCGTTTGCGGCAAAACTGGCCTGTGCCCTTCATATGTGGATTAGTACACTTATAATACTTATACATACGTGGAATTGTTGTATGTCTAAATACTGAAAAAATTAATTAAAATTAAAACTTTGGGGGGAAAAAAAAATAAATAAAATAAAATAAAAAAATCACCATATTCTGACCCATAACTTTTTTTTATAGTTATGTCTACTGAGCTGTATGGATGCTCATTTTTTGCGGGATGATCTGTAATTTTTATTGATTCCATTATGGAGTGGGAGTAACTTATTGATCACATTTTATTACATTTTTAAACCATTTGCCATATTGGAAAAATATTTTTAGATTTTAACAGTGCGGGCATTTTCAGATTAGGTGATGCACATGGTTTATGTGTTTTTTTATTCTAAGAAAAGGGGGATATTTTAAAGTTTTTTTTATATATATATATATTTCTGTAGCCCTTCTAGGAGGCTACAATGTCCACTACTTAGTTTTTTATAGAATATTACTATACTCCCATAAGAAGTATAGTAATCAGTGTTGAGCGAAGCGAGCTTCAGATGCTTCATCCGAAACCACTTCGTTCAAAACTTCAGAATAATACTGTACAGAGATCCGCCTCCGTACAGTATTAGGCTACTTTCACACTAGCGTTCGATCGGATCCGATCATAATGCAGACGGAGGCTCCGTTCAGAACGGATCCGTCTGCATTATTTTAGCATATAACAGCTAAGTGTGAAAATAGCCTCGTACGGATCCGTCCAGACTTTCAATGTAAAGTCAATGGGGGACGGATCCGCCTGAAGATTGAGCCATATTGTGGCATCTTCAAACGGATCCGTCCCCATTGACTTACATTGTAAGTCTGGACGGATCCGCACGCCTCTGCACGGCCAGGCGGACACCCGAACGCTGCAAGCAGCGTTCAGCTGTCCGCCTGTCTGTGCGGAGGCGAGCGGAGCGGAGGCTGAACGCCGCCAGACTGATGCAGTCTGAGCGGATCCGCTCCATTCAGACTGCATCAGGGCTGGACGGCTGCGTTCGGGTCCGCTCGTGAGCCCCTTCAAACGGAGCTCACGAGCGGACCGACGAACGCTAGTGTGAAAGTAGCCTTAGAATGTATAGGCTCAGATTTGCAGAAGTAAGTCACGTGTGACTTCGTTAAATAACTTCGGCAGTTGATTATTAAAGTGGAAAACCACTTTAAAACTTGAAACCGAACTCTGCTCTGGTTCAAACTTAAAAAAACTCAGCTTTGACTATAAAATATAGACAGACAGAACTACAGTTGACAATGGCCAAGACTATGGAGGATAAAGCCGAATAGCAGGCCGCGACGGGAACAAGCCTGCCTAGCATCGCGGTGACAGGCTTCAGAAGCGACATGGGTGCCAGGCAGGGTGGTTAACTACCTCAGCCCCCTAGATTAAACACCCTTGATGACCAGACCACTTTTTACAATTCTGCCCTACACTACTTTCACCGTTTATTGCTCGGTCATCCAACTTACCACCCAAATGAATTTTACCTCCTTTTTTTCTCACTAAGAGCTTTCATTTGGTGGTATTTCATTGCTGCTGACATTTTTACTTTTTTTGTTATTAATCAAAATTTAACGAAATTTTTACAAAAAAAATGAAATGTTTCACTTTCAGTTGTAAAAAAAATAAAATAAAAAAAACGACATCTATATATACATTTTTCGCTAAATTTATTGTTATACATATGTTTGGGTAAAAAAAAAAATTGTTTGGGTCACTATGGTACAAAAATGTGAATTTCCGCTTTTTGAAGCAGCTCTGACTTTCTGAGCACCTGTCATGATTCCTGAGATTCTACAATGCCCAGACAGTAGAAAAACCCCACAAATGACCCCATTTCGGAAAGTAGACACCCCAAGGTATTCACTGATGGGCATAGTGAGTTCATAGAACTTTTTATTATTTGTCACAAGTTAGCGGAAAATGAATTTTTTTATTTATTTTTTTACTTACAAAGTCTCATATTCCACTAACTTGTGACAAAAAATAAAAACTTCCATGAACTCACTATGCCCATCATGAAATACCTTGGGGTGTCTTCTTTCCAAAAAGGGGTCACTTGTTGGGTAGTTATACTGCCCTGGCATTTTAGGGGCCCAAATGCATGCAAAGTAGTTTGAAATTAAAATCTGTAAAAAATGGCCTGTGAAATCAAAAAAAGGTGCTCTTTGGAATGTGGGCCCCTTTGCCCACCTAGGCTGCAAAAAAGTGTCACACATGTGGTATCGCCGTACTCAGGAGAAGTTGGGGAATGTGTTTTGGGGTGTCATTTAAATATACCCATGCTGGGTGAGAGAAATATCTCGGCAAAAGACAACTTTTCCCATTTTTTTTTTTACAAAGTTGGCATTTGACCAAGATATTTATCTCACCCAGCATGGGTATATGTAAAATGACACCCCAAAACACATTCCCCAACTTCTCCTGAGTACGGCGATATCACATGTGTGACACTTTTTTGCAGCCTAGATGCGCAAAGGGGCCCACATTCCTTTTAGGAGGGCATTTTTAGACATTTGGATCCCAGACTTCTTCTCACGCTTTAGGGCCCCTCTAAAATGCCAGGGCAGTATAAATACCCCACATGTGACCCCATTTTGGAAAGAAGACACCCCAAGGTATTCAATGAGGGGCATGGCGAGTTCATCGGAACAAAAAAAATTGTGCACAAGTTAGCGGAAATTGATATTTTTTGTTTTTTCTCACAAAGTCTCCCTTTCCGCTAACTTGGGACAAAAATTTCAATCTTTCATGAACTCAATATGCCCCTCGCGGAATACCTTGGGGTGTCTTCTTTCCGAAATGGGGTCACATGTGGGGTATTTATAATGCCCTGGCATTTTAGGGGCCCTAAAGCGTGAGAAGAAGTCTGGAATATAAGTGTCTAAAAATTTTTACGCATTTGGATTCCGTGAGGGGTATGGTGAGTTCATGTGAGATTTTATTTTTTGACACAAGTTAGTGGAATAAGAGACTTTGTAAGAAAAAAATAAAAATAAAATCAATTTCCGCTAACTCGTGCCAAAAAAAATAATAATGTCTGAATGGAGCCTTACAGGGGGGTTATCAATGACAGGGGGGTGATCAGGGAGTCTATATGGGGTGATCACCACCCTGTCATTGATCACCCCCCTGTAAGGCTCCATTCAGACGTCCGTATGCGTTTTGCGGATCCGCTGTGTCAGTGTTTTGCGGATCCACAAAACACATACGGATGTCTGAATGGAGCCTTACAGGGGGGTGATCAATGACAGGGGGGTGATCACCCCATATACACTCCTTGATCACCCGCCTGTCATTGATCACCCCCCTGTAAGGCTCCATTCAGACGTCCGTATGTGTTTTGCGGATCTGATCCATGGATGCGTGGATCCGTAAAACACATACAGACATCTGACTGGAGCCTTACAGGGTTCGCATTTAATGTATAAATAATATGTGGTCAATACAAAAACCTGGCACAGGATCTGTTTGTTCCAAGGACTTCACAAAGGATCAGGAAGCATTCTTTATGTGCGGAGGAAAGGTGATTTAGATATCAATACAGAAAAGGATTTATTATAGTTGGAATAGTCAAACTGTGGAATGCACGACCCCAAGAAGCAGTTATGGTAGGTGCTATATCAGCATTTTAAAAAGGGATATATGCTTACTTTGATGGGTATAAGTTTAAAGAAGTGGTCTCATCTGAGACCATGGGGGTATATCCATAGAATATGCCCCCATTGTCCAACAGGTGCGGGTCCCACCACGGGGACCCGCACCTATCTCCTAAACTGAGCCCAAAAAGTGCTGGAGGGCACACTCCGCATGCTCAGCCGCCTTCCATTCGTTTCTATGGGGCCGCTGAAAATAGCTGAGCCCTGGCTGACAGTTGCCCTTTAACAATTAACTATGTATAATTTATCAAGAAAGTCCTTGATAAGGGCTCAGTCACACGATCGTATGGTCGCCGTGATGCGGCCTGCAAATAGTGGTCCATAGTGGTCCATAATGTGGACCTATTGACTTGAATGGGTCAGCGTTCCGCAAGGTATGGCAAAGATAGGCCATGTCCCATCGTTTGCGGTGCGGAGACATGGAAGAGCTTCCGAGTGTTTCCGTTCCGTGCCTCCGCTCTGACATGTCATAGCGGGACCATTTAAGTCAATGCATCCCCATCACTGAGCGCACATGGCTGGTGTCCGTGTACTGCAGACCTGCTGTGTGCAGTCCACAATACTGGCACGCCTTATGGTCATGTGAAATGGGCCTAAAGGCAGCAACTTCTGAAAAAAGAAGTTGGGGAAAAAAAGTCACAAACCTACTCCAGTGGAGGAGCATTTCTAGTCAAAACAAGACATGCAATATTTAATGAACTGCACACAGACTTCAAATATTACCCTTATGATAAATTCCCTCTATTCACTTTCAGAAAAACTAAAGTTTTACTTTGTTCCAGTTGAGGTGAACTGAGTGTACAGGAAAGAACTCTGTCTCCCTCTCTTTTTACGTTTTCCAAGGCGTTGCAATGAAAGGAAAACTTGAAATATTCTTCTCCATTTGTTTTTGCGCTAGTAAGGGAGAAAAATGTGTCTTTGTGGTAACACAAGGTGTCCTTGAATCGCTGGAACAAAACACTTTCTAAACGTTACATGTATTGAACAGCATTGCCCAGTAAATGCAATAAATGCCCAGATAGTTGACCCTGGTACAAAAGTAAAAGTTGAAGAAATACTGTTACATTTAAAAACAAATTAATAGCTGACCTCTGCGAATTTTATTGTTGGGTTCCTTATAAGAATCGACATTTTACAACTCTTAAAAGCTGAAATGTGCTCATAGAGATCAGAGGTCCCACCTCTCAACCAACTGCATCCTGCTATTCAGGTACTGTTATACTCTGTTTGCCTTTATATGTAGCTTCTGCTGTCCTTTCAGTGAACACCATCCTTTATGCTACAAACCACTCAAAGTAAGGCTTCGATCACATCACCGTTCAGCCTCTCTGTTCGGGGCAGGAAAACGGAAAGGACGGATTCAGCACATAACTGAGCCGAACAGAGCCCACAGGCCCCATAGACTATAATGGGGTTTGTTATGTTTCCGCTCAGATTTTGGAGCAGAGACAAAAGTTGTGCATGCAGGACTTTTGTCTCCACTTCAAAAATCTTTTTCTGAGCGCAAACCTAACGGACCCCATTATAGTCTATGGGGCCCATGGGCTCCGTTATGTGCAGAATCCGTCCTTTCTGTTTTCCTGCCAGAGAACGGAAAGACTGAACGGTGAAGTGAATGAAGCCTAATAAATGTTCCTGAAAGTGAACCAGGACATTCAAGTAGCCATTCTGTTATAAGCAGCTCACCCTCATCCATACAGAAAACACAGCTCAAATTGGCTGCCATTTACTGCGAGATCCACTCAAAGGGGTTCTCCGCGACTTAAGAAAATGAAATTATTTAAATATTACTTTATGATAAATATGCTCTCAAATACCTTTTTCATTACTTAGAATGGCTCGTTTTGTCTAGGGAGCAATCATTAGGAGAAATAAAATGGCCGCCGTCCTATTAGTACACACAAAATCTGTCCTAATCATAAAGTAAGAGAAGTTACTTCACAACACTGAGGTAAACACCTGCCTCATCCTCCTCTCTGCTCTGCTTGTCAGGGATTATAATCCTACAGGTGAATCTCTGGGGGAATGGAGATGATGAGGAGACAGGAGAGGATTATGGGGTGTGGCTAATGAGCAGCAGCATTTGTATGCAGTCTCTATTACCACACCCACAGTCTGCCCTGTCCATCATCTCTGTCCAAGATTCGGCTAAAGTTCTTATCCGCTGTATTCAGGATCATACCAAAATTTTGATTCGATGAACAATGTATTTCGATACTCGATACACAAAAAATAAAAAACACCAAAAAAAGCTGCGTGCATTCCGCATTTTATGGAACGTCCGACACATAATAGTGAAAAAAATTGTGAATTGCATGTTTTTTTTATTTTTTTCCTGTTACAGCGTGCACCGCATAGGAGATATTTTTTATATTTTAATAGTTTGGACCTTTTCGAACGTGGCGATACCTAATGTTTATTTTTTTATTGTTTATATATTTTGTATGTAAAATTGGGACAGGTGGCGAAAAAACTTATTTGGTGTTTTTTTTACTTTTTATTTAATAACTTAGGGGCTAGAACCCTGGTCCTTTTCACCCTAATAGATCTCTATCAGGGTGAATAGGACTTTACACTCTCCCTGCTGCTCTGTGCTTTGTGCACACAGCAGCAGGAAGCTTACCATAGCAGCCAAGAATAGCTTCAGTAGCGTCCTGGATGCCATGGTAACCGATCAGAGCCCCACGATTTCACTTGTGGAGCTGCCACTGCCACCAATGCAAATACTGAGGATGGGTGGCCTGTGGCCACCAATGAAGATAATACTAGGGGGGACATTGCGCCACCAATGATTATAACAATGAGAAGGGTGGGAGGGCCCTGTGGCTACCAATAAAGATAATATTGGGGAGGGGGGTTGGGCACTGCGCCACCAATGTAAATAATTAACCCCTAAATCCACCTGAAGGGTTACCCCGCCTTCTCAGGGACAGGAAACAACTGTGAGTTTAGCCAATAAAAGGCCCCCTCCCTATTACCTTCTCCAGTTAATAACCTAGGACTCAGAAGTAAATGCCATAATTTAATAAAGTTCAACATATAACAAAAAATTTCTTGAACCAGATACATGATACAACAGAAACACTTCTTAGGGTCCATTCACACGTCCGTAGTGTATTGCGGATCCGCAATATACCCTACCGGCACCCCAATTGAACTTTCTGTATACAATGTACTTTTTCAGATGCTTCAGATTTATTATTGCCCGGAAGGAACAGTTTTGTTTTTTGACCAGGAATATTGAGGCGTAAAACCCTCTCCCCTGTTCCTCTACTGGGACTTGTATAATTGCCTTACTTCTACAAAAAAGGCCATCTGCTGGTCCATCACTTCCTGATTTTCTCTCTTCAACTTTGAGTTTTCCAGATACTTGTCTGGAGAGATCTGCAGGAACTCTAGACGGTACCCCTCTATGGTTGAGAGAACCAGAGGAGAGGCATGAATTTTTTTCCCAGGCTGACCAAAACAGTTTTAGCCTTCACTCCATCAGACTTCTGGTGTCATTGGGATGAAGGACAGGAGCATTTGTCAGGGTTGAATAGGAAACCTTTAATTTTTCCCTTTTGATAATTGCCAGGAAGAGCTGGGTTCTTTTTTCTTCTGGTCAAACCTATTACGGGCAAAAGGAGAGTCTTTGGTGGAAGAATTTTGACTCCGTTGGAAAGCCCTTTTTCCTGTCAGAGGCTTTCTTTAAGATGTCATCTAAGGCGGTTCCAAATACACAATCACCTTCACATGGTAGGGAACACAACCAATTTTTTGACGCTGCATCACCCGACCATGACCTCAACCAAACTGCTCTGCGGGAGGAGTTGGATAGAGCTGCCGTCTTTGCTGAAAGCTTCACAATTTCCGCTGAGTCATCAACCAGAAAATTAGAGGCCTGTTTAAGCATAGGGATGGACGCCAGGATGTTCTCCCTGGAAGTGCCACACTAAGGCTGAGTTCACACGGGCGAGATTTCCGCGCGGGTGCAATGCGGGAGGTGAACGCATTGAATCTGGACCCATTCATTTCTATGGGGCTGTGCACATGAGCTGTGATTTTCACGCATCACTTATGCGTTGCGTGAAAATCGCATGCTCTATATTGCGCGTTTATCAAACAACGCAGGCCCCATAGGCCCCTACACGTTCAAAAGGAGAAGGCGAGTAAATTATATATTTTTTTTTTTAACCCTCAATTGATCACCTACTAGGCATTCTGTATTCAGAATGCCTATTTTCGCTTATAACCATGTTATAAGGGAAAATAATAACATCTACACAAAACCGAACCCAAACCTGAACTTCTGTGAAGAAGTTCGGGTCTGGGTACTACAGTCTGTATTTTATCACGCGCGTTCAAAACACATTGCACCCGCGCGATAAAAACTGGACATCGGAACGCGATCGCAGTCAAAACTGACTGTAATTGCATACTTAATCATGCGGGTTTGCCGCAATACACCGGGACGCATCCGGACCTAATCCGGACACGCCCGTGTGAACCCAGCCTAAGTGTTCTTCTAGCTGACAGAACCCCAAGGATAGAGTCCTAGCTATGTAAGTGGCAGAAATTCCTGGTCTTAACATTGCAGTTGATGACTCCGAGGTCTTCTTAAGAAGAGATTCACATTTTTTATCCATAGGGTCTTTTAATAACCTTAGATCCTCAAATGGCAGTGAGGATTTCTTGGAAATTCTCGACACTGGAGCATCGACCTTTGGGGGTCTGTACCATGAAGACGAATCTTCTTCAGCAAATGGATATTTTCTCTTAAACATTTTGGATGCTGGTTGTCTCTTCAGGGTCCTTCCTCTCATTATGTATAAGAGTCTTAATGTTGTTGTGGACAGGAAAAACACGTTTCTTTCTGTCCGCCAGTCCCAAAAACATTTGGTCTTGAACGGAAAGGGGTCTTTGGGTTCTTCCAAATTTATTGTGACTGATTGTTTTTAACAGATTAAGCATCTTCAATGGAACAGAGCGGACGTCCAGAAGCATTCTCTGAGACATTAGAGCTTGTATCAGAAGACACTTCCCCTTCATCAAAATCAGAAGCCTGCTCTTCCAGAATAGGAGTTTTGGATGTGGAGGCTCTAGGAGCAATGGCCGAAAGTTTTTCTTCAACTTTCTCTCTAATCATGGCTCTTAAAGGGAACCTGTCATCAACTTTATGCTGACCTCACTGAGGGCAGTATAAAGTAGTGACAGAAATGCCGATTTCAGTGGTGTGTCACTCATGAGCTAAAAGTAAGTGGTTGCCGAGAACCAGCATCATCATCATTGCAGCACAGACCTTGAAAATAGTTAAATCTACCTGAGAAGAGTCATGGTTATTCATGAATTCCTGCTCTCCCTGCCCATCCGCTGATGATTGGCAGTTCTGTCCTAGAAAGAAAGGGAGAAAACTAGGTAGAAAACTGTCAATCATCAGCAGGTGGGCAGGGAGAGCAGGAATTCATGAATAACCATGACTCTTCTCAGGTAGATTTTACTATTTTCAAGGCCTGGGCTGCAATGATGATGATGCTGCTGGTTCCCGGCAACCACTTACTTTTAGCTGATATGTGACACACTGCTGAAATCAGCATTTCTGTCACTACTTTATACTGCCCTCAGTACAGTCAGCATAAAGTTGATGACAGGTTCCCTTTAACTTTTTCTACTAGGTTGGGAGTTTCTTCCGAAACTACCCTATTAGCGTATCTTGGGCACAGAGCTTTTTTGGAAGAAGCCACAAGTCCCTTTTTACTAATTGAATATTTCTTCTTTTGGAACGGTTCCCCTTTAATGTTTTCTCTACCCTGGAAAATATAACATTGAGGGAGACCTTAGAGCAGATTATTATCTTTAAAATTAGAACCGTCACCTAAGAAGAATAGCCCCTTGTGCACAGAAAAGTTAGGTGACTGGGACAATATTGTCATCAGGGAGGAGGCTTACCGAGCTGGAGGGCCTGGTCTTGCGGGTAGAATCGCTATCCGCCTGTTGACTGAATCAAGGGTAGAGACATGCTGACCGCAGGAGGCGCGCTAGTCCACCATAGAGGGATAACCCTGTGAGCCTCGGCATTCTCCCTTTAAAACTGCGAGAAGACATCAGCGCTGCGATGCTGGCGCCTGCGTCACTACGTCAACGTCTCTGCGTCAAGCTCTGGGGAACATGGGAGCGCTCCCTGGCCCATGGGAACGCCCCTTGCCACTGCTTCAAGCGGCTCCTTACCTCGGAACGATATATGCCGGACTTACACGAAGAGGAAGGAGAAGCGATCCACCTTGCTCCGCGACACCTCCTCCTGCAGCGGCCCTCTGGGTAAACCAGGATAACCTACCAAAGGCCCTGCGCCCAATGCTGATCCCATGATCCTGCCTTCAGAGGGACAGGAAACAACTGGAGAAGGTAAGAGGGAGGGGGTCTTTTATTGACTGATCTCACAGTTGTTTCGAGTCCCTGAGAAGGCGGGGAAACCCTCTAGGTGGTGCCATTGTGGATTTTTTTATTACCTGTAAAATCCTTTTCTCGCCGAGTTCATTGGGGAAACAGGAGACCATGGGGTATAGCTTCTGCTGCCACTAGGAGGCGAAAGTGTTAGCTCCTCCTCTCAGCTATATCCTTCCTGCATTCACTGAGCTAAATCAGTTTGTACAAAAGCAGTAGGAGCAGCCAGGAGAAGCCAACAGAAACCAATTGTATGAAAGAGAGCTGGAGATGGGTCAGAACCAAGAACAGATGGGACACACCAAAAAGAACCAGCAATGAACTTGCTGGGTGGGTGCTGTGTCCCCCAATGAAATCCTATTTTCTCACTCATTATTGGGGGACACAGAAGACCATGGGACGTTCCAAAGCATTAACATGGGGAGGGAATAAAAGACTAGAACAAATCTAAGGCAGGTCATAAGGCACCGCACAGAAATGTGGGGAAAGGATGCACACGAACCCTGAACAGGACAGGAAGAGTATGAACCAGGAAGGATAGCCAGAGAGCTTAGAACGCACGGCATCTCAGACTGGGCAAAAAGAGGAAAAACCCAGTTAAACGAAGCCCAAGGGCTCGAGAGCCTTCAGAAGATGTGGATAGCAGCACATAATAGCCACAAGAAGGATAAGCATGTCTGACGACTGAAGATGATGTGCGGAAGGTACTTCTGGATAACGAGGACCACAGAATTGCTGTGGGAACCTCGACTAGAAACCCAGGATGTCTTGCATGGCAATAGGCCCCATGGAAATCCGAGGGGTGTCTACTCAACACAAATGAACCTGTAGAATCTGGGTATGCCCGAGAACTGGTGAACGAGCAACAGGAAAACCCAGACACGACCTTATCAAATGTGTAAGTACCAGGATGGGATACTTCAACCAAGGAAAAAACTGGGAAAACTGTAAGGAATTACTGGGCAACTGGCAAAGGACTAGTCTTGTAGGGATCTCCCAGGTGCATGAGGAGACCGCTGTGGGCCAATTCGTAAAAGAAAATAGCGAGTAGCCACTCCCTTGTAAAGAATCCAGGACGAAAAGAGACTAGGGATGGGCAAGGGGGACAAAAATAAATAACTAAAACAACGGGAACCAAATCAGAGGAAGAAAATGAAAAACTATAGACAAATGGGGAGTAGTCTAATAGGAAAAGACTGTGTCCCCGGGGATCAATAGCATCCCAGCAGAGAGAAAAGCGGCAGAAGAGTGCAGCCAAAGCAACCTCCGCTACTGGACAAAAGGAAGACTGCGAGTGATGCTGGAAACAGGACTATATCATGACTGGCATTAGACACTGAGCAACTGCAACTGCACTCTTAAAAGAGAGTAGGCTACAATACATGTGAGAGCACACATACACTCGCTGGAATACACTCATGGAAGCCGATCCAAAAGGTAAGGATCGCAGCATACATCTCTGCTTAAAAAGAAAACGCCAACTAAGGAGCAGGTATTGTGAAAGACAGATGCCCCCAGAGCCGTAGAGGCTTGTCGTGAGACTACTAACAAAAGAAACTGCTTTATACTTCTCAAACTGCCTGGATCAGGCAGACACAACTGCAGGCTGAAGAAGAAAAAAATACTATAGTGATAGGTAGAAGCAAAGCTGACGCCAAAAATATCGGAGGTGTGTAGATTAGTCAGAGACCATCTACTGTCACTGTGCAGCAACTCTGCCTGAAGGGGACAATGCGTTCATCAGTGGAATGCAGATTGGTCCGAGATAGTAGAAATACTTCTCCAGGAGAAAATGTGATGACTATGTCCGACGTCACAAAAATATCAGAGATAATCTGGACCTATAAGACAAAATAGTGCAGGCGTTCCAGAACAGCAAGTAAAATTCTCCAGCTGAGAACGGGGCCAGACAGGAGTAGCCACAGGAACTAGTGCTGGCGCAATACTCCATCTGAGGAGGAGGTCATACCGTAGAAGCCATAGTATACGGTGATAGCACCATACTCCACCTAATGAGGAGACCATACAGAAGGTGCTATGGTATGTAGTACTAACGCAAATACTCCACCCAAGGGGGAGACTGTTCAGTAGGAGCGATGGCATGGAGCGCTAACACAAATCTTTCCCCTGAGAAGAAGCCCATAAAGATAGAAACCACCGAAACAAGGACTAGCACCATACCCGAGAAGACCATACAGTAGTAGCCATGACATGTAGCGCTAGCATAAATGCTCCCCCTGAGAAAAAAGGCTATACCATAGTAGCCACAAAAGCCAAAGTCAGGGTAGACACGCTAACTGGGAAGGAGGTCCTACAGTAGTAGCTATGATCTCTAGTGCTAGCGTAACTACTCCACCTGCAGAAGATGACATACAGTAGTAGCCATGGAATGGAGTGCTAGCTTAAATACGCCACCTGAAAAGGAGAAGAGCTAGAAGTGGAAACAGTATTCAGAGGCACTGTAATATTCAATTTGCTTGGTAGTAACCACCAAATTCTCTTCTAGGGCAATTACACCACCTAAGAAGGTGTCGAGTTATGGTATCCCAGTCCCACCGACACTTAAAGTGGTGTTGTGGGGATACAGCCTGGGAAGACAGGGACTGCCATCTTGGCACTCAAAAACAACAACCAAAAACGAAGGGGATAATGCAGTAGTAGCTGCCGTATCGTGGTTGAGCCTGTATTCTGCTTGTGGGGGAGGACCGGGTAATAGTAGGTACTGTCTGTGCATACACCGCCTTATAAGAGGAAGAATATGATAGGAAATATAGTATCTGGTGCTGTGGTGTAGTAGACATAGTACCCAATGATGGTGCAACTACTTCATCCGTTCATGTGAATATAGAACTTGTGGGAGTAGGTAACGCAGGATATACTATCCAGCGATAGAGCAAATACTCCACCTATCAAAAGGGGGTAACGCGACCATTTGTACAGTATGCAGTGGTAGTACATTTACGCCACCTAAGACAGAGGGGGCAATGCTATAGAGTGTGAGGCATCCAGTGGTAATTAATCCACCCGAGGAGTGAGTAACACAAAAGGATGAACGGTATACGTGGGTAGTGCAATTAGTCAGTCTATTAATGGACGGTCATATGACGGGACACACGGTATACATTGGTAGTGCCATTACTCCATCTATGGGAGGAGGGGAATATGGATGTACGGCTGTATAGCAACCAGTGGTAGCAACAGGATATACAGAGCGTGTCTGTGGAAGGGGAGGGGGGTTGCATGAAAAACATCCAATGGACTTGTTGCAGGGAAGTACGGCAGTAACCGCATGAGGGGGAGCACACATGCACCACCTTAGAGGTGGTTGATTCTGCAACAGACACCACACTCCGCACTTGATAGTGACAGGGTAACTTATTACTTATTTATTTAAATATAAACATATAGTCGTGCATTCGAAAACTGTAAGGGATTTTTGTTGTTTTAGACAGAGAGGCCGGGGGCGGAGCTCAGCAGGTTCCTGGAAAAGGGGGACGTCTGGGCATGAAGATTTCACCCCCTAGGGCAGTTATGGCGAACCGTTGTTCGCCACCACTGCCCTAGGGACTCGCATAGCTGCGGGCCTACGGGAAGGACTTCCGGCCGGAACAGAAGGGCGGGAAGAACGGCCGTGGGATTCCCAACCCCAGACCGAGGAGACCTGGGACAGGGGTAGTCAACGCCTGTTAGCTGGATGCAGCCCCAGGAGGAAATGTGACCGCTGGGAAATGGTACCGATAGGTCAAAAAGGAAGGGGGTGGAGAGGGGGGGCACAAGAAGAGAACCCGGGCTGGGAGGGAATGCAGTAGGAAAACGGCACTTGGCCGAGGAATGGAGGGGTGGAGAGGGGAGTAATGGAGAGAGGAGGTGGGGGTAAGAGATTGGGGGAGGAGGTGGATGGAGGGGGTTATACTGACCTTGTGTTCACAATACTCACCACATCTTCATCCTCTTCTGTTCATACCCCGCCTCCCCTTTTCTCTGGGTCCTAGCAGGGTCACCTCTTCAGCCACTAGCACCGAGGTGGTAGTGAGGCTGGAGTGGAGGGGGGAGCTGCAGAAATGCAGGTGACCCCATGGCTGGCGGGATGCAGGGTAGCTGAGCAGCTCTGGTCCACTTTTGCCTTCTTGGGGGAGGTCGGGCGGTGAAGGGAACCGACAACGGCCTTCCTTCCCGGGTAAACACAGAGGCCAGACATCTGTTTCCTGTACCTAAAGGAGAAAAAAGCTAAAATAACAAAAGAAGACGCCCTGCAAATCACGGAGGTCTGCCTCCTACAGACACTAAGCTAAAATGGATTAGCTCAGTGTATGCAGGAGGGATATAGGTGAAAGGAGGAGCTAACACTTTTTTTGCCTAGTGTCGCCTCCTAGTAGCAGCAGCAATACCTCATGGTCTCCTGTGTCTCCCAATGATATGAGCGATAAATTAAAATATTTGTGTCAAGAAAAGTGAGCAGGGCTTAGACAGGGTAAGGAGTCCCAATGTCTGATAGATTTATGCTATGGCTGGCATACATTTGAATTTCTGGCACATGGACTGCCAGGAAATGTGCCAAATTTATTATGAAATCCGGGGATCCACTAATGGACTTTATACTCCAGTTTTTGTCCATTTTTCACTGATGGTTGCTAGGATACAAAGGGTGGCATTCTTCAGTTTTTTTTTTGTTTTTGTTTTTTATATGGGCGTGAAAAACAAAAATCACACTGATGCCACCCGGACAGACAAAGAAATAGAATACAATCAAAGAAAAAACTAATTCAGTTCAGTTTTTAGGGAATATGCTCAAGCAATAAGCCCTAAGTAGCTTGTGGTCAGTTTCATTACAAAGACAATACCTTCTCATTGATAGCTCTTCTATTAGATGGCTGTACCAGGACCTTGTAGCCAAGGTTTGTGAGCTCCTTCACGTGCTTTGGAGCAAGAGGTGCTCTCCTCTCCCAGACGTTGATGTCTTCCCTTCTTATGGCCAGTACAGCTTTATGATGGCGACGTACCAGCTGGTTATATACTGCATTAAACTTCCGGCACTTCAGGACTTGCCACATGTTGAGACCTTGTAAGAGTAAAAACACAAAGTTCAATATGAATGACAGCAACTAAGCGAATGCTTTAAAAAAAATAAAAATAAAAAGAAGGAAGAGCAACACTAAATCTAAAATACTGGATTACACTTGCCGGTAATCGTTTGTCTTGGAGCCTATGACAGCACCCCTGGAGAGACCGCCTTCTCCTCCGGACAGGAAACTGGAATCAGAATCGCCTTTTAAAAGAGGGATCCTCCCCTCTACCTCCAGTCCTTTCTCAAGAACTAAGAAACATAACATCATTCTTTAATCTATGTATCTATAAATCCTTTTTTTTTGGGGGGGGGGGGGGGGGGGAATTAACTGGGTGCTGTCATAGGCTCAAAGAAAAACGATTACCGGTAAGTGTACTCCAATATTTCTCTTTCACCTATAACAGCACCCCTGGAGAATAGGCAAGAATCCTATCTAGGGCGGCACTACAGCCTGCAGCACCTTACGGCCAAAGGAAAGACCTACATTAGAAGGTAGCTGTAGTATATAGTGCGTAAAACAAGTATGAGGAGAACTCCAGGTAGCTGTCCTACAAATCTGTTCTATAGAAGCTGAAGCTCTCTGCCCATGATGTGGAGACTGATCTTGTAGAGTGAGCCCCAAACCCCAAGGGCAGAACTACGCCCTTAGAAGAGTAAGCTAAGGAAATGGCCTGCCTGATCCACCTAGCAATAGTCTGAGAAGAGGCAGCCAAACCCTTCCTAGCTCCATAAAATAAAAGCAGCAGACGACAGGAGGCCCTCCAAGGCTGAGTAACCATCAGATATTGTAAAATACACCTCCTAACGTCTAGGCAATGGAACCAGCCGGAATAGGAAACTCCCAGCTCTCCAGTCGGCATGGCAGTGAGCTGGCCGCAGAGGTTCGCAGGAGTCCCAGAGAGGTCAAAACTCCCCAGGCCGGGGAAAGGGAGCGGAATGTGAGGGACAGAGACTGGAGCCCAGACTTTTGCAGCAGCTCTCCATGGAGACTTACGCAGCCCGGAGTAACCCTCCTCACCGCATCAATTGGCGGGGCCCCCGCAGCTCTAGAATAACTGTAAATGGTGGATCAGATTCTCTCCTGCCTCTTAGGACAGGAAACAGAACTGGAGGTAGATGGGAGGATCCCTCTTTTAAAAGGCGGTTCTGGTTCCCATTTCCTGTCCGGAGGAGGAGGCGGTCTCTCCAGGGGTGCCGTCATAGGCGAAAGAGAAAATGCAATCATCTTAAAAGGGGTATTCTGGTTATAGCAAGTATGAGAGGAAGTTGTTACATATTTCTAATGGGAAATGTTTCTATTGTTTAGACTCAGTGTTGAGACATTGTGAGTAGGGTAGAATTCACTGGGCATCTTTTGCCCGCTGGTCGAATTCACAAGGGTCTGTAACGTTAACTCGTGTGGCTTCTCTACATCAGGGATCAACAATCTTCGACACTGCAGTTGCTGTGAAACTACAACTCCCAGCATGCATACTTACTTGGCTGTTCTTGTAACTCCCATAGAAGTAAAAAGAGGATTCTGAGAGTTGTAGTTTCAGAACAGCTGCAGTGCCGGAGGTTGCTGATCCCTGATCTATATATATATTATATATATACAAAAAGAATGATTAATTGGCTTCATTGTTATTACATATAGTTAATATGTTTACCCCCTTCCCTCATCTGGACATACCTTTATGTCCAGACTGCATGTAATTTACTGCAATCAGGCTTACAGTTACGCCTGAACTGTTAACTGGCGCTGTGACACGAGAACACTGGAGACACTTGAGCAGACAGTCAGAGTGGTCCCATTGCCGGCGATCGCTGTGATTGATTAGTTTGTACAGACTAACCAGTCAGAGCGTTTTTCAGTTCTCTGTGGCACAGAGTTCCCCCTTTGTGGCACTATCTTTTTAAAGAAGCATCTATGCTTTGGAGTCTATGAGAAAATTACTGGTTTCCTACAGAGCCCTATTACAGGCAAGGGCTCTATAGGAAACACTGTGCAGCAGTCTCCTGTCATTCACTAAGGGGGAGCTGCATACAAGCTCCGGCTCATCCGATCACCACATGGGGGTGCCAGAGCATCACCGGAAGCGTGTGCTTCCGGTATTTCGTACACTCAGATGCCGTGGTCAGGATTGCGGACATTAGCCACGGGTGTCTGCTGTATGAAACGTACTAGTGGGAAGGGGTTAAAATTAAATAAATAAAAACTCCCAAAATTGTCACTTTTTTATTGTAGATTTTTAACATGTGTTGGCACACAACTCAGGGGACACTTGCATTTTTAACCCCTTAGTAACATAATTTTAGCTTTAAAAGGGGTTCTGCAGTTCTTTTAAACTGATGATCTATCCTCTGGACAAATCATCAGCATCTGATCGGCGGTGATCCGACACCCAGGACCTCTGCCGATCAGCTGTATGAGAAGGCAGCGGCACTGGCAGTAGCGCCACAGCCTTCTCACTCTTTACCGCAGGCCCAGTAACATCACGACTAGTTTCAATGACCTGGGCGCGGCTAAGCTCCATTTAAGTGAACAGAGGTTAGCCCCGCCCAGGCCAGTCATACTAGTCGTGACGTCACTAGGCATGTGGTAAACAGCGAGAAGGCCACGGCGCTCCTGGAGTGCTGCTGCCTTCTCAAACAGCTGATCGGCAGAAGTCCAGGATGTCGGACCCCCGCCAATCAGATGCTTATGATCTATCCAGAGGAATAATAATCAGTTTAAAAGAACTGCAGAACCCCTTTAAGGACCAACAAAATTTCCCCCCTTTGTGTTCCGGCAGTCAGAACTTATTTTTTTTCCTTCAAATTTTTTTTTGTTTATTTTGTGGGATGAGTTGTAGTTTTTTTTTAGGAACTATTTTGGGATATATATAGTGTAGCAAACAACTTAGTGTAGCAAACAAAAAAAAATTGAATTTGGAATTTATTTACAGCGTTCACTGTGTGGTAAAAACAAATAATTTTATTATGCGAGTCAGTACACCTGCCATGTTTCTATATATTTTTTTTTACTATTTTTCCTTTTCTCCTGCAGCTCTGCAACTGCTTCCTCTCCCCGAGACTGAAGAGGGGGGGGGGGGGGGGCACTGCTTTAGCTGCTCATATCCCTAGTTTGGTAGCAGCTAGATATATGGACATTGCACAAGCTTTCAAACAATACCAGAATGACAGAGTTATCTTCAGTACATGGAAAGATAACACTGTTAGAAATCGGAATGCAGTGAATGCAGCTGAAAGTCAAAGTAAGGCTCCATTCACACATCCGCAATTCCATTCCGCATTTTGCAGAACGGAATTGCGGACCCATCCATTTCTATGGGGCCGCACATCGATCCGGAATTGTGGACCTGCGCTTCCGGGTCCGCAATTCCGATCCTGAAAAAAATAGGACATGTCCTATACTTAATAGGACAATAGCGGACAAGAATAGGCATATTCTCTTAGTGCCGGCGCCACGGCCCCCCCCTCCCCCTACATCAAGCTATGCCCCCCCAACTAAAATGTCCCCCATTCATTTTGGTAATAGTTGGTCTATGCTGCGCTGCTGTGCACTGTGTAGGCACTAGGCAGCCCTACCGGACATCTTCACATCTGATGATCTGACTGAGTCTCGGACTCGGTGCAGTTGTGATCTCACTCTCTAGTCTCCACCCACCTCCGCCGCGCCGCGTCCCCGGCTCCAGTACCTGACCAGTTGAGTCAGACTCAGTGGCAGTGAGACGAGCCGATTCTGAATCATTCATCTACTGGCAGCAGCTGCTTAAAGTCATTTTTTTTTTTGGGCAACTTAAATTCCTTATAATGCGATATATCAATATATAGTGCGCTTACTCATTTTGGTTGGGTAGTTTCTTAAAAAAACTGACTTTTAAAATATGTAAATGAGCTCTCTACCAGCAAGTAGGGCGGCTACTTGCTGGTAGCAGCCGCATCCTCCTTTCATATAGACGCCCCCTCCTCATGTTGATTGACAGGGCCAGCGAACGCGCTCGTCCTCTGGCTGGCCCTGTCTGCGTTCAAAATCTGGCGCCTGCGCCGTACCAGTCTTCAGTCGGCGCAGGTGCACTGAGAGGAGGACGCTCGCTCGGCCGCTCCATCCTCAATGCGCCTGCGCCGATGACGTTACATCTACACCCGGCGCAGGTGCAGTGAGGAAGGAGCAGCCGAGCGAGCGTCCTCCTCTCAGTGTGCCTGCGCCGACTGAAGACTGGTACGGCGCAGGCGCCAGATTTTGAACGCAGACGTGCCTGCCAGAGGACGAGCGCGTTCGCTGGCCCTGTCAATCAACATGAGGAGGGGGCGTCTTTATGAAAGGAGGATGCGGCTGCTACCAGCAAGTAGCCGCCCTACTTGCTAGTAGTGAGCTCATTTACATATTATAAAAGTCCGTTTTTTTAAGAAACTACCCAACCAAAATGAGTTAGAGCACTATATATTAATATATCACATTATAAGGAATTTAAGTTGGCAAAAAAATATATATGACTTTAGTGGGGTAACAGAAGCCCTTTAACCCCATAGTGACCAAGCACATTTTTCTTTAAATTGCATTCCAAGAGCAAGAACTTTTTTGTTTTTTCATAAAAGTACTTGTATGAGGTCTTATTTTTTGCAGGACAAGTTATAGTTTTTAATGCACAATTTTAAGTACATGTAATGATTGATTAAAGCCAGCTGTTTAGCTAAAACCACCTTTGTTTAAGTCAGTAAACACACGTATGGGTGGTCACTAAGGGGTTAAGCCAGCCAGGCCCAGACTAGAGAACAGACAGTGTGTGGCATGGCCCTACCCTACCGATACCGAACAGACTGGACTAAGCCTGACCTAGTGGTGACGGTGTGTAGCAAGTTAATAATAATAATAATAATAATAATAAATTAATAATAATAAGTTATTACTATTAATAATAATAATAATAATAATAATAATATTATACAACTTACAAGTAGTGACTGAGTGGACTGACTAAGTCTCTTTCTATTCTAACTAGAGAGATTAGATCTGACTCTGACTGAGTCTGAGAGGAGAGCTGGCTGGCGGCTGCCCCAGAATCTTCCTGATTTAAAAGTTAAAGGGGTTCTGCACTTTAATTTAACTGATGAGCTATACTCTGGATAGATCATCAGCTTCTGATCGGCCAGGGTCAGACACCCGGGAGCCCCGCCGATCAGCTGCTTGAGAAGGCACCAGCGCTCCAGTAGCACCGCTGCCTTCTCACTGTTTACCACCGGCCCAGTGATGTCACGAGTTACGACTAGTATCAACTAGCGTGGACGCGGCTAAGCTCCATTCAAGTGACAGAGCTTAGCCGCGCTCAGGCTAGTTGATAGTAGTCGTGATGTCAGTCAGTGGGCCCGCAGTAAACAGTGAGAAGGCCGCGGTGCTGCTCGAGCGCCGCTGCCTTCTCAAACAGCTGATAGCGGGGGTACCGGGTGTCTGACCCCTGCCGATCAGAAGCTGAAGATCTATCCAGAGTATAGATCATCTCAGTTAAATGAAAGTGCAGAACCCCTTTAAAGTTACTGTCAGTGCAGCCTGGATGATTACAGTGTTTACTTTACCGTTTAGAGAAATCATGTTCATATGTGAGCGGTGGGAGGGTGATCTGTGGATGTCATGAGTCATTACACTGTTATAGGGGGGAGGGATCTGTGGATGATACTCTTATAGTGTTATAGGAAGGGGGATCAGGGGTCTTTGGATGTCATGACACTGTTACGGGGGGGGGGGGGAATCTGTAGATGACACTGTTATAGGGAGGGGGATCTGTAAATGACACAGTTATGGGGGAGGGGGGATCTGTGCCACTCTGTGGATGACACTGTTAGGCTCCCTTCAGACGTCCGTAACAGCGGCAATGTGCGGGTCCGCATTTTTTTTTGGGAATGGAATTGCGGACCCGGAAGTGCGGGACCGCCTTTCCGTATCCGGCAGCACGTCGTGCTGCCCTATAGAAATGAATGGGTCCGCAATTCCGTTACGCAAATTTTGGATGTGTGAATGGGGCCTTATAGGGAGAGGGATCCCGATATGACACTGATATGGGGTGGATCTGTGGATGACACATAGCATGAGATGCTATAAACGGTATGCGTCATCCACAGATCCCCAGGCAGCTAGGACATGTTGAAATCTGAGTGATTGGGGTTTTTCTTCCCTATTGCGGTTTTAGGTATTGGGTAAAGTATCGCAGCATTTCTAAGCATACTTGTGTAAATGTATCGTTGTTATAGCTGCCCCCCTACTTTTGTCCTGGCCCCCAGTGTGCCCCCCAAAATTTGAAAGCTAGAGACGCCACTGCCGGCAATGTGCGGTCCGCAAAATGAGGAACGCACATTGCCGCTGTCCGTGTTTTGCGGATCCGCAAAACACACACGGATGTGTGAATGGACCCTAAATGTAGGTTTTACCAGCAATTATTCCCAACTCGATTTCTAGCAGTGATTTCTCCTGTTTATCTTGTGCTAATGCTATCATTTTGGACATGTGGAATGCCAGCTTTCAAACAAGACCAGGCCCGTGCTTCTAGCTTCGACCTATCAGGAGATGTCAGCAGCTAAAGCGTCCGTCGACCCCCCCACATACACACACACACCTTTCACTTCTACGCTAACAGTCAAGTACTTTTCGCACATTTGGTGGTTGTAGGGTTTCTGTCACCAGAGCTAGCTAATGTCAGCACTAAACCTAAATAGCCTATTCCTACTTTTATCTATGCCCCGTTACACCAGAAATCTAACTTTTATAATATGCTAATTAGCCTCTAGGAGCAGGGGGGGGGGGGGGGGCGTTCCTGCTCCTAGAGGCTCCGTTCTCCCACATTTGTCGCCTCCCTCCAAGTCCTGATTGACAGGGCCAGGCAGCGCGCGCATCTGTCTGCCAGCCCTGTTCTCTAGTGAAATCTCGTGCCGGAGGGAGGCGACAAGTGTGGGAGAACGGAGTGTTGCTTCTGCTCTTAAAGGCTAATTAGCATATTATAAAAGTTAGATTTCTGGCGTAACGGGGGCATAGATAAACGTAAGAATAGGCTAGTTAGGTTCAGCTAACATTAGCACATCACTAATGTCAGCTAGCTTAATAGGGTTAAATCTGGTGACAGAAACACTTTAACATTGACCCCCCTGCCTCCCTTGCATGTGTTGCGTGTTTTTTTTTTTTTTTACAGTTAATTTTATTAACAACATGACATCACCTAGAGACAGGCAGCCATTTTACAAACAGGCTGCCATGTGAATACAGTGAGGTAGCTGTTGTAATAGCCACAATGGTTTCCACCATCAGTCCTATGTAGTTATCCCATAGAAACGAGCTGAGTGCTGACCCAGCACATGTATTGTATGTCATGTAACACTGTTGCTTACTGAATTTCAGCGAGATGTCACATGACTTGTTTCAGCCATGTTAGGCAATGTATACATTACACAGGACTGACTGATTCGTGGGCTAAACCATTCTACTTGCAGAGAGTTGTAAACAAACTGATACCAGAAAGTTATTTAACCCCTTCCCGACCAGCGCCATAATAGTACAACGCTGGCCGGGTCTAGATGGCGAAGGCTCCTGAGCAGAGCAGGCGCCATAGCTGCGGATGGCTGTCTGCCTCTTCTAGCAGACACTCGCGGCTCATGTCCGCAACCGGCAGTAATGCTGATCATGGATATTTAACCCCTCAAAAGCTGTGCTCAATCGTGACCACGGCATCTGAGCGCGTGAAACCCCGGAAGCACGCACTTCCGGTGATGCTCCGGCTCCCCCGTGTGGCGTTCGGAGGAGCCGGAGCATGTATGCAGCAGCCACTGTCTTTGTGAATGACAGCAGGCTGCTGCATAGCAATTCCTTTGGAGCCTTGCCTGTAATAGGGCTCCATAGGAAACAAGCAATTTTCTCAGACTCCAATGCTAATGCATTGGGGTCTATGAGAATAGCAATCTAAGGCCACTTTCACACTGGTGTTTTGGTTTCCGTTTGTGAGATTTTTAGGGCTCTTACAAGCGGTCCAGAACGGATCAGTTTTTCCCTAATGCATTCTGAATGGATAAGGATCCGTTCAGAATGCATCAGTTTGCCTCCGTTACGCTCTGGAGGCGGACACCAAAACGCTGCTTGCAGTGTTTTGGTGTCCTTCCTGAAAAACTGAGCCAAACGGATCCGTCCTGACACACAATGTAAGTCAATGGGGACGGATCCGTTTTCACTGACACAATATGGCACAACAGAAAACCGATCCGTCCCCCATTGACTTTCAATGGTGTTCAAGACGGATCCGTTTTGGCTATGTTACAGATAACACAAACGGATCTGTTCTGAACGGATCCAGACGGTTGTATTATCTGAACGGATGCGTTTGACAGATCCGCACCAAACGCGAGTGTTAAAGTACAGTAGCCTAATGATTGCATGTTATAGTTCACCCCCTTTCCCAAAATAAAAATAGAAGAACAAAAACAATAAAAATACACATCATGGTGTCGTGATGTGCAAAAACACCCATAGTATAACATTATAAAAATATATTCCCCTTACGGCAAACAGCAAAACGGAAAAAAAAACATCCAAATGGCCGATTCACCGTTTTTGGTCGCTTCATTTTCTACAAAATAAATAAATAAAAAATTAATTGAAAAAAGTGATCAAAAAGTCATAGAAACCCCAATATGGTATCAATGAAAAGTGCAGATCGTCCCGCAAAAATTTTTTTTTTTCCCCACTATCAAAACGCAAGAAAAACTATACATATAAAAAAGGTATCACCGGATTCGTACTGACCTGTGGAATAAAAGTAACCGGTCAGTTTTATCGCACATTGAACGTCGTAACAAAAAAAAAAAAAAAAAAAAAAAAAAAAAAAAAGTAAAACTGTGGTGGAATTGCTTTTTTTTTTTTGGCCCATTTCACACCATTTGGAATTTTTTTCCTGCTTCTCACTACATCATATGCAATATTAAATGGGGACGTTGGAAATTACAACTTGTCCCTCTAAAAACAAGCCCTCATATGGCTATGTGAAGAGACAAATAAAAAAAAGTTATGGCTCTGGGAAGGTAGGGAGCGCAAAACAAAAACGCCCCAAAAAAATAAAAAAAACCTCCGAGGGTGAAAGGGTTAAGCAAAATTTAAATAAATGTAGTTGAAAATTCTTCCACAACACTATTATATAAAAAACCACAGCATCTGATGGGTTGAAAGGAGGATGTTAGCTGCGAGCGTCTGCTGTATGAAACAACAGGCACCTGGCGGATGTCGGGTCTTTAAAGATGGCGTCCACTCTGGAGCAGATCAAGAGCCATAGCCGCCGGGTGCCAGCCGTTTCATATTCGCAGGTAATGTCCACGATCGGCGGCAGTGACAACCATGGACATTTAACCCCTCAGATGAGAGTGCTAAAAGGAGCGCTTTCCCCAGGCAGAGATCAGGAAAAGCGTCCTATGCTAACAATGAGCCTGTACTAGGCTTACAGGCTCATTCTTTGTACGTTACAGTTCATGCCAGCAGGTGGCAGCACTAACCTGCGATATAGCGATTTCTATGTAGAATAAGGCTTTGTCTACACGACGACAATAAGTCGCGCGACAGATAGGGCACTGCAACATTTTGTTGCACTAATGTCGCGCGACAATTTTTATAATGGCAGTCTATGGTGTCGCACTGCAACATGCTGTGACTGCGACGCAACAGTCGCAGAAAAATCCATCTCCGTGTTTTTTTTTTTCAGTATTAAAAGCAAGAAAAACTATACATGTGTAGTATATGTATGTGCTGTAATCTTACCGACCTGAGCACAAGTAGGTTTTAGCACATAGTGAACGCCATAAAAATAAAACCTGTAAAACTGTGGCAGAATTACAGGTTTTTTTTCACCCTATCTGGATTTTTTTCCCCCATTTTATGCAATATTAAATTATGGTATTAGAAACTACAACTTGTCTCAGAAAAAAAAAAAAAAAAGTTATGGGTCCTGGAATGATGGAAGCAAAAAACAAAAAAACGCAAAGATGGAAAGTCACTGCGTCAGGAAAGGGTTAATTCCTAAAGGATTTGTGAACTACATGGTTTAGCATACTACGCCGTTCTGACCTTCAGGGGGAGGAGAAGTGGACACAAGTGTGCATTAGGCCGCTAGTCAACTCAGACGCCAGTATAAAACGCAGTTCTCACTACAGTGCGTTTCACTTGCGTTTCGTACAATTTTCCATTCATCAGACCTAAGTTATCATTCGGCAAAGCAGAGAAGTCTCCACAGACACATGCTCGGTACAACAGCCGGCCAGCCTGCCTCCTGTGCCATGGCGCCCCATCCATACAATGCACCGCTTAGCAGACAGGGAAACGTGCGCTCATTGCAGGCCTGCAAGCCGCTACCAGCACAGTAACCACGGGGAGGACAAGGCTACCTACCTGCCTGCCGGCGCCAACGTCACACTGACAGAACTGTGGAGCGGCCCGTACCACCTGCACTACACCTCTGGGGGAGAAAGGCTCAGAACCCCACTGAGAAGCACAACTTTAGGGGCTCGAGCGTCAATACCGGCTCAACCAATCGCTACTCAGAAGGAAGGCACAGCCTTCGCCCTTAGCCAATAGGAAGCAAGGAGATAAGCGCATCCCTGTTGTGAAGGCCGTCATTGACAGGAACCTGACCTGCAATATCTTCGTCTAAATCGCTCTGCCTGGCCCCGCCCACCGCCTAATACGGCTCTCCTGTGGTGTACAGACCTTCTGGGGCGCCGTCCGTAGGGACACATTGCGTTCTCATTCAGGGCAGGCACACAAGCGGTTAATTAAAGAGGTTAAAAAAAAGGAAAGGTGTGCCTGCCTGTTGCAATTGTATGTGGACCCAGCCTAAGGCTACTTTCACACTAGTGTTATTCTTTTCCAGCATAGAGTTCTGTCCTAGGGGCTCAATACAAGAAAGTGACTGATCAGTTTTATCCTAATGCATTCTGACTGGAGAGCAATCCGTTCAGGATGCATCAGGATGTCTTCAGTTCAGTCTATTTGCCTTTTCAGGACGGAGATAATACCGCAGCATGCTACGGTTTTATCTCCATCCAAAATTCAGGAACACTTACTATTTTTTCCCATTGAAATGCATTCATGTCGGATCCGGCCCCTAGTGTCCCGGAAAAACGGATCCGGCATTGCGGTCTGCGCATGCTCAGACTGTAAAAAATGAAAAAAAAATAAAAATGCTGGATCCATTTTTCCGAATGACATGGAGAGACGGATCCAGCATCTCAATGCATTTGTTAGACGGTTCAGGATCCTGATCCGTCTGACAAATGCCATCAGTTTGCATACGTTTTAACGGATCCGGCAGGCAGTTACTGCGACAGAACTGCCTGCCGGAATCCTCTGCCGCAATTGTGAAAGTACCCTAACACCAGCACTCCACAATTTCAGCGGACCGGACACCCTAGGGGTGTAGTGGTGATTGAGTGTACTGGTGATGATGTGCCAAGTGGGGGTAGTAGTACTCACAGTTCAGTTGCCCCCTGGGGCCAGCGTGCAGTGGATAGGGAAGACAGCACTAACTTCCTCTGGATCAACTTGCAGGATGACAGGCCGAACTGGATGGACAAATGTCTTTTTTCGGCCTTATGTACTATGTTACTATGTTACTCTCTGTTGCAGGGAACACCAGCCAGATGTTGGTTGAGGTGCCCTTCATGGTAATTGGGTAACGCTTAGGGTGCTTTGGCGACTGGGCCCTTGTGTTCGTGGTGCCAGCACGGTGAGGTGCAAGGAGGAGATACAATGGAATGATAGGGGCATGGCCTGAATGGTGCCATATCATTTTTTGGTTCTGTGGTGTTTTCTACCCCCCCTTTTCTCCTGTTATTTCTCCTCAGATTAAGTGAGCCGGTGTTATGCTGGACAGCTTCAGGATTGGTCATTTGGATGGCTGGGGGCGTTGTTCCTGCTCCTAGAGGCTTGGTTCTCCCACCTCTGTCCACGCCCTGCTACACTAGATCGACAGGGCCAGGCAGCCTTCACCTCAAACTGCCGGACCTGTGCGCTCGGGTAGTCTCGCGCCGCTCAGTTTTCAGCGCAGGCGCAGTGAGGAAGCCGGCGAGTTCCCCTCACTCACTGCACCAAACACTGAACAGGACGGTGCAGGCGCGAGATTTACAAGGCAGACACGGCCTGCAGTAGGAGACCAACACTGTCTAGCCCCGTCAATCTACTGTAGCAGGACGTGGCCAGAGGTGGGAGAACGGAGCCTCTAGGTCGCAGGAATACTATGGATCCTCTGGTACTAATAGTATACAACCCAAGGGCGGTCTCCCTCATGGCGGCATTAGTCTTCTGCTCCATTCTGTGAAAAGGTTGTCTGAACTATAGTGCATAAAGGAATGATAAATGCTTTTAGGCTTCTCCCGGTCACTTGGTGCTGTGGATCAGGGGTCAAGTCCTGGGAAAAAAAAGTGTGGGAACTCACCCAAGATCCACCGCAACACCCTATCCCCCCCCCCCCCCCCCCAAAAAAAATAAAAAAAAATTGCTAAAATTTCAGTGCAACATTTATTGTAAAGTGCCAGTTTACACAAACAACTGCAGAATTAAAATGAAATAAACATGGAGATCCCAGTGCCAGCTGCCTTGCTGGTGGATGATTGACATATACTTCTTCTGCAAGGCAGCTGGCACTGGGATCTCCATGTTAGGCTAGTTTCACACTTACGGCAGGACGGATCCGACAGGCTGTTCACCATGTCGGATCCGTCCTGCGGCTGTTTCGCCGTGCCCGCGAAATTGACTATAATGGGGATGGGGCGGAGCTACGGCGGTGCACGGAGAAAGCCACCGGACTAAAAAGCCTGACATGCAGTAATTTTAGTCCGGCGGCCTTTCTCCGTGCACCGCCGTGCTGCGCCGGAGCGGCGGTCCGCGGGCACGGCGAAATAGCCGCAGGACGGATCCGACATGATGAGCAGCCTGTCGGATCCGTCCTGCCGCAAGTGTGAAAGTACCCTTATTGGTCAGTTAATACATCAGGGACCCCCTGGCATGGGGCCTGGGCATAACTAAGTGCACACTGTGTGATCCATAGGCAGGACTAGGTGGCTGCCCTCATCTACCAGCCCGTCAATACCCCCTTAGGAAATCTCTCATCAGATGTGAGAGCAGCAGCGATCGATCAGCCAGGATTAATGTGCACAGTGGGAGGCCTCCCTTAGGCAAGTGACAAACTGCCCCCCTCATTCTTAGGCAAGTGACAAACTCAGTTCTGCTACATCTACAATGAGCAACTACAACAAATGTAATGCCAAACTGCAGTTCCTCTATGTGATGCCTTGGATAGCTTCCACTGGACCCACAGGCTGTGTGGGTCCAGTGGAAGCTATCCAAGGCATCACAGTCACATAGAGGAACTGCAGTTTGGCATTACATTAGTTGTAGTTGCTCATTGTAGATGTAGCAGAGCTGAGTTTGTCACTTGCCTAAGATTGAGGAGGCGGGGGAAGTCAGTCAGTGAGTCACTCGCAGCCAGCCCAGCACCGCTGCACACAGCTTCCTCTTCCCTCCTCAACTGAAGCCGCTCCCCCTCCTTCCCTCCTCAACTGAAGCCGCTCCCCCTCCTTCCCTCCTCACTCGCAGCCAGCCCAGCTGCACACAGCTTCCTCTTCCCTCCTCAACTGAAGCCGCTCCCCCTCCTTCCCTCCTCACTCGCAGCCAGCCCAGCTGCACACAGCTTCCTCTTCCCTCCTCAACTGAAGCCGCTCCCCCTCCTTCCCTCCTCACTCGCAGCCAGCCCAGCTGCACACAGCTTCCTCTTCCCTCCTCAACTGAAGCCGCTCCCCCTCCTTCCCTCCTCACTCGCAGCCAGCCCAGCTGCACACAGCTTCCTCTTCCCTCCTCAACTGAAGCCGCTCCCCCTCCTTCCCTCCTCACTCGCAGCCAGCCCAGCTGCACACAGCTTCCTCTTCCCTCCTCAACTGAAGCCGCGCCCCCTCCTTCCCTCCTCAACTGAAGCCGCTCCCCCTCCCTCCTCACTTAGCCTGAGTCACGCAGGGCCTCGCCTCCGCTCCGCCCCCTGTGAATCTGATTTAACCGCTTCTCCTCCTGGTCCTTTTGCCCTGAAAGGGAACGGCGTTCCTGCAATGAAAAAAGTGCAGGAACGCCGTTCCCACGCGTTCCCCCTCAACTCGGCCCCTGCTGTGGATTCCATAAACTGGGACTGCTCTAATCTCCACAAATTCAAGTAGATTAACTCCTGGGGCAAGGCCCAGGACAACAGAGACAGAGTCTGTCTACTAGACTCCTCACTCCTCTCCTATCTAACTTCATGTGGCTGACCTATACAAATGATGTTATAGTGACCTCTAGTGTTGGTAGTGTGTAATGCATTCTAACAGCCTGTGAGAGGAATTTAGCAACATTTGCAAAGGAAATTACAGTGATTTATGCAAGATGACACGAAAGGACATATAGCAATTTGGAGTGGCCCTTACACACATAAGTGGGACACAACACAATGACTACACTCTGGCCACACTTTAGGCTACTTTCACACTCGCGTTTGGTGCGAATCTGTTTAGATAATACAACCGTCTGCATCCGTTCAAAACGGATCCGGTTGTATTATCTTTAACATAGTCAAGACCACTGAAAGTCAATGGAGGACGGATCAGTTTTCTATTGTGCCAGATTGTGTCAGTAAAAACGGATCCGTCCCCAGTGACTTACATTGTGTGCCAGAACGGATCAGTTTGGTGTCCGTCTCCAAAGCAGAATGGAGACTGATCGAAAGGCAAACTGATGGATTCTGAGCAGATCCTTTTCCATTCAGAATGCATTAGGGCAAAACTGATCCGTTTTGGACCGCTTGTGAGAACCCTGAACGGATCTCACAAACGGAAACCAAAATGCGAGTGTGAAAGTAGCCTTAGCTAGTCTCACCATGGCTTCATGCCCAGGGAGTGTTTTTCATCTCTGGCCATGCGCACTTCCATATGGTTTGCAGACCTGTATGTCTGTTCGCAGGTTATAGAACATGTCTGCCCTGTGGACAAGAATAGTCATTTCTAGTAAGATGAGAATGCACCCAGACGATATCCCACACAGGAGCTGCCCAAAAGTCACAGCGGTGCCTGCCCCCCTTTCTGCTAGTAGTCCCATTAATTCCCTCAGTTATGACAGAGGGGCCTACTCACAGCAGCCCCCCACTGCCTTCCACTTGATACTCTCCTTAGGGTTTTCTCATCCCTTTCTCTAGTGGTCACTGAAGAGATAATCCTTGTAATAAGGATTCCCAACATTTCTCTAATCTACTCTTGTGCAAACTGTAAACGTGCAGCAATGTTTTTTTTGGACAGTAGTTGCTTCCTCTGTGGTATCCTCCCATGAAATCCATTCTTGTTTAGTGTTTTACATATCGTAGATTCGCTAACAGGGATGTTAGCATATGACAGAGACTTTTGTAAGTCTTTAGCTGACACTCTAGGATTCTTCTTCACCTCATTGAGCAGTCTGAGCTGTGCTTTTGCAGTCATCTTTAAAGGACGGTCACTCCTAGGGAGAGTAGCAGCAGTTCTGAACTTTATCCTTTTATAGACAATTTTTCTTACCGTGGACTGATGAACAGCAAGGCTTTTGGAGATACTTTTATAACCATTTCCAGCTTCATGCAAGTCAACAATTCTTAATTGTAGGTCTTCTGAGAGCTCTTTTGTGTGAGGTATCATTCACATGAGGCAATGCTTCTTGTGAAAAGCAAACCCAGAACTGGCGTGCGTTTTTTATATGGCAGGGCAGCTGTAACCAACTCCTCCAATCTCATTTCATTGACTGGACTCCAGTTGGCTGACACCTCATTCCAATTAGCTCTTGGAGATGTCATTAGTCTAAGGGTTCACATACTTTTTCCACCTGCACTGTGAATGTTTACATGGTGTGTTCAATAAAAACATGGTAACATTTAATTCTTTGTAGTTTAAGCAGACTGTGATTGTCTATTGTTGTGACTTAGATGAAGATCAGATCATATTTTATGAACAATTTGTGTAGAAATCCATATCATTCCAAAGGGTTCACATACTTTTTATTGCAACTGTATAAGGTCTCACAGCTGATAATGCATCTCAGAGCAAAAACCAAGATAGGGAGGGAAGAACTGCCTCCAGAGCTTGGAGACAGGATTGTGTGGAGGCACAGAGAAGGGTAGAAAACATGGCAATACATGGCACATGCTCCCAAACACACAATAATAACATTTTCTTATTTTTTATTTATTTATTTATTATAGAACCTTAATGTAATAAAAACACGAGACTAGAGAGTGGAGATAAGCCGAGGCCTGTTTATTTAAACTCAAACCAACTTTAATATACTCAAAATATTAACCATATAAATACCATGAGCCTAGTCATAATCTCAGACTCGTTTAAACCATCAATACATCAGAGTCCATCCCATCCCAGGATGACTATATCAACCACCCTGCACAGACCTCGACTTTAAAAACACAATTGGGGTGGGGGTGGGGGGGGAACAAACTAGTCCAGGCTCCCAGGGCAGGTGAGGCAAACAGGCAAACCAGCCTATAGAGCCTGGACACTTATAGCCCCCCAATCCCACTAATCCACCAATGATTCACTGTCACCAGGGCTCGGGCAAACTTTGCTCGATCCCAGTGACATCATAGGTCATTAAGATGACCAATTAAAGACATCACCGGGCAGAATTAAAATTCTGCCCAGCGATCCTCAGAGGAGAGCGGGAAAAATTTCCCTACAAAACCTCTTGACTAAAAATAACCTCTAATCACTGGGCAGAGAACTGACCTCTCAGTGACCAGAGCCCATACACAGCAAATGCAAGTATTGCCATGTGTATCCCTCATAATGTCCGGGGTTCCTTCATCTCTGCAGCACTGAAAGTTCCCAAGAGCACAGTGCCCTCCATAATTCTTAAATGGAAGATGTTTGAAACAACCAGAGTCAGTGGTGTACCGCCAATAGAGGCAGGCCACGTAGCTGCTACGGGGCCGTGGGGAAAAGGGGCCTGCAGTGGTGGATAGGCCCTGCCACTTAATTACACTCATTACGTCCAGCTCCTTATAGTTTCCCTACCATCAGTGGAGAAAGCTAAAGGAACTGTGATTATGTCATCACAGGTCCTGTACATCTAGTAAAGGAACTGCACAAAGAATGGTGTAGTTCCTAGGTCAGATAGGAGCATCTGCCAGGACCTGTGATGACATCATCATCATCATCACTGGTCCTATATATCATCTAGTAAAAGAACTGGACAGAGTATCATCACAGGTCCTTCAACCCCCTACAACATGGAAGATGGTAAAGGCTAAATAATATACTCGGTAAGGACCTCCTGATGTCACAGTAACACGTGACATTCTTAGGTCTGGTGGCTCAGAAGCAGGCGCTCTCTTGTATCACAGGCACTGGCAGGCTGTTTGCAGAGTAGGAAGGTCAGGTCACGGATGCTTGCTCAGCAGTGTCAGTAACCAGGAGGGCGGAGAGAGTGTGTCTGTCAGTGCAGGAGAGGTAAAAATGCATCGGATCAGAAATGAAGATCCTGTGTCTGCAGTGCTGCGTAGTGAGTATACTATGGGTAAGGCTACAATCACACAGCTGTGGTGCCGCCGTACCTGTGTTGCGGACTGCAAACCTGTGTTGCGGACGGCACCAGTTGTGTGAACTCTGATACATTGACTTCAATGGGACCGCGATCTGCATGACGCAGTCAAAGATAGGATATGTCCTCAACACAGGCACAGCAGCCGCACATGTGAATGTGGTCTAACCCTGCTGACAGACTGCCTGTAACATACACGCTGCTATCTATATGGGGAGACCACATTGTATGTAACATACAGGCTGCTATCTGTACGGGGAGACCACATTGTATGTAACATACAGGCTACTCTCTGTATGGGGAGACCACATTGTATGTAACATACAGGCTGCTATCTGTACGGGGAGACCACATTGTATGTAACATACAGGCTACTCTCTGTATGGGGAGACCACATTGTATGTAACATACAGGCTGCTATCTGTACGGGGAGACCACATTGTATGTAACATACAGGCTACTCTCTGTATGGGGAGACCACATTGTATGTAACATACAGGCTGCTATCTGTACGGGGAGACCACATTGTATGTAACATACAGGCTACTCTCTGTATGGGGAGACCACATTGTATGTAACATACAGGCTGCTATCTGTACGGGGAGACCACATTGTATGTAACATACAGGCTACTCTCTGTATGGGGAGACCACATTGTATGTAACATACAGGCTGCTCTCTGTACGGGGAGACCACATTGTATGTAACATACAGGCTACTCTCTGTATGGGGAGACCACATTGTATGTAACATACAGGCTGCTATCTGTACGGGGAGACCACATTGTATGTAACATACAGGCTACTCTCTGTATGGGGAGACCACATTGTATGTAACATACAGGCTGCTATCTGTACGGGGAGACCACATTGTATGTAACATACAGGCTACTCTCTGTATGGGGAGACCACATTGTATGTAACATACAGGCTGCTATCTGTACGGGGAGACCACATTGTATGTAACATACAGGCTACTCTCTGTATGGGGAGACCACATTGTATGTAACATACAGGCTGCTCTCTGTACGGGGAGACCACATTGTATGTAACATACAGGCTACTCTCTGTATGGGGAGACCACATTGTATGTAACATACAGGCTGCTATCTGTACGGGGAGACCACATTGTATGTAACATACAGGCTACTCTCTGTATGGGGAGACCACATTGTATGTAACATACAGGCTGCTATCTGTACGGGGAGACCACATTGTATGTAACATACAGGCTACTCTCTGTATGGGGAGACCACATTGTATGTAACATACAGGCTGCTATCTGTACGGGGAGACCACATTGTATGTAACATACAGGCTACTCTCTGTATGGGGAGACCACATTGTATGTAACATACAGGCTGCTATCTGTACGGGGAGACCACATTGTATGTAACATACAGGCTACTCTCTGTATGGGGAGACCACATTGTATGTAACATACAGGCTGCTATCTGTACGGGGAGACCACATTGTATGTAACATACAGGCTACTCTCTGTATGGGGAGACCACATTGTATGTAACATACAGGCTGCTATCTGTACGGGGAGACCACATTGTATGTAACATACAGGCTACTCTCTGTATGGGGAGACCACATTGTATGTAACATACAGGCTGCTATCTGTACGGGGAGACCACATTGTATGTAACATACAGGCTACTCTCTGTATGGGGAGACCACATTGTATGTAACATACAGGCTGCTCTCTGTACGGGGAGACCACATTGTATGTAACATACAGGCTACTCTCTGTATGGGGAGACCACATTGTGTGTAGCATACAGGCTGCTATCTGTACAGGGCAACCACATTGTATGTAAAATACCAGCTGCTATCTGTATGGGGAGACCACATTGTATGTAACATACAGGCTACTATCTGTACAGGGAGACCACATTGTGTGTAGCATACCAGCTGCTATCTGTACGGAGAGACCACAGGCTACTATCTGTACGGGGAGACCACATTGTGTGTAGCATACAGGCTGCTATCTGTACAGGGCAACCACATTGTATGTAACTGTGGCGAAACCAACCTCGCCACTGGGTTTTGGAGGGGGCTGTTTGAAGGCCTCTTGCCTCAGGATTATGGCCCATAGTAACTTTAAAGGAGAAGACAGACCAGCCGCACAGCTTAAATCTGTCTGTAGAATTATATTTTATGTTATTATGCGTTCGGTTAAATTGTATGTTATGTGAGGGCACCCAGATAGCTAATATTATTGTATTCGTGTATTCTGAGTGCCATTCACCTAATGATATGCACTCAGACTTGAGCTATCTGGGGATATGTTAAATGTCTGTGTTTGCTGTGGGGGTGTGCCATTGTGTGTTTAAATGGTGATGTCTGTCCTGTTGTCTCCACATGTGTATTGATGATCTCCCTTTGTCCTGAGAGATAATTGGATTGCTTTCGGTTGTCTCTGGGACATAGAGGAGGAAACCATGATGCATTGTGGGGATGTGTTGTATCTGTTCTGTATTTGCAAAACTGTAATAAAAACCAGGCTGGGTGTGCCAGCACATCAGACCACTGCTGACCCTCAAGACGGAGCCTTGTCTCGTTATTGGGGGGATTCCCTATATGCTGTTAGAGACTGATTGCCAGGAGTGTAAGCTGACTGTATCCTTTTCCTGTTCGTCTCCTAGCAGCTATTCGAGAGGTTCCAGTTTGGAGTGCTATTTTGTATCCAGTTTGGGAGTTTGGTGTTCTGCAGTAGCTGTGCCTGTCTCTCAGAAAGGGGCATATCGCCTAAACGGATTTTAACCCTTTGTCTGCTGAAACGGTCCGTTACATTGGTGGCAGCAGCGGGATCGTTCCTACAGCCAGAAGGACAGCTACAGGAGACACCATTTCTGTGGATTCTACAATTTAAGGGCAACGCATGTCTCAGTACAGCGACCCTAAAAGCACCAGGATGGAACCAGCAGTGGAGTACAGATACTCTGTTGAGGAATTTGACCGTATGATGTGGTTACGGCTGAACTTCTTCGGACCCAATTGGGCTGAGAAATCCGTGAAGTTCGTGAGGAGTCTAGTGTTCAAGACCCTACTATACCGGGCAGAAGGTGACGGTCAGCTGCCACGTTGGGTGGACCTCCATCGGAAGTTACAGTTGCGGGACAGAGGGAGCCCAGTCTCCATTCCCCAGCGACAGTGTGAAGTGCAGGGAGGGGAGAGCAGCAGCCTCCCTCCCCAGCGGCAGGCTGAGTTACAGGGGGCAGAGGTAGTTGTTCCTGCCCCCCAGCAGCAGCATGATTTTTTGGGAATTGGGAGCCTAGTCTCCATTCCCCAGCGGCCGTGTGATGTACAGGGAATTGGGAGCCGAGTCTCCATTCCCCAGCGGTAGGCGGAGTTACAGGGGGCAGAGACAGTCGGTCCTGTCCCCCAGCAGCAGCAGGATTTGTTGGGAACTGGGAGCCTAGTCTCCATTCCCCAGCGGCAGCTTAACGCACCAGGGGGAGACAGTAAGCCCCACAACTGTGCAGATGGAACCGTGGTCTCTGCACTCACAGCACAGGGGGTAGGGACAGTCAGTCCTGTCCCCCAGCAACAGGGCTGTTTAGTCAAAGAGCAGACAGTCGGTCTCCCCCTCAAACAACCAGATCCCCAGCCATCTCTGCAGGGATACCAGGAGGAGGAGGTAAGCGAGCCCTCCCCTTCCCAGCTACTTCCCAACCGAGTTCTGGGGGCAGGGGATGAGCCTGCAATACCCACTAATCCCTTCCCAGCGGAAGAGCTGGCATCAGGGCAGAGAGCCGCTAGCCTCTGCTCCACCGACCCCCTTGTTACAGGACTGGCTTGTACCCCCCTCACCCCAGCGAAAGAGCTGGCATCTGGGCAGAGCGCAGTCGGCCTCTGCCCACCAAGTACCTACAGCTCCAAGCTGGAGAACCACAAAGCAAGGAGTAGCAGATGCCCACTCAACAGCTGGGGACATACAGAACAGAGCCAGGCCCTAAGATTCAACAGGTCCAATATTGGGTTGTGGGTGGGCTGCCAGACTAACTCAGGTACCGACCGGCGTGAGGTCAGGTATCTGGTTAGTCTTTCCTGGGGGGAGGGGGGGGGGGGAGATGTGTGGCGAAACCAACCTCGCCACTGGGTTTTGGAGGGGGCTGTTTGAAGGCCTCTTGCCTCAGGATTATGTCCCATAGTAACTTTAAAGGAGAAGACAGACCGGCCGCACAGCTTAAATCTGTCTGTAGAATTGTATTTTATGTTATTATGCGTTCGGTTAAATTGTATGTTATGTGAGGGCACCCAGATAGCTAATATTATTGTATTCGTGTATTCTGAGTGCCATTCACCTAATGATATGCACTCAGACTTGAGCTATCTGGGGATATGTTAAATGTCTGTGTTTGCTGTGGGGGTGTGCCATTGTGTGTTTAAATGGTGATGTCTGTCCTGTTGTCTCCACATGTGTATTGGTGATCTCCCTTTGTCCTGAGAGATAATTGGATTGCCTTCGGTTGTCTCTGGGACAGAGAGGAGGAAACCATGATGCATTGTGGGGATGTGTTGTATCTGTTCTGTATTTGCAAAACTGTAATAAAAACCAGGCTGGGTGTGCCAGCACATCAGACCACTGCTGACCCTCAAGACGGAGCCTTGTCTCGTTATTGGGGGGATTCCCTATATGCTGTTAGAGACTGATTGCCAGGAGTGTAAGCTGACTGTACGCTTTTCCTGTTCGTCTGCTGACAGCTATTCGCGAGGTTCCAGTTTGGAGTGCTATTTTGTATCCAGTTCGTGAGGTTGGTGTTCTCCAGTAGCTGTGCCTGTCTCTCAGAAAGGGGCATATCGCCTAAACGGATTTTAACCCCATTGTCTGCTGAAGCGGTCTGTTACAGTAACATACCAGCTGCTATCTGTATGGGGAGACCACAGGCTACTATCTGTACGGGGAGACCACATTGTGTGTAGCATACAGGCTGCTATCTGTACGGGGCAACCACATTGTATGTAACATATAGGCTGCTCTCTGTACGGGGAGATCACATTGTATATAACATACAGGCTGCTATCTGTACGGGGAGACCACATTGTATGTAACATACACGCTGCTGTCTGTATAAGGAGACCACATTGTATGTAAGATACAGGCTGCTATCTGTACGGGGAGACCACATTGTATGTAACATACACGCTGCTGTCTGTATAAGGAGACCACATTGCATGTAAGATACAGGCTGCTATCTGTACGGGGCGACCACATTGTATGTAACATACAGGCTTCTATCTGTACAGGGAGACCACATTGTATGTAACATACAGGCTGCTATCTGTATGGGGAGACCACATTGTATGTAACATACAAGCTGTACGGGGCGACCACATTGTATGCAACATACAGGCTGCTATCTGTACGGGACGACCACATTGTATGTAACATACAGGCTGCTATCTGTATGGGGAGACCACATTGTATGTAACATACAGGCTGCTGTCTGTACGGGGCAACCACATTGTATGTAACATACAGGCTGCTCTCTGTACGGGGAGACCACATTGTATGTAACATACAGGCTGCTCTCTGTACGGGGCGACCACATTGTATGTAACATACAGGCTGCTGTCTGTACTGGGCGACCACATTGCATGTAACATACAGGCTGCTGTCTGTACTGGGCGACCACATTGAACAGCCTGTCGGATCCGTCCTGCCGCAAGTGTGAAAGTATCCTTACATGGTTTTATTGGATAAAATATTATCATGTCTCCAGGCCTGATATCTTCTAGAAGTTAAATGTCCCGGTTTTACTGTCTTCAATAAAAACGAATTGTTCTATCCAATTTTTAAAATTAATTTGTTGTTGTTGGTTTTTTTTTTTAAGTAACTGTCTGCTGGCGTTATTCTGTTTGCTAGGAACTTGTAGCTGTGCATGGAGATAGGCACCAACGTCTAGAAATACCAGACCTCCACACTAAACATCCTACTGACCAGCATTTACTGCTAGAAGGGGACTCCATGCATTGTTCAATGCTTTAACCCCTTCCTAACTGCCCAGCGTAAATATATGTTAGTTGGGTATTTAGAGATGGTGCCTGCTCGTGAGCATTATATACAGACAAAGCCGCTGAGGTGAAACGCGCGTCGAGGTCTCGCGCTTAGGGTCTGACATCCTTCCAGTCACCATGTCTTCAGGTATGTCCTGTGTTTAAATCACAGAAAAAATGCACCAAACGGATATGCCACTGACTATACTGGCTAGTCATAAATGCAGATATTAAAAGCTGAGACTTTCGCCAATATATTCCTGTCAGGAACACATCGGAGCCCACATGCACCACGTCACGGCTCTCAGCATGGCAAGGGGTCCTACCACTAAGCTACCTATGGTGTGAACAAGGTCTGAAGGTGATGTAATCCAGCTCACAGCCAAGCTTCCACACAACCGCCTAGCAGGACAACTAGTGCAATGTGAACAAAGCCAGACTGTAAGCCACACCCATACCAGACCATGTGATGGAGGCTACCAGGTGCAAAGAGTGTTTGAATGCCAGGTAAAGGCACATACACTACATATAAAACAAGACAAAAACACAGAAATATAGTGGCAAATCTGGGGGAGCTGCTCAACCCCTAACACTGTAGCGTGTTTTTCATTGGGGGAGCAGCCCCACCGCATGTGGACTGCAGCAAACGACTATCCCCAGCAAAAAATATTTTGCATACGATGGAGGATGTCGGCGCGGTCCACATGCACCACAAAGGCATCCTACACAAAACGGAGCATTGTGCGGATGAAAATATAATCATAAATCACAGAAGAAATGCACCAAACGGATATGCCACTGACTATACTGGCTAGCCATACAAGCAGATATTAAAAGCTGAGACTTTTGCCAATAGATTCCTGTCAGGAAGATATCGGAGCCCACATGCACCACGTCACGGCTCTCAGCATGGCAAGGGGTCCTACCACTACGCTACCTATGGTGTGAACAATGTCCTGTGTTTAGCATAGCATGGCATCCCTTTGGCACTTCTACATACATCCATAGTGGGTCCTAGATATCTCAGGTTTACCACTGTTACTTTTTTTCTGGATACCGATGAGATTTAAGGATTTTCCTTTTATATTTATTAGTCGTGCTGTGTATGAATTTTGGGATGTGAGGGATAGCCCATGGACACCAAGGTATGAAATTTCTGCATTGACAGCATATAACCCCATTGTGGTAATCATTCTTTATGCTATGCAGTATTGGTTGTCCCTGAGCTTGAGTCCCTCTCCTTTCAATTGCTACACCATCCTGTGTCTTATCGGTACATAGGCAGATAGGTGTATGCAGGGGCGTAGCTATAGGCTCATGGGCCCTGGTGCAAGAGTTCAGTTTGGGCCCCCCCCCTTACCTCAATACCGTTTCCTAACACCACCAGACCCCTGCACGCCCACCATGCTCAATGGCAGAACTAAAATCTCACCGAGAAAATACATTTTAATGCAATAAGTGCATGTACAGCTGCTCTCCATTTATTTTCTATGGGGCCGGTGAAAATAGCCGAGTGCTGGCTCGTCTATTTCCGTCGAGCCCGTAGAAGTGAATGGAAGCGGTGGCCGGTCATGCGCGGTACGCTCCCATTCACTTCTATGGGGAGCCGGCTTGGTGATGGCCGGACTGGAGTCCTCAAGCCACCACCTTGCGAGGCTCCGTTCTCGATATAGGTGCGGGTCCCAGTGGTGGGACCCGCACCTATAAGACAATGGGGGCATAGCCTAGCAATATGCCCCCATTGTCTATGATGAGACAACCCCTTTAAAGTGATAATTGACTTAAGCTTAGGCTGCTATGTTCACATGGCTATGGTGCTGCCGTGCCTGTGGCACCACAGCTATGTGAATGTACAGTAGTTGACACTTTAAAGGGATTCTGTCACCTCTCCTAACTCAAAATCGGATTTTAAAGCAGTCATGCAGCACAGATTACCTTGAATAGGCTGTGCTCTTCTATCTTGTAATCCGTCCAGTAGTTTAGGAGAAAAACAACTTTTAAGATTATGCAAATTAGCCCTGAAGGTGCCCAGAGGGGCGTTATGTTCCCCTTAGTGTGCCCAGTAACGCCCCTCTTACAGTGCCCAAAAACGCCTTCCTCCTGAATCCCTAACCGCCCACAGCGTCTCATCCCTCTCCTCCCCCTCCCTCACGTCCGAGCGAAGTCTCGCGCAGACGCAGTACCCACTGAGGGCTGCGCCAGTGCAATCTGCAGGAGACTGAGGGAAGAGCGAGCATCGGACGTCACTGGGCTTGGCGCATGCCCAGTGACGAGGATGAAGCTCCTGCCCTCAGTCTCCAGCAAATCGCACTGGCGCAGCCCTCAGTGGGTACTGCGTCTGCGCGAGAGTTCGCTCGGACGTGAGGGAGGGGGAGGAGAGGGATGAGACGCTGTGGGCGGTTAGGGATTCAGGAGGAAGGCGTTTTTGGGCACTGTAAGAGGGGCGTTACTGGGCACACTAAGGGGAACATAACGCCCCTCTGGGCACCTTCAGGGCTAATTTGCATAATCTTAAAAGTTGTTTTTCTCCTAAACTACTGGACGGATTACAAGATAGAAGAGCACAGCCTATTCAAGGTAATCTGTGGTGCATGGCTGCTTTAATATCCGATTTTGAGTTAGGAGAGGTGACAGAATCCCTTTAAGGCTACTTTCACACTTGCGCTTGATCGGATCCGTTCTGAACGGATCCGATCATATTAATGCAGACGGAGGCTCCGTTCAGTACGGATCCGTCTGCATTAATAACTTAGAAAAATTTCTAAGTCTGAAAGTAGCCTGAGCGGATCCGTTCAGACTTTCAATGTAAAGTCAATGGGGGACGGATCCGCTTGAAGATTGAGCCATATGGTGTCATCTTCAAGCGGATCCGTTCCCATTGACTTACATTGTAAATCTGAACGGATCCGCACGCCTCCGCACGGCCAGGCGGACAGCTGAACGCTGCAAGCAGCGTTCAGCTGTCCGCCTGGCCGTGCGGAGCGGAGGCTGAACGCCGCCAGACTGATGCAGTCTGAGCGGATCCGCTCCATTCAGACTGCATCAGGGCTGGACGGAGGCGTTCGGGTGCGCTCGTGAGCTCCTTGAAACGGAGCTCACGAGCGGACCGACAAACGCAAGTGTGAAAGGAGCCTTAAGTCAAGTCTAAAACGGGGATACATCAGGAGGCAAGGTAGTGGCAGTGTACCCCCCAAACTGAGGTGACATGCTGTACAGCCACACTACAGCAGTGTCACTCACCCAGTGCAAGTAGAACCCAGCCCCATCCCAATCTTGGGAAACCAGTAGAAACTGGCTAGTTTATACACAGACTACTAGCAACTAGGTCCTGGGCCCCTGGCCCTACCAGCCTGTAGCAGGAGTGGCCGACCCTTCCACATCAGTTAAGCCTCCGCTCATGCTGGCTGCTGTGCTGGTATCTCCCAGTCAGTCCCCATTCCTTCCCACCCAGCACCATTGCTCTGTAGAGCTCTGCTGGTCACGCCGCCTCACCTCACTCACTCCCTGCAGCAGGCATGCACAGCTTCACATCGACGTCTGGCTCACAACTCTCCCACACACTAACAACGGGAGCGGAGCCACGCCCTCTCCTGAATGTGCCTGCACGTACTACACACGCTCTGCCTCTGCCCCCACCACTATGTGAACTTAGCCGGAATTGTATGTAAATCACTAGCGCTGCCTGCAGACAGTTCTGAAGCAGCGCTTTCATTGTTTACTGGGACTCTGTCTCTCCTGGGGGGCCCCGTGGGCCCCCCTGACTTAGGGGCCCGGTCGCAATTGCGACCGCTGCGACCCCTATAGCTACGCCACTGGGTGTATGTTATGGTGTTGTATGGCCCTTTGCTTTTCTGTACACTGTATACCATCCTGTCTTTTCCCCATACTATATATTTTATAATAAATTTATTTCCATTTGTTTGTTTTAGTCTATTTTGAGCATTATATCTGCCAGGTGCCTGCTGTTTTAAATGGCAGGCACCCAAGGCTAATGCATGCAATTAACAATAATGTTGATTACACACATTTAACCCCTCAGATGCTGTGTTCCCACCGCATCTGGGAACTGAAAAACCATGAGCACACGCTCCCGCCCATGCATTAGTTCCCTCAGCGAGGATCAAGAGGAGGGGGGGGGGGTGTATTGTGTGTGCAGCAGCCTCGGTCTTCCTAAATGATCCAAGGCTGCCACAGCTATGTACCTATGAAGACCCTGCCTGCGCAGTGGAGCAGGGCCAGCGTCATAACCTGGCAAACCCGGGCAAGTGCCGGGGCCCAATGCTCCTGGGGGGGGGGGGGCTACTGAGCTGCTATTGAGCATGTCCATCAATATAGATGGAAGCTCTCATTGCTGTCATTTCACTTACGCAGTATACCTTTGGTGGGCCCTCTGAGTCAAATGAGGCCGGCTGCTGCAGAGATTCAGACACGCCCCTTCTACACAGGACATGCTGCCTGAGGAGAGAGACCGGCAGGGCTGGAGCAGAAGTGTGAACACAGGTTGTCAGCGAGTCTGCACTGTGAAGGGCTGGAGCAGAAGTGTGAACACAGGTTGTCAGCGAGTCTGCACTGTGAAGGGCTGGAGCAGAAGTGTGAACACAGGTTGTCAGCGAGTCTGCACTGTGAAGGGCTGGAGCAGAAGTGTGAACACAGGTTGTCAGCGAGTCTGCACTGTGGAGGGCTGGAGCAGAAGTGTGAACACAGGTTGTCAGTGAGCCTGCACTGTGACTGTCTCTTCTCTGTGGGACGGTGGGGGCTCTTTGATCTGCTGCTGGATGCTGCTTCATTCTATTTAGTTGTTTTACGCTGGGTTCACACCTGAGTGTTCGCGATGGAGCGCTCTGTATGCGCGATTGTATCGGCGTTTACAATCGCGCGTAGAGAGACAAGCGAACGCCCATTGTTGCGCTTTCCCGAAAGTCTATGTACGGGAACGTGCGACAAAACGCCCCAAAGAAGCTCAAGAACTTTTTTGAGCGTCGGGCGTTTTACAGCGCGATCGTACGCGCTGTAAAACGCCCAGGTGAGAACCATTCCCATAGGGAAGCATTGGTTTCTCCTTGTTGAGCGTTTTACAGCGCGTAGGAACGCGCTGTAAAACGCTCAGGTGTGAACCCAGTGTAAGCAGTTTGCCTCCATGACACCTGTCTTCCCTCCCCCCCATATCCTGTCCTAGCTCATCCTCATGGAGCCCCTGCTGTCTCCTTTCCTTTCTCATGTATCCAGAGATCCTGTTCCACCATCATATCTCCAGAGATCCTGTTCCACCCTCATATCTCCTATTGCTGCCCTGCACAGACCTCTTGCCACTACTTGTTGTATGAATCCCCCTATGAGCCCCTTCCACCTACTTGCTGTGTCCACCCCTCCTGTCCATCCAGGGCCCCTGTCTCACTCCTCTGCCTCTCACTATGGTGGCATCTTAACCGCATTCACCATAAGGACCTTCAAACTTCACGGGGTCTTGTGACTGTGCCACTCACCCGTACTGTGCCCCTTTATACCCTGCATTGTGCCTTCTTACCACACCCTGTACAGTGCCCCTAGTCATTCCCTGTACTGTGTCCTCTTATACCATTTTATCCGATCATTGTATGGTGGTTTTATCATTGTATGGCGGTGTTATCACTGTATGGCGGTGGTATCCAATAACTGTATGGCCATAACTGTATACCTTTCCCTGCCCATGCCACTTTTTTTTTTAACCTGGCATGAGCGGGAAAAGATACAGATTGCGGTGCTAAGGACCTTTGCGCTACATCTGTGTCAGAAATACGCCTAATATAGACGTATTTCTATATAATAAATGACCCCCTAATTGTATTATTATTCGGGGGTAGGGCTAATATCTTTCTATTATATAGATTCTAGTGTATTATACTGTGCCCTGTATTTCCCGGTAGAAAATGATCCTTGGGAAACACAGTCCTCATCCCTGACCACCAGGACCAGTTAGCACTCTGTCAGTACATGGCAGCCTCTCCTTTCTCCCACGCTGCTCCGCTGTGTACTGGTGCTTATTCTGACACTAGGGCTGGGTTCACATCCTATTTGTGCCATCCATTTATTGTATACCAAAAGTGTTAGGATCCCCGAATTTAATATGGAGGGATCCTCATGGGACTTTGATTATCCCATGTTGTTAGGTGGAGTTTTTTGGCTGGAATTTTCCCGCCAAAAGTGGTGGTCAGGGTGGCTAAATTTAGCCATTGTTGCTGGGTGAAGGTCAAGGGTCTGGGATTGGTTAGTTAGGGCACCTATAAAGGGAAGTTGCTGGGCAGATTAATTATTGATACCCAGCAACAGTTAGGGCATTGGGTGCTGAATTGTGGGGAGGGGGTTTGTTTGTATATATATTGTGGTGGCTGACGGTGATTTTGCTGTCAGCCAAGCCTCAAGTGTGGAGCTGCACTCTGCCCGTCTGCCCTGTGAAGTCGCCTGCTTTCTGCGATCCGGCCGGTCTTACCTGATGGAGGAATTCATCGCTGCCCTGTGGAGCCGTGCTGAGGAGGAAGGAGCGTCTGCTTGTTTTGAGGCATGCCTGTCAGATCTGTCGTCCTCCATGCCGGTGTTGCCTGGAACTGTCGGCGTGTAACGATCTAGGTTCAGGCTCAGAGTCCAGTAGCTGGAAGCAGCAATGCACAAGCAGAGATAGATGAGAGGCAGCAAGCAGATGGAAGTCAGGACAAGCGTGGGTCTATAGCCGAGGATGTCAGATAAGTGAAGGAGCACGAGCAAGAGTAGTAGGATGATACAAGCCACGGGTCGGTACACGGATGATAACGTCGATTTCACAGGAAGCAGCAAGGAGCAAGATATTGGCAGAGAGCACAATAATCTGGCAATGAAACAGAGTCAGGACATGGCTTTTAAAGGAAGTGCATGGGAGGAGCCAGGAGTTCAGAGTTCATCAATGAACTGGGAAGCAATGTATCTAGTACAAGAGATCCGACAAGGTAACGAGTCAGAAGTGAAGGTGGCTCAGCAGACAGAGCTGCAGCCAGGTACTGAAGCATTACTGGGTTCAAATCCTGACATTATCCCCCTCCTTCCATGACGGCCACTGGACGTCTGAGGACCTGGTTTGTGAGGAAACCTGTAATGGAATTCCCTTGTTAGCCTGGGGGCGTGCACATTTTCTTCGGGTTCCCAAGAATTTTCCTCTGGACCATATCCTTGCCATTTAACAAGATATTGAAGCTTGTTTCTATGAATACGAGAATCCAGAATACGCTCCACAATAAATTCCTCTTCACCCTGTACATCAACTGGTGGTGGGGGTGGCAGAATTCTTCCAGGAAATGGGTTTTCACAAAAGGCCTTGAGCAGGGAGACATGGAAGACGGGATGAATCCTCATACTGTTAGGGAGTTGCAGCCGGAAAGTTACTGGATTAATCTGAGCGGTAATTTGAAAAGGTCCCAAATACTTTTGTCCCAATTTAGAGGAAGGAACATGTGTCTTCAAATGCCGAGTAGACAGCCAGACTTTGTCACCAGTTTGAAAAGAAGGGGCTGCTCTGCGATGTCTATCAGCAGTCTTTTTGTACCGTTCCTGAGCTTCCCGTAAAGTCTCAATCAACTTTTCCTGAATTTCCTTTAGAGCTGTTATTCTAGTAGAAACAGCTGGTATAGGGGTTGAAACTGGCAGGTTAGGGGTAAAAACTGGATGATAACCAGAGTTCAAGAAAAATGGGGTCTGGGCAGTGGAGCTGTGCTTAGAGTTATTATAGGCAAACTCGGCAGTGGGGAGGTAATCCATCCAATCGTCTTGAAGGTAACTGACAAAACACCGCAAGTATTGCTCCAGAGTCTGATTGGTTCTTTCCGTCTGACCGTTAGTCTGGGGATGAAAAGCAGAAGACAGATTGATAGAAACATCTAGAGCTTTACAGAAGTTCCTCCAAAATCCTGAGGTAAACTGAACCCCCCTGTCAGACACCACATTATCCGGAATTCCGTGCAATCGAAATATTTCGCGAACCATCAGATTAGCAGTCTGTTCCGCTGTGGGTACACCTCTGGCTGGGATAAAGTGAGCCATCTTGGTGAGACGGTCCACTACTACTAAGATAGTGGTCATATTGTGTGAAGGCGGTAAATCCACCACGAAATCCATGGAAATGGACCCCCATGGTCGTGATGGAACTGGGAGTGGCTGTAATAATCCCAGAGGAGCAGATCGGGGAGTCTTGTTTCTGGCACAGGTCAGACAAGAGGCAACATATTTCTTCACATCTTTTTTATAACTAGGCCACCAGAAGGATCGGGATAAAAGATCTTCAGTCTTCGTGGCCCCAAAATGCCCTGCCAGTTTAGAATCATGTACTAGTCTAAGTACTTCAACTCTAGCACATTCGGGAACATATATGCAATTAGAATGCATCCATAATCCATTCTGAAAAGTTAGACTAATATCCGTTGATGGATTACAAAGGAGTGGGTCACTACTGTAACCATCTTTAAGAAGTGTTAGGAACTCTTTGGGTGTAGTAGCCCCCAGGAAGTTCTTTTGAGGTAAAATGGTACAGTCTGTCTGGTTTTCTTCAAAGGGATTGGACAAAGTTCTAGATAGGGCATCGGCCTTGCCATTCCTTGATCCAGGTCTGTAGGAGATCACGAAGTTGAACCTGGTAAAAAACAAAGCCCAGCGTGCTTGTCGAGATGATAGCCTCTTAGCGGAACGGAGAAATTCTAAATTCTTGTGATCAGTTAGTACAGTCACAGTATGATTGGCCCCTTCCAGAAGGTGTCTCCATTCGGAAAATGCATCTTTGATAGCCAGCAGTTCTTTATTGCCAACATCGTAATTCTTTTCAGCAGCAGACATTAGATGAGAATGATAGGCACAAGGATGAAGCTGCATCTTATCTCCAGTCCTCTGAGAAAGAATTGCTCCCACAGCGTAATCCGAGGCATCTACTTCTACAATAAAAGGTAGTGTGGGATCCGGATGTACCAGGATGGGTGCAGAAGTAAAAAGTGTTTTTAATTTGGAGAACGCAGCCTGTGCTTCAGGTGACCAGGAGAAGAGTTTGCCTTTCTTTGTCAACTGAGTGATTGGTGCAATGACTTTAGAGAAATCTCTAATAAATCTCCTGTAGAAGTTTGCAAATCCCACAAATCTTTGAACCTCTTTAATATTAGTTGGCGTGGGCCACTCTACTACTGCTTTAATCTTGGCAGGGTCCATACTCAGCCCTTTTAGAGAAATTATGTAGCCTAAAAACTGGAATTTGGATTTTTTCAAACTCACACTTCTCCAATTTGATGTACAGTTTGTTGTCTCTTAGTCGTTCAAACACTGTACAAACATGTTTGCGGTGTTCTTCTACATCATCTGAAAAGATCAGGATATCGTCCAAATAAGCAACAACAAAAACGTCCAATAGATCTCTAAAGACATCATTTATGAAATGCTGGAAGGTAGCAGGAGCATTGCACAAGCCAAATGGCATAACCAGGTATTCATAATGTCCATATCTGGTTCTGAAGGCAGTTTTCCATTCATCACCCTCACGGACACGGATAAGGTTGTAGGCTCCTCTTAGATCTAATTTAGTAAATATTTTAGCTGATCGAAGTCTTTCATGCAGCTCAGGGATTAAGGGAAGTGGATAACGATTCTTAACTGTAATCTTGTTCAGTTCCCTATAGTCGATGCATGGTCGCAGGCTATAGTATTTCTTTTCAACGAAGAACAGAGCTGCCCCTGCTGGAGATGTTGAGGGCCTGATGAACCTTTTTGTAGGTTTTCATCAATGTACTTAAGAACCCGCAATTCCGGTTCTGAGAGAGAATAAATACGACCAAAAGGTATTTCTGCCCCAGGCAGCAACTCTATGGGACAGTCATAAGGGCGATGTGGAGGCAATTGATCAGCATTCTTTTTATCGCAGACATCTTGAAATTGCCTGTATTGTGGAGGCAAATTGCATAGGAGCCGCTTCCTCAACTTGAGCTTCCTGGGTTACGGACTGACTCCGTAGACAATGTTTGTTGCAAAAGTCCGAAGTGAATGTTATAGTGAGTGACCCCCAGTTGATAGGGGGGTTGTGGGCAGCAAACCAAGAAATGCCCAGAATGACAGGAAACTTTGGTGACGCTATTAGCTGAAAACTGATGGTCTCCTGGTGATTGGATTCAATGTGAAGTTCAAGAGGAACAGTCTCATGTGTCACCGGCCCAGATGATAAAGGTGAGCCATCGACAGTCTCCATCTCAACCGGTGCCATCTTGTTAATCAGTTTTATATTGTGATTATGAGCAAATTCAATGTCCATAAGTTTCCACCAGCTCCAGAGTCTAACATGGCAGAACAAGTAATGTCACGTCCTTGCAGCAGGATACGGATAGGAATGACAAAATGAGAGGATTGAGAGCAAACTTTACTTCCATCGGGAATTACTGGTGAGACAGTCTGAGCGACAGAGTTTATTTGTTTAGACACTTTTAGATCAGTGGCAGCAATAGTTCTCTTTAATTTATTAGGGCAGTTGACTGCGTAATGTCCAGAATCTCCGAAATAAAGGCAAAGGTTCTCAGCACGCCATCTCTCTTTCTCTTGAATAGAGAGAGATTTCCTGATTGTGTCTATCTGCATAGGGTTCAGGTGTGTCAGAAAAACTCCTCTGTACAGGTGGACTAACAGAGAAACGCCCCCCACCATTATTACCAAGCTGTCCAAGTCTCTCTTTCCTTCTTTCGGTGAGTCTTTGATCAATACGGATACATAGCTGGATGAAGGCCTCCAGATCATTAGGGGTGTCCTACTCTGGAAAGCTCATCTTTCACCTGTTCAGACAGACCATGACGAAATTGGCTCTTTTGCGCTGCTGGGTTCCATGTAGTGTCAGCCACCCAACGGCGAAACTCGGCAGTATATTCAGCCACTGAGCGTTTCCCCTGACGCAAGTTGTGCAGCTTGGCTTCAGTGGTAGCGCAGCGGTTAGGATCATCAAACACTTGTTTCATAGCAGTTATAAACTCATCAAAATTGTTTAGGATGTCACTGTCCTGTTCCACATGAGGGGAGGCCTAAGCTAGGGCTTCATCAGTCAGGAGGTGGATAATAAACTGTATCTTTTTCCGTCCAGAAAGAAACGCAGTGGATTGCATTTGGAAATAGATCCGGCACTGATTAAGGAAACCTCTGTATTGCCTGCGATCCCCATTGAATTTTTGCGGTAAAGGCATGCGTGCGCTAGAGTCTGTAGCGATGATATCCCGGGAGCGCAAGTCGAGTATTTGCCTCTGCAAATCCTTGATCTCATCTTGTTGTTCTTTCACCATGTTGTGTTGACCTGCGAACCTGTCTTGATAAGTGACACCAAACTTTTGCAGCTCAGCAATTTGCTGCACAAGAGGGGACACGGCAGCTGCGACAGCGGACTCCATGTTTAGGCCAGATTATTCTGTAACGATCTGGGTTCAGGCTCGGAGTCCAGTAGCTGGAAGCAGCAATGCACAAGCAGAGATAGATGAGAGGCAGCAAGCAGATGGAAGTCAGGACACGCGTCGGTCTATAGCCGGGGATGTCAGATAAGTGAAGGAGCACGAGCAAGCGTCGTAGGATGATACAAGCCACGGGTCGGTACACGGATGATAACGTCGATTTCACAGGAAGCAGCGAGGAGCAAGATATTGGTAGAGAGCACAATAATCTGGCAATGAAACAGAGTTCAGAATTCAGCAATGAACTGGGAAGCAATGTATCTAGTACAAGAGATCCGACAAGGTAACAAGTCAGGGGTGAAGGTGGCTCAGCAGACAGAGCGCAGCCGGGCACTGAAGCATTACTGGGTTCAAATCCTGACACAATGGTTAATGAGTGGCTTCAATGAGCATAGATGACCCATACTGCAGAGAATAGATGTTCCTAATCAACAGTCACGGTCATGTTAGTAAAGACAAAAGGAAAGTGAATTAATGAGAGACTGACATTTTCTTGTTTTCTTAGACTGACACAGTTTATGAATTGGTGCCTTTTTCTGGAATGCCCTTTGTCATATATTGTCAGGCCCGATGTAATTTTGAATACCTTTTAACTGGCCAGATGGGGGAAGCATCTGAATTTGAGTATTATTATAACCAATGAATATTACGTTTTTGTTGGCTAATATAAACATCCTTTATATGATATCTAGGCTGTTTTAGATGGTATGTGGTGAAAGGCTCCAGAAATCACCACATCTTATAAATATATTTTAATATCTTTCCCACCCTGTATCCTGCCATGTTGGGTTAATTGCGATTAGACTAAAGGTCTGACCTGTATAAGGAGATTGGCGAACATACGGATGGGGAGTACTATGTACTCCGCTATATGGATTAGATGGAATAGAAATCTTTTCGATTCAATCATGTGACTGCGTTCCAGTGCGTTCCACTGGCCTGAAATGAACACATCCAAGCACCGGAAGTGACGGAACTGCAGAAATGACGTAGTAGCGTCTCATTGACACCTGGTGGGAAATTTTTATGTGGTGAGTATATAAATAGGGGGCACCTAGTGAATACAGGTATGGGCTGAATGAGGAACTTGGGACGATCGGATCCTGAGACGGACAACAGACTGTAAGTTGGGAAATTAACTTCCCTTTTGTCTTTAGTAACATGACCGTGACTGTTGATTATGAACATCTATTCTCTGCAGTATGGGTCATCTATGCTCATTGAAGCCACTCATTAACCATTGGACCTATGAGGTTTGAAATGAATGTGCAGAGACTGTGAGTTCTATTCTACTATCTTGGGCATTGGTGGAGGCTCTGCATGGGATATGATTTGTCCTCTACCATATATCTTTCTTCCATAGATGCCTGCAATGAACGCCGGATACACTATACAATGGTCCTGGTGTTTCTACCAAACTGTCTGTACTGAGTCCAAGTGATTGAGATCCCCTCCAGCCACTAACAAATGGTCCCCTTGACTATCTTCTGGGTATCATATATATAATAACGGATATCTCACTATCCATATTGATATCCGGCACCCACACTCTACTGATCCCCTGATGATCCCACAAAGTGGGGGAAACGCATCTGGGTATTATGAATGACGAATATCTGTATATCTGATGGTGTACTGTGTACCTAGGCAGCTGTATAATCTCAGCACTAGGGGTGTATACACAGCCCACCAATAGGCCCTATATGATAGGGTAGGGTGTATGTGTTGTTGTTTTTTGTATGTACATTATCTGTCCATCTTTAAGCACCTATTTAGGTTACTACATATTTTCTGACCTTCTAATACCACCCTGCTAGGGCTGTGTGAGGACTAGAATAACCCAGGATCGAGGACAGGGAGTCCCCACCACAGGGGTCGTCCCTGGGCTGAGGAACAGACCAACGAGAGACAACAGGGACAGTTTCCCTATATCCCCTGGTACCTCAAGAGGTGCTTACTGTGGACTTATCTGAGTGGACCCTCAGTGATTACCGTCCTTTTTGTTTATTGACTTTTCGTTTTTAAAGGATTGAAATTAAATATATACATTTTAAGGGTTATATGATTTGCTGGACCTAGATACATTTTCTAAACCTGAGCACCACCTGCATGACCAGGCATCTAAATGCAAATCACGAGCTGCAGTGGAGTAAACACCTCAAAAACCACAAAAGATCTCAGGCTCCTCCTGCTCCCTCTTCTGCTGTGGTGTTGGCCACTTCCTTCCCCTCTGGAGTGACAGTGGCACCTGCTACCTCGCAAACAGAGGATGTGGCAGCAACACCACCATCTCCACCACCATCACCAACCATCTCCACACTGTTCCATGGAAGTGTTCAGCTGTCCATCCCCCAAACACTGGAGAGAAAGAGGAAGTACCCCCCTACCCATCCGCGTTCCCTGGCCCTGAATGCCAGCATTTCAAAATTCCTGGCCTTTGAAATGCTGTCATTCCGTCTGGTGGAGACAGACACTTTTAAATATGTTATGGCGGTGGCTGTCTCACAGTACGTGGTTCCCAGTCGCCACTAATTTTCCAGGCGTCTAGACGAGCCATCCCTGCCCTGCACAACCAAGTGGTGGACAAAAATAAGGTGCGCAACGCCTTCTTTGGCAAGGTCAACATAACTAACGATATGTGGACCAGTAAGCACGGGCAGGGACATTATATCTCCCTAACTGCACACTGGGTAAATGCAGTGGCGGCTGGGCCTGAGGCAGATAGCAGTTTGGCACATGTCCTACCGCCACAGAGGATTGCAGGACATTTCTCGTTGCCTCCTGTTGCCTCCTCCTCCTACTCCGCTTCCTCCTCTACCGCCTCCTCATCTGGTCAGCATGACACCTTCACCAACAACTTCAGCACAGCCAGGGGGAAATGATAGCAGGCTGTTTTGAAACTCATCTGTTGGGGGAAAAAACCCACACCGCGCAGGAGCTGTGGATGGGCATGGAACAACAGACTGATGAGTAGTTGGTGCAGCTGAGCCTCAAGCCTGGCCTGGTGGTGTGCGTTAATGGGTGAAATCTCAACATCTCTGGGGCTAGCCGGTTTTATGCATATCCCTTGCCTGGTGCATGTTCTGAATTTGGTGGTGCAGAGGTTCCTGAAAAAGTACCCCGATATGTCAGAGCTGCTGCAGAAAGTGCGGTCCGTCTGTGCTCGCTTTCGGCGTTCTCACCCTGCTGTTGCTCGCTTGTCTGCACTGCAGCGTAACTTCAGCCTTCCCGCTCACCGCCTCATATGCGACATACCCACAAGTTGGAACTCCTTGCTGGAGAGACTGTGCGAGTAGTGGAGTTTCAGCTGCAGCACGCACCGGTGAGTCGCTCTGAGGAACAGCACCACTGCACCACCAACGAGTGGGCCCCCATGCGGGACGCGTGTGCCGTGTTGCGCTGTTTCAAGTACTCCACCAACAGGGCCAGGGCCGATGACACAGTCCTCAGAGTTACTATCCCACTTCTATGTCTCCTTGAAAATACACTTCGGGCGATGATGGAAGGGCATGTGGCACAAGAAGAAGAGGAAGAGGGATCATTTCCATGGTTATCTTATCAGGCCAGTCACAAGTGACTCGGAGGGTGGGTTCCTGCACCAACAGAGGCCAGGTACACAACTGTCCAGCCAGGGCACAGTTCTGTAGGATAAGGAGGATGATGATGAGGAGGAACTGTGTTCACAGCAGGGTGGCACCCAAAGCAGCTTATGGGCATCAATGGAGCGTGGTTGGGGGGATACAGAAGACACAGACGATACACCTCCCACAGAGGACAGCTTGTCGTTGCCTCTGGGCAGCCTGGCACACATGAGTGACTACGTGCTGCAGTGCCTGCGCAACGACCGCTAAGTTGCCCACATTCTAACCAGTGCTGATTACTGGGTGGCCACCCTGCTGGATCCCCACTACAAAGCCAATGTGATGTCCTTAATTCTGTTACTGGAGCATGATCAGAAGATGCGCAAGTACAAGCGCACGCTGATAGACGCGCGCTAATGGCATTCACACCTGACAGCGGGGGCTCAGTGGAAGCAAAAGGCGAAGGTAGAGGAGGAGGAAGAAGTCAACAACGCAGCTGGGGTACCGCCAGCACCTCAGAAGGGAGGGTTAGCATGGCCGAAACGTGGAAAAGTTTTGTCAGCACGCCACAACAACCAGCACCACCAGCTTATACGGAACGTTTTTACAGGAGGCAGCATTTCATCAACATGGTGGAGCAGTATTTGTGCACACGCCTACATGTACTGACTGATGGGTCTGCCCCAATCAACTTCTGGGTCTCCAAATTGGATTGCCCTTTATTCCTTGGAGGTGCTGGTGTCACAGGGTGCCAACGGCGCATTCGGTCTCCCATCAGTCGCAGACCTGCGGCTTAGCTTCAGGAGCAAGGATCTGTGTTTGGCCTCGTTCCCAGGGCGATTTGCTAGCTGGGAGGCTCCTTGCTCCTAGGTCTGCCTTGAGCTGATCACTCAGTGCTCGACTTGTCTGTCTGTAGGTCATGTGTCACTGGTCATGTCACATGACCCTCAGACCCCACTATAAATACAGGCAGCCTGCTGGCCACAGGTTGCCTGTTAATTCTAGGTTCCTGGCTATTTGTTGGACTACTGAATACTCGCCTGATCCTGTTCCCTGATGATCCTTTGCTGGCGCCTCCTGTACTGCGCATCCCTTCTGGTATTGTGACCGCGGCTCCCACCTGACTACTCTTTGTGGACTCCTCTGGTACTTCTCTACTCTCTTGGTATTTGACCCCGGCTTTTCCTGACTATTCTCTGCTCATTCCTTAGTACTACGTAGCTCTCTAGGTATTGACCCGGTCCGTTCATGTTCCGTTATTTGTCTTGTCTGTCTTCCCAGCACGTATCCTAAGTTAGCGACTGCCGCCAGTTGTCCCCTGTCATTAGGACTTGCGAGGCAAGTAGGCAGGGCCAGGGGTGAGGGTGGAGCGCATTGGTCACTATCCTCCCCCCTGTGTGTAGTGTACGTGACCGTCACAGCTGGCCTGCCCTGCAGCCAGTGTATTGTCCGAACGTGTGTTTAGCATGCCAGGGGGGGTGATTACAGACAAGTGCAGCTGCCTGTCCACAGCCAACGTAGACAAGCTCACGTTCATTAAAATGAACCAGGCATCTATCCCATAGGACTTGTCCGTACCTTGTGCTGAGTAGCCAAGTATACCGGCCGCACCCAGCCATTGTTATACTCCAGAGCACTTTCTCTTTGCATTCTCTTTTCTATTTCCCAATGTTTTGGGGTCTTCCCAAATTTATTAAAAATAAAGGAAAAAAATTAAAATAAACAAACAACAAAACAGTGTAGGCTACCTCCTCCTCCACCGCCACTTCCACCTACACCGCCACGTCCACCACCACGTCCACCACCTCCTCAACCTCCTACTCCACTTTGACCTCCCTCTGTTATTTAAAGTAATTTCCCTATCCACATTTGTTTGAAGGGCAACTGTCCTGCTCTTACCCCCATTTTGCTTCCTTTTTGCAGCCCTCTAGCCATTACTATAACTATTTTACAGTCCTTTTAGTGCACCAAAGTTCAGGTCCCCATTGACTTCAATGGGATTTGGTTTTGGGTCAAGTTCGGGTCCCAAACCTGAACTTTGACCTGAAGTTTGGTCGAACCTGGCGAACCTAAACATCCACGGGTCCGCTCAGTTTGATAAATCACCCTATATGTTCCTAGGGTCTCCATAGGAATTTATGTGTGGCAGCCTCAGATCATTCAGGAAGACCAATGCTGCCGCACTCCCCGCTGGTGGGAGCCTGTGCATGCCCGGAAGCACACACTTCTGGGTTTTTGCACTTCTAGATGCCATGGTCAAAAGTGAGGGGTTAAATGTCAATCACATACATTAGCCTGAGGTGTCTGCTGTTTAAAACTGCAGGTACTAAGCGGTTATGGTGCCTGCTGCGCTTGTGAGTGGATGCCATCTTTACAGACCCAGCCTGTGCTGGGTGGGAAGGGGTTGCAACATTATCAGTTTAACGTACAAAAAAAGTATGTCATATATGTTATATAAAAAGTATATGGATGCCTCAGACTGATGCCATACAGTTGCATCCGTCACCAGAGAGTTCCATTGTAAAAAAAAAACGTACACGTTAACATATACCTATTTTACCATACTCTACAGGATGGAAAAACGTGGTTTGCTACGCTTTTGGATGCTTTTTTTTTTAACAACATAAACGTTAAACGTATGTGAACTACACCAGTTTTCCTTTACACCACTTTTGATAAAGCTCCCTTTTTTTTTGCAAAACTTCGACCTTTCACAGTTCTTGTTCTAGGGCAATCGCTACAATCTCTATATAGAAATCTCCATGCTCATGAAAATTACTTAGAGGAATTAGGAATAATAGTAGTAATGCAAAGGCATCAGCTATTCTGAATTCACTAAATTGCCTTTGCATGTTGTTCCATTGGCCTACTTTCATAGATGCTGTACCTGGGTGGTGTACCCTTGTTCACTTTGGGGGGGCCCCTTCTAGAGATAGGTGCGGGTCCCACCTCTGGTACCTGCACCTAGCTGACATTGGTGGCAGATCAGTAGGATATGCCACCAATGTGTAAGATGGGCCAACCCCCTTTAATGTAAGAAATGAAGTTCAGACATCACATAGTACATGACAACCTCTTTCGAACAAAGCTAGAACCAGTCCTGTACCTCACATGGATCCAGAGATCTCCTCATTCATTGCTCTGCTAGATTGATATCAAGCTGACAGCTTAAGGGGAGTGTCTTTTCTGTTGTAGCTTCCTCTGAATCAGAATTCAGGGGTGTGTCCTTTGTACTGCAGCTCAGGGGTGTGTCCTTTGTACTGCAGCTCAGGGGTGTGTCCTTTCTCAAGGGGCATTTTCTCTTTCAGGGGACGTGTCCTTTCTACAGCATCTCTCCCCCTGTATTTGTCACAGCTTCTAATAGTAGATCCAGCTGGTGATAGTTGAAGGGTGGAACTGAGCATGTGCAACCACCTCAGTGATGTTTCTCAGGTGGACAGAGAAATAAGGAAAAGAACACACAGCAGGTGGCACTATACAGATACATTTTATTGAATAACTCAGTGACTATACTAAATTTTTTATTTCATGTAGCACCGCTCCATTAATGTGAATTATATACCAGATACTGACCATGTACATGGCTTTTGCTGATTATGGAAAAAAACAGCTCCTTTTTTCTAATCTATTGCAGTGCCTTATTGGGATCCTCCCTTTCACTTCACACATAAGCCTAAGTGGTTTGCCAAATTGGCAGCTTGTGTTGTTGCTGAACTCGTTTGCTGATTGCTTTATTACTACTAGCTATGGTGCCTGAGACCTTACTCCTATAAAAGACCCAACCTTGACTAGAGAGAGCGTTAGAATAAACTGTGCAGAGGTGAAGTGGCCAACTGAGCACCAAGGCATTGCCCAAGGGTCCACAAATAGCCGGAACCTCCAGTTTCTTAGTCACTCTTTAAAGAAGTACTCCAACAATACGCTATTCCTAGATATGTATTCCATAAGCTTCTAATAGATGGAGGTCCTACGACTTGAAACCTCTACTTTAAAGTGTAGCTGTCATGTTTTCATCACAAAATATCAATTTTAGGATATGTTACTGCTGCTGCCCCATTATGCATAAAGCAATCTTTAGTTTCTTCACTTACCACTGTTTTCCTTGAGCTTTTATCTTAGTTATGACTGTTTTGAACCCTACAATATGAGGATCTTCTCAAGATGGCTCCTCTGCCAGTTCTCTGAGGCCAAAACTGCCTTCCCTCACTTAAAGGGTTTCTGTCATCAGAATTAACTCTATTAAACTAGCTGACATTAGCGATGTGCTAATGTCAGCTGAACCTAACTAGCCTATTCCTACTTGTATCTATGCTCCCGTAACGCCAGAAATCTAACTTTTATAATATGCTAATTAGCCTCTAGGAGCGGGGGGGGAGGGGCGTTGCCCCGTTGCCCCTGCTCCTTGAAGCTCCATTCTCCCACCTCTGAACACGCACTGCTGCACTTGATTGACAGGGCCAGGCAGCCTCGGCCTCCTTCTGCCGGCCCTGTCTGCCATCTATCCCGCTCCTGCTCCATTCCGTTCAGTGTTCGGCGCAGGCTCAGTGAGTGAAGGACGAGCGTCCAACTTGTTACCACCCCTGCAGACTGCTAGCAATTCATTCATCATTTCTGGGAGAAATAATAAAGGAATGGCACAACATAGAGTTATAAGAATAGATGCTCCAGAATTGTTATCACTTTGGAAATGCATGAAACTATTAAAACAGGCATGTCAGCAGCGGTGACAGGTCCTCTTTAATGTTCCATAGCTGAAACATATAATATATCACTATAGTTTATTGATAAGACAAATCATACAACAAAGAACATATTGCATAATAATTTAATTAGCAGCAATACACGAAGGTACTATGACAGTATTAGTTCCCCCTGTTACACCTATATAGGGTATATTGTGCCAAAAGGTGTTGGACCAACGTGTCACTAATATCCTATAAGGCACACATATACACCCATCTATCTACAAACAACAATGCACAATTCCCATAAGCAGCCGTGCCAGTGACTACAGTAATGTTTCAGGAAATGTCCCAACAGGGAATAAACCTGATCAGCTGGAGTAACTACACCATATAATTGAGAATAGGGAAAAACAAACATCCATGAACCATTAGTACAAAAGTAGCATAAGGGGTCCATTCACACGTCCGTAAGTGTTTTGCGGATCTTCAAAACACGGACACCTGCAATGTGCGATCCGCAATTTGTGGACCGCACATCACAGACACTATAATAGAAAATGCCTTTTCTGGTCCGCAATTGCGGTCAAGAATAGGACATGTTCTATTTTTTTCAGGAACGGAATTGCAGATTCCGAAAAAACGGACGTGTGAATGGACCATAGGGGACAATACAGACCAGGAGCCAGGAGGGAACACCAACCCCGACGCGCTTTTCACCTTGTTTCCTCTAGGGGGCGTATCCTACCATCCAACCCACTCATTATTTATACCCTATCTGATTAATTTACACCTCCTATCCATGATTAAAAAATAGTAAAAAACCTGTGAAAGGGGCAAGGAAGTCTCATTTTCAGCAGCTAACGCCAAGTACATAACATGACCCATTTGCGATCACATGATAGATTTGCGATCATATGACCTATTTGGTCATGTGAAATATCGCCATCACATGACACTGAGCGCCATTTTACTAAAGGGCCAATTGCCCATGACCAGTCTCATATTTTATGGACAATATAAAACACCCAAAAGGAAATAAGATACCAGTGTTATATGGGTATTTTTACCCCGTTCAATCCAAAATTAATTAATTTAAGGCGCAAGAAAATATCTAGCTAATAAAAAAGTGCCGTTGTGCATAATACAATCATAAATTGTGATGACAGAACTACTATTAATACATTATTGCATGTCATAACTTCAATAACATATTAACATGATATAACAAACGAGTGCTGAAAGTGCGGTGCCATAAGTGCTGGTGCCAGTGCAAAGTGACATGCAGTGAATACATGCTTAAAAGGTGCTAAAAAAGTTAGTATGAGAACCACTTATATACACAATGGCCAACATTCTTGGATAGTGTATCTATTGGATTATTAGTAAGTCATGTTGTTTATTATCCATAGGTGCTGTATGCATAATCCCGAAAGGTCCTGTTCAATGATTTTCCATATGGATCCCAGTCCTTAATCACAGGTGATCAGAGGTCATTATCACAGACTGTATATAAAAGGAGTACCTAAATCCAGAATTTCTGAAAGTATAGCAACATGGTTAGACCGACAGATACCAATCAGATGTACAGTTAAAATAATTATTATAACATAATAAAAATTAATTAAAATAGCTGTTAAAAACAAGCCATACGTGCCGAGCAATGGCGCGGGTCAGAGGACCACCACCACAGCCGAGCACAGTCACATGTTACATCTAGAGAAATGGGGGCAAAGCTATTGCCCTAGTTTAATCCAAAAGGGGTTACCGTATTTAGGACAAATATCCACCTTGTCTCTTTCTGACCTAAAATCTTCTTCCAATTTCCTCCTCTCGGGGAGATCGTCACCCAATCTATCCCCCTAAATAGCAAAAGGGAGCTTTCAGAGTTGTGCTTTTCCTTGAAGTGTCTTGCCACTGTTTGTAGCTGTGTCAAATCCACCTCCTTAGCTGCCTCAGTTGACAGGACATGCTCTCTGATCCTCCTCCTAAATTCTCTGGACCGGGCCATGGCTCTGGTCTGTATTGTTCTCTTATGCTACTTTTGTACTAATTGTTCATGGATGTTTGTTTCGCCCTATACTCAATTATATGGTGTCGTTTCCCCAGCTGATCAGGTTTATTCCCTGTTGGGACTTTTCCTGTACTGTATTGCTGTAGTCACTGGCACTGCTGCTTATGGGAATTGTGCATATAATGTAATATGTTATTTGTTGTATGATTTGTCTTAGCAATAAACTATGGTGTTATATTATATGTGCGTCTTTGATTTGGTGATTTGTATATTTCCGCACATATTGTAGTTCTTTTTTAATGCTATATTTGGTGGTTCTAATGTTCCATAGCTGTTAAAGTGCATATATTCTATACATTAAGAGGGGATCTGCTTACAGTAAGGGCCCTTGTACATGGGCCGAGGATGGCGGCAATTATCAGGTTTGAGCATTCGTACAAATGCTTACTCCTGATAATTTGTCCTTGTAAATGCCCTGCTGATCACCCAAATAAAACAAAAATGTTTTCTGGTGATTGCATCTGTCACATGGTACCAAAAATCCTCTTTTGTCAGCAGCACATTGCGCTGTGTAAAGAGAGCTACCACCGGGAAATCAACTCTATGTGGAGTGGCGAGACACTCAAACTATGACTACATAATTAACTGCTTATAATATTGATTCTGATGGGCTCTAAGTTCGTTGGTAAGCCGTGTACCCGGTTGGGCTCCCCAGGATACAGCGAAGTCACGAACGAGGAAAGCAACCCCAACACCAGCTTTTGCCTAAACAGAATTTTACTTAAATGTGGCAATGAGCACGACCACACATGCTGAGAACATACAATAAATGTACATACACCCAGCCCAAAGGCTGAGACCCTTGTGCTGCACAGCACGGCACCCTCCGATGGATGAATGAGGAAAGTGCAGTAATTTACCAACTGGCAGGCACAACTGAACTGCCACACCTTACCTGTTATTACCCTAAAAACAAGAACAACTGTATGGGTGAATGGTATGGGCTAGCCTGCTGTGCAGCACAACAGCTTACAATCTTACCAAGCTTTCAGTATTCCCCCTCCCATAACTGGTCCTGTAGCACGTGCCTGAGTATTCCTCCTCAGCAAAAACGCCAGCCTGGTATGAGTTTGTGAGAATCTTATCAGCTCTCCAATGTGAAATGTCACTTTAAATTATGGAGTCCTTGAAATGAACAGTAGTGACACTTGTGGCCTGACACAAACAGAAACCCTAACTAACTACAGGTCTGGTCTCAGTCTCGAGGCACCAACACTGTAATGAGGTGTGTGCATGATCTTACTGACCCGGGTCTGCTTTACATCCGCTGGTGACTCTGAACAGAACAAATGTCTCTCTGTTGCTTTGTTCCTCTGCTCTCATCAGCGTTCCTGGCAGCAATCCTCCTTCCTCTGGACTGAATCGGCTTCACTTAGCTGCAGCTCTGGTCACTGATGGATGCTCTCACACCTGGATGCCGTCAGATTCACTGCTCAAACAGTTCCTTTGTGTCACCTCCCTCTAAGATGGCTGCTCTCTCCTTTCCAGGCTCTGTGTAAAACCCCACCTCTCTCATGAATATGGAGATATATGTGCAGTCTGTAGTTGTGTGTAGGAAACAGCGACATCTTGTGGCCGAACAGCAGAATGTCAGTCCAGAACATTTAATTTATTCCACACAGTGTTCAAACAATGAGAGCTGTTTCCCCATCTCACACGATTATATAACCAATATCAGAGCCCTTACTGATGCCAATTTGTAAAGTCTGACCAAGGATGGTGTTGGGTTTAATTATTATGTGCTTGATACCTGTTGAAATGATTTGTCCATGGTTTTTATCAAGCCATCCAAGTGAATTCATGGTTATCTTTTACCATTGTCTCTTAGTTTTCACTCCAATAACCTACATGGTCATTATAGTGTAGAAAAGAATAATGATAATAAGTTTCCAGCATGACTGGGGTGGGGTCAGACCGGACACATGAGTACCAGAGGTTCCAGACCCAATAATGGACCCCATAGGTCCAGCAGAGCACAGACTCAATTGGGGCTGACTTTGGAGCCTCAGCAACATGTGATCCAACTTTTTTGGAGGGAAATCTAATGTCTAATTGTAAAGAGCAGTGGGTGTGGACCCACTGGACCAACTAACCGATTTGGCTTTGGGGGAGTTGAGTCCTAAGGGGATTATCCTGACGATCTCCTGGCAGTGAAGGAACAGGCAATGCTCATAGTCAAAAAACGAAGGTCAGGCTAGGCAGTAATGGTTCAATACGGTAGTCAAACTATAGAGTCGATGAACAGGCAGAGGTGCCATCCATGGGCAGACAAATGGATAAGCATATCTTCACTGGAACACTAGTAAGCTAGGAACCTAAACTCAGGCAAAGGGGTGGAACAAACAGCCCAGAATAAATAGAAGGGTTAATTAGCACCTTAGGGAAGGTTAACCATTGCAGGATTAGAGACGTATTGCTGAATATTAGCCCCAATACACACAGAGTGAGTGGAGCAACACGCACACCTTCCCAGGATACCTGGGCAGTAGTGGACATGGGTCGCCAGCGTAACACTAAGGCTTCATCCACATTTCCATGTCAGTGTCATGTCCGCGAAAAAAATCGTACGTGCTTCATCGGTGAAGATGTCCGAGGTTGGTCCGTGTGTCCATTTTTGCCATCTATGTGTCTTCCGTAATTCACAGACGTTGCTCAGCTGAAAATTAATTTCCAAGGAATATCATATCAGTCTCCAGTCAAAAAATTACATAACACGGATGCCACCCGTATTGTGTCCTTGATTTTCAAAGATCCATAGACTTTAGTGGGTGTGCTTGGTCCGCATCACGGATTAAAGTAGTGCATGTCGCCGTGATTTTTTTACTGACCTATGGTCATTAATAAAATACTGAAATGTGAACAGGCACATTTAAATCAATGAGTACGTGTGCTCACGTACGTCAGCGAAAAACGGAAATATGGACGAGGCCTAATGGTATGGTGTTAACTAATGTCACTGGTGAAAAGTCCGATGGTTAGGTCTCCCCAGAGGGTTAGGGTAGAATCTGCTTATATGGTTGTGTTGCGGCAGCAGGATTATTGTGGGTACAGTGTGAACTGTAAGTTGGTTTAGATCATATTCCCCTATCATTAGGAATCTTGGTCCCAAATTTCTCAACCATAATAAAGCAGCTATTAATAGAACAGTACATTTTGACTACAAGTTACAGATGATTTATGGAATACTAAGCTTAGTCTCTACATACAATATAGCATAGTAATATAGTATTGGTATTATTTCTTGCTATTCAGTTTAGCGGCCTTGTTTTTTAAAATCAATGTATTCTTCCTAAAGTTTTCTCACCTTTTTTTTTCCAGCTTCTGGTCTCCATCCTTCCCAAACCCAGAGCCTCTCGTGATAATCCATGCTTCCTGATATGATTCTGTCCACATCCTTCCCCCTGGGCCTAGAGCAGTCACACTGCCTACAACTGCTATCAGCCATGGGTGTTCAGAGGACGTCAGGACCCTGGAGTTTATACCCGTGTCAATTAATTTATCAATAAATAGTGATATGAATCTCACAGTTATTCTCACAGTTCAATCGTGCTCCAACAATGCCGATGCATAGACAGCCAGCAATAAATTATAAAAGTAGGCAAATAAGGTTAATATCAAAATAGAATCAACACACCAGCATGACAAGAAATATGTAGCTGATAATAATAAGTGGCCGCCAATGTGTTGCGAATAGATGCCCCTTTATTCAGGAGAGAGGCTATCTGTAGTGTTCTTCAACACAAATTATTACATTCAATGCACAGATGTATGTGGCCCTTTTTTTATCACATATCTGTACAACTGTTCTAAAAAACCTGCAAAAAATAAATAAAATGATTATACTGTAATATGAGGAGCCTTTTGTATCTACTGAAAATCTGTGATCTTTATTGCCATCTGCTGGCAGCCTTGGAAGAACAGTAATAATTAATGATATGAGAAACATTAAAGGGTTATCCTCCAACCCCTATAATGTCCCCCCTAATGCCCAGGCCCCTCAAGTAGGTTAAACTTCTGATGCACGCACGGCCGCCGTTGCCTCTTCTGCGATGCTCGGCATGGCCTGCTATTGGCTGTTATCCAGTCATCTACCAATGCCCCAGCCACCGCCACCCCCTCTTCCCCCGCCGGTCACAAGACTTTTTTGACTGGGAGCTGTAGCGTTGGCTGTGCGGGCATCAGGAGCTACACAGGTGCCAGGGAGCGGGGTAAATATAACCTACTTGAGGGGCCAGGGCATTAGGGGGTACATTATAGGGGTATGATAAACCCTTTTCTGATGTAGACTTTTCTTATCTTCTCCAGGCGAAAAACTACCATAGCGACAGACCATGCAACTACTATGGGGACCAGGACAAGAGGGGGCCTAGTCTTAGTTGGGATTATCTCTTCTTCTACTGGAGGTAAAAACCTGGTTACCCTCTAAAGGAACAACTATTAGCAAATGAGGCAGTGGAAAAGTGACCCAAGGATCATTGAAAAGGGTTTAGGTAGAAACACTTCTGTCCTGTGTGGGGGGCCTGGTTTGATCCTTGCTATGGGGCCCTTACTTCTCTATGTACGCCACTAATCTTCTCCATTTGTCACGGAAGGTGTACAGGAAACAAGACAACACAAAATGAATATACGACTCACTGGATCCAAAACTAAGGAACAAAAAGGGAGACCCCTGCATCAGACCTGTCACTCTCCCTGACCGCTCAGCCTATGTGAAAATCCCAATGGTAGATGATCGCATATCCTCGTACCTCGACTGTACAACACCTGAACACCCTATAATAGTGAGGGGACACGACCACCGGCTCGCTACACTAGATACGGAGGGAGTCAGGGTCACCTGGGATCCAGCAAACAGAAAAACACAAATGAATGCACAACACTTATCTTGTAGAAGACTGGGAAGTAGGATCAGCATGCACACACACTCCAGGAAGTAATATAAACCGCACACTGATGCACTATGGGGAGGAATTTAAAGGGATGCAATCAGTACAACTACATGACAGCTGAGAGAGGCTAACGAGATGAGGAACTGAAAGCAAAACAAAGGAAGCTCAAGGAGGAGGTTCTGAAAGGCATCTGTCAGAGCTTCTCAGATGTCTGGTGGTGACACCATTCAGACAAGGCCGCTATGATGATTTTATTTCAGCCTTCCCTGGACTTTGCAGAGCTTAACAAAAAAAATCTTTCTTTTTCTATTTTTCCAACATCCTCCCACCTTCTCAACACCCCAATACTGTGCCCGCTGTACTCCCCAATACTATACAGTAGAAACAGTCCTGAAAATACTAGTAATACACAGACAGTGCCTGCTTCAAAAATTATTGGCACACAGTGTCCTAAAAAATAACTGCGCCCAGCAAATAGTGTCCCTGACACTAATGGTGTAATTATAATGTCCTCCAAAAATAAGTGTGCTAAACTGATGCTGTGCTAGGGTGCCCCCACAGTAATAAGGTCCCACCAATAGAAATAATTATCTCCCAGAGTGCACTTAGTGTTAACAGTGCCCCCAATAGTAATAATGCCCCCATTGTGCCCATACTAGTAATTATGTTCCCCGTAGTCCCCCAGTAGTAATAATTCTCTTTATAATGTGTGCAAGTAGAAAAATGCCCCCTTATAGTGTGCATCAGTGTAAAAAAAATATGCCCTATAATGTGTCAGTACAAAAAATACCTGCTCACCTTTCAGATCAGACCCCCATATTAGACCGCAGATCAGACCCCATATCAGACTTCAGATTAGACTCCCATATCAGATCTCCGATCAGAGCCCCATATCAGATCAGACCCCAATATCAGATCCTCAAATCAGGCTCTCATATCAGATCCTCAGACCACCATATCAAATCCTGAGAACCCCATATCAGAACTCAGATCAGACCTCCTTTAGACCTCCTTGTCAGACTCCCATATCAGATCCTCAGATCTAATCCCCATATCAGACCCCCATATCAGACCTCAGATCAGACCCCCATATCAGATCCTATATCAGATCCTCAGACCCCCATAACAGACCCCATATCAAACTTCAGATCAGACCCCCATATCAGGCCCTCAGATCGACCCCATGTCGGATCAGACCCCCATACCAGATCCTCAGACCCCCATATCAGACCTCAGATGAGACCCCCATATCAGATCCTTAGGCCCCCTTTATCAGACTCAGTTCAGACCCAAAGCAGGGGTGGACACAGACAGCAGAGGGCCCCTGTGTAAAGAATGTGCCCGGGCCCCCACACCCCCCATGACAAATTCTCAACCTAATCTATTCCCTCTTAACATTACATACAGCAATACAAAACCTGTATGTGCCAGTATAAAATACTCATATATAATGCCCCCAGAAGATGCCTCCATAGTGCTCCTCCTCCTTCCACATAGTGACCCCCATAATGTGTCAGTATAAAATTCCCCGATAGACTGCCCCATGGTGTCACCAAAATGGGTGCCATTATTAAATGCCCATATATAATGCCCCCCGGTAGATGCCCCCATAGTGCTCTTCTCCCCCACTTCTCCATAGTGACCCCCCAATATGCATGCCAGTAGATGCTCCCATAGTGCTCCTTTCCCCTCCACTTCTCCATAGTGCCCCCATAATGTGTGCCAGTTTATAGTGCCCCCAGTAGATGCTCCCATAGTGCTCCCCCCCGCTTTTCCATAGTACCCCCCATAATGTGTGCCAGTATATAGGGCCCCCAGTAGATGCCCCAATAGTGCTCCTTTCCCCCCACTTTACCATAGTGCCCCCATAATGTGTGCCAGTATATAGGGCCCCAGTAGATGCCCCCATAGTGCTCCTTTCGCCTCTACGTCTCCATAGTGCCCCTATAATGTGTGCCAGTTCATAGAGCTCCCTGTAGATGCCCCCATAGTGCTCCTCCCCCACACACACTTTTCCATAGTGCCCCCCATAATGTGTGCCAGTATATAGGGCCACCAGTAGATCCCACCCATAGTGCTCCCCCCCCACTTCTCCATAGTGCCCCCAATAATGTGTGTGTGTCGAACTGGCTGTACAGGCAGTATGTCCGCCCCTGACCCAAAGTAAATACTACTCTCCAGGTCCGTCATTCTCTTCTGCAGTCCCTGCCCGCTGATTTTCTCTGGGCCCGCAGAGTCTGATAAGCCATTCAATACTCCCTAAGGGTCCATTCTCACGTCCATAGAATGGGTCCGCATCCGTTCTGCAATTCTGCCGGACAGGTGTGGACCCATTCATTCTCAATGGCGACGGAAAGGATGCGGACAGCACACATTGTGCTGTCCGGATCCGCATTTCCGGTCCATGGCTCAGTACTACCGTTCCACGGCTCCCGAAAAAAATAAAACATGTCCTATTCTTGTCCGCAATAGCAGACAAGAATAGGCATTTCTATAGGGGTGCTGGCCCAGTGTATTGCGGATCCACAATTTGCGGATCTGCAATACACTACAGACATGTGAATGGACCTTTAGTGTTATGAATTGTCCTATAAGAGTTATGTTGTATGTGTATAAATCATGCTATGAAATGCCCTATATCATATACAATATGTGTCACATTTCAGTTATATAAAACAAGACGCTGGGGTGCAAACCACATTTCCAGAAAACTTCTCCCTGAATTTCTCCTGTGACCTGGCTTCTAATGAATGGAGACTAGATCCAGGATGTTGCCCAGAGGGGGTAATTCAAGTTTTTTGCAGATAAAAGGCCCCAAACTATCCTTCCTTCCAGCTAGCTCGGAAGTGTCAATAGAGATAATTTAGGTCACAGAGGAGCACATCTGCAGTCATCCAATGCTTGAGAAGAGGGCATTCCGTAGACCAGAAGATACACTTCAAAGGCAGCCTTGCCATAATTCACATTTTGCACTAAATAACTTAGGTCTTCTCATCAGTAAACCTGAGAGCTTCTTTGGTCTCAAGCGTCAGGATCTTTGGCTCATTTGCATAAACATGGGCATATGGGAACTATATGCAAATGAGCAGAATCTGCCTTGTTTTTCAGCTGAAAAACTATTTGGAAAATTTGCGATCTACACTACTCATGAACAGCGTCATCTATTGGTTTCATAGTCTTATGACAAGACGATTACTCTTGTCATAAGACTATGAAACCAATAGATGGTGCTGTTCATGAATCAAGAATAGATGTATTGTATGGAAGAAATGGAAATTAAGTGAGTGGAGATGGAATAGAAGAAGAGGTAGTGAGATTTTATGAAGAATTGTATGCAGAAAAATGGAGGGATGAGGTTTTGGAGGAAGATGTGCTGAGTGTAATAGACAAGAAGCTGAGTGAAATAGAGAGAGATTGTGTGATGAAGAATGTGAGGAAAGAGGAAATATGGGAAGCGATTAGCAGAGCGGCAGAAAACAAAACACCTGGTGAGGATGGATTGCCACATGGAGTTTTATAGTAGAATGTGGAACGTGATAGCGAATGATATGGTAGAATTGTATGAGTATATGTGGAACAATGTGCTGACGGCTGAAAGTATGAAAGCAGGATTGGTTGTATTTATTCCTAAGAAAGGAGATTTTAAGAATTTAAAGAATTGGCGGCCTATTACGCTGTTAAACAGCGATTATAAGATATATGCAAAGATGATAGTAAATAGGATGAGAGGGGTTGTGGAAAGCGTGATTGGAGAGAAACAGACATGCGCAGAAGAATTCATGATAGTGTATGTATGTTGAAAGATTGTTTGTGGTTTATATCTCTTACAAATGGTTCCTATCCATTTGCGGAACTCCTTCTTCAAAACAACTAGGCAACTATTTGCTTCGTTCTTGTGGAAAAACAGAAAACCACGTATAGCTTACAATAAACTAATAAGAAATCGTATACATGGTGGTATGGGTCTTCCTGACCCCTAGTCGTATTATAAGGCAATCCAACTAAAAAGATGGCTGCAATTGTGCATCCCTCGCTTTCGAACATTGGGATCGGACATAGAGCTAAACACACTAAACAGCTGCCAACTGGCAGGAGTATGGGGAGTTCGGAAACCTTACCCTCCTTTAGGAGGCTTGACGAAAGGAGTCTATTCGGTGTTTAACACCGTGTCTAACCACTCACCTCTTCTCTCAACCCCTTCCGTTCTCATACCTGCCTCACTCTGCCCTTTCCTGATACTCCCTAATATTACTAACCCCGCAGAGCTCTGGAATACACTTAAGGACTTAAATATCAGAGACCTTTTAGAACACACAAAAACAGAGTCTGACCTAGAAACATTATTTTCCCAGCGCTGGAAACAAGCTACTTTTCTAGACAAAAAAGCTTTCACAGACGTCTGCCTCAAAATCCAAGATAAGTATGAATCTGTTGATGGATCTACATGGTTTGAACAATTGATCCTAAAACGCTCCTCACTTAAACACATAATCTCTGATATCTACAAAAGTCTAGTGGGATCATCAAAAATAAACAAACCAGACTATGCTATCCAGTGGGAAGAGGATTTGGGAGTGTCTTTTAGCCCTGCAGAAATTGACCTTATACACCTAAGATCACACGGTTTCTCGAGGTGTGTAAAAATGCAAGAACATTCATACAAAGTGATGCTTAGATGGTACAATGACCCTGGTAAACTCTATAGAATGGGCTTATCACCGTCAGATATTTGCTGGCGCTGTTCTCAGGGCAAAGGCACACTCGGCCACATTTTCTGGTCCTGTCCACTAATTACCAGCTACTGGTCTCAGATAGAGAAGGAGATCAACAAGATCTGCAACTCTTCCCTCCAGCTCTCCGCAAGCTCAGTTCTATTATGGCTGCCATCTAAAGGCTGGTCCCCTAGATCATATGATTTGCCCACCTGGCTGGTCCAAGCAGCTAGGTTGCTCATCCCGCTAATGTGGCTTAGTCCAGACCCTCCCACCATCACCCAATGGATAGCACAAGTTGATCAATTATACCTTATGGAAGAACTCAACAGCTGGGCCAATAGATCTCATGCCAAGTTTCTAAAATTGTGGACCCCGTGGAAGACAGCCAGAGACAACTAGCTCCGCCACGAGTTCTTTAGTCTGCGCTACTCACTTTAGTCGTCCAATCAATACAATCTGGCACTCCCGCTCTGGCATGTTCACATTTTATAGACAATTGTGTCTCGTAATGTGATCATTGGTGGTTGAACCTTGTAGTGATGTGTTTGCTATGACGGTGAAACCCCCTACTATACAGAAATGACCGGTATCTCAGTAGCTACTCATAACTCATATCCCATCGAGATGAGACAAACGTCTTAATTAAGCTATGCGATACTAGTGCTGTTCGGAGGCAGTTCTAAACCTCCACCTGTTGGTTTAATGTCTGTGTACTAATACCTTTCTACATAGTCAGCGTATTTAATTTTCTCAGAGATCAAGTTTACCAGTTTGGCTGATCATTTGGACGGATGCATATGATTAGAATATGATCGGATCCTGTGTTCCATGAACCTTAATTAAGCATATCTGGATGTACATTACTCAAACATGTTTGCCTGCTTTGTAACTACCCTTGTAATGAGCAACTGTTGTGAAGCTCGCCTTTATCTGTATCTGTGTGATGCCTGTATGATGTCAATACATGCTGATGACTTTAATGTAAAATCAATAAACAGATATTTGTTAAAAAAAAAAGATTGTTTGTGGGATTGCAAAAGTCAGAAAAGTGGATTATATGTGCTGAGTTTGGACTTCGAGAAAGCATTCGATAGGTTATCACATACGTTTTTGTTTAGGGTGTTAAGATTAGGTTTTCCTTCAGATTTTGTATGGAGAGTGAGAAGTTTGTATGAAGGAATATATAGTAGTGTGTTGTTGAATGGGAAGCTAAGTAGAAGTGTGCAGGTCCATTCAGGAGTGCGGCAGGGATGTCCACTTTCGCCAGTGGCTTTCATTTGTGTAATTGAACCTTTGTTGGGGCTGATACGTAAAGATAAGAGGAGTACAGGTACCAGGAGGTGGAGGAAGAGAATGGAAAATGAGTAGTTATATGGATGATATATGTGTTGTATGTGATTCTGAATGTGCTATTAGAAGAGTTAAGATATTATTTTCAATTTTTTTGCGGAGCGTCAGCTTTCAGAGTGAATTGGGAAAAAAGTGAGTGTAAAAGTTTTGGAGGTAGGGACTTGAGTGTGGATATAGGTGTGAATGTGGTGACTGGACCAATTAAGGTGCTTGAGGTGAAATTTACAGGAAGTCTTGATGGGAAAGAAAGTTGGAATGATGTGAAGGAAAGAGTAGAGAAAAAAACTGAACTTTTGGAAAATGCGTAGTTTGTCCTTTTTTAGAAAGATTTTAGTAATTAAGAATGTAGTATTGCCAATTTTTTTGTACACAGCATATGTTTTCCCTCCGGCATACATGTGCGTGATACAGCTAAATCGGATATTGTTTGTCTTTTTTTGGAATTCTAGGTCAGAGAGAGCAAGGAGAGAAGTCTTAGTGAAGAAGATAGAAAAGGGAGGTTTGGGTTTCCCAAACTTAGATTTTTTTGGGGGGTGTGAATATAGTAAATATTATTCTGAAAGCTATTGAGAAGGATAGTAAGTATGCTTGTATGTGCAGATATTTATTTGGGAATTATTTGTTTAGATCAAAGTGGGGTGAAAGAGATTTGCGTAAGCCAATTGCTTTTGAAAGTCCTGTATGGTATGTATGGGTTGTGAAGTTTCTGCCAAAGTTTGAGTTGTGTGACGAGGAGGTTAGAGTGTTAAAGGATAAAAAATTTGTGACAAGAATGATTGAGAGAAAACAGATTGAATGTGATAAAAATCTGGTGAGAGGATGTGATGTGAAGAAGCTATGGGAAAAGGTGAGAATGAATGGTTTGACAAACAGGCAGAGTGAGATAGTGTGGCAGACGTTACATGGAGTGCTACCAGTGAGAGAATTCCAGAAGAAGAGAAGACTAGTAAGGAGCCAGGACTGTCCAAGACATGAATGGAGAAAGGGAAGGAGAACATAGTACATCTTTTTTTTAATTGTTTGTATGCTAGAGAAGTATTTAAGAAGTTAGGAAAGTTATGTAAAGAATTGACTGGAGTGACGTGTTTGACCTTTGAGGTAATGATGTTTGGGTTAGGATTTAGAGGTGAGAGAGAAAGAGTGCTGTGGCTGTTTATGGCGTGTTTAAAAGAAGTATTATGGGAAGTGAGGAATGTGTATGTGTTTAGAAGGAAAGAGTTAAGTGTGAAAGACAGTGTAAGGGCAGTATTAGAGAAATTGTATATGTGCTACTAGTGGGATGCTAAAAGGAAGGGGGCTGTAGATGCAGAAGGAATATGAAAGGTGAAAAAATGGATAGACCTGGTGGATTGGACGTAGGATAAGATTGTTATTTGATTATGTAAAGTTAGCAACTTGATAAGAAAATATGCAATAAAGTCCGATAATGATGAGCCATAAGTGTCCCTCTTTGACCGACCAAAAAGTTGGGAGTTATGTATTGGTGGAATGGATGAATATTTCATATTCATGTTTGAGGGTTGATAAAAGCATCCTGCATAAGTTGCCAGTCATATTATCCTTCTCAGAGATACCTACAAGAAGTTGTGCCTCAGATTAGAATTATGCCATAAAACTTTCCACTTTTTGAATGTACTGTAATTAGCCAGCCCCTTGTCACATCACTAAGAGGAGGCTGAGAAGAAGGCCAGCTAGACCCTTTATAAATGGCATTCTGAAAACCACACCGGGTCAGAACCCGGAGATACGTGTAAGGGCCCATTCAAATGATCGTATTTATGGGTCTGCATCCATTCCGCAATTTTGTGGAACGGATGCGGACACATTCATTTCAATGGAGCAGAAAAAGATGTGAACAGCACACCATGTGCTGTCCGCATCCGTACTTCTGTTCCCGCAAAAAAGATGAAACATTTCCTTGCCAGTGGTACTATACTTTTCCCTTTATAAGATGCAGTGCATCTTAAAAAGGGAATACTAGTGAGCGCTTCCATTATGGAAGCGCACACTAGTCTGCAGGAGTGAAGCGATGTGAGCGCTGTACTTACCCCTCCTCCTGCTTGCTCTTCTCAGGGCCCACGCTGCTGTGTCCTGGCTGCCTGCAGCGTCAGGACGTACAGAGCACACTCTGTCCTGACACTGCAGGAAGTCAGATAACTGAAGCACAGGCCCTGAGAAGAGAAGACAGCCAGGACAGTGAGAGTAGCGGCAGGAAAGGTAAGTTGCTTTATTATTTTACAGTCTGATCTGAGGTCTGATATGAAGGTCTAATGGGTGGTCTGGAGAGGTCTAATGGGGGGTCTGGAGAGGTCTAATGGGGGGTCTGGAGTGGTCTATGGGGGGTCTGGAGGTCTGACTGGGGGTCTGGCGGTCTGACTGGGGGGTCTGGAGAGGTCTAATAGGGGTCTGGAGGTTTGACTGGGGGGTCTGGAGAGGTCTGACTGGGGGGTCTGGAGAGGTCTGACTGGGGGGTCTGGAGTGGTATTATTGGGGGTCTGGAGAGGTCTAATGGGGGTCTGGAGAGGTCTAATGGGGGGTCTGGAGCGGTCTGATTGGGGGTCTGGGGGTCTAATGGGGGTCTTATTGTGGGTCTGGAGGTCTAATGGGGGGTCAGATATGGGGTCTGGAGGTCTGATATGGGGGTCTGGTCTGAGGTCTGATATGGGGGTCTGGTCTGAGGTCTAATATGGGGGTCTGGAGGTCTGACTGGGGGGTCTGGAGGTCTGACTGGGGGTCTGGAGGTCTAATGGGGGTCTGGAGGTCTAATGGGGGTCAGATATTGGGGTCTGGAGGTCTAATGGGGGTCAGATATGGGGGTCTGGAGGTCTAGTGGGAGTCTGGAGGTCTAATGGGGGTCTGGAGGTCTGATATGTGGGTCTGGAGGTTTGATAAGGGGGTTCGGATGTCTAATGGGGGTGTTATATGGGGGTCTGGAGGTCTAATGGGGGGTCTTATCTGAGGTCTGATATTGGGGCGGGGTCTTACATGGAGGTCTAATGGGGGTCTGAACTGAGGTTTAAAACTGGGGCCTTATATGGGGTCTGACATAGAGGTCTAAAGGGGGTTTGGTCTGAGATGGGGGGATCTCATTTAGGGTTTTATATGGGGTCTGATCTAAAAGGAACGGGGATTTTTGTAGTGACGCACTATCTGTGTGGTGCCAGTATTTTCAGGGGGGGTGTTTCTGCAGAAAAGTATTTGGGAGCACAGTGGACACAGTATTGGGGGTGGCAGGATGGGGTGTTGAGAAGGTGGGAGGATGATGGAAAAGTAGGAAAATAAGATATCTGTTTGTTAAACTCTGCAGAGACGAAGAGCGGCTGAAAGAAGTCATGGTGATCTGGTCTAACAGGAGAATAAAAGGAAAGAATACCTACATCAGAGAGGAGACGCCACTGGATGTAAGAGGAACATATGTGGCGTTGTATGACCCTGTACTGCTGTATGTAATGTTTTCCAAGTATGTCTTTAAAGGGGTTGTCCGCTTTTTTTTTGTATGAGCGCTGCCTTCTCTGCTCTGTTTACCTGCTCATCACTACAAATGCTACAGTGAGCAGGTGATCAGAGAAAGCAGCTTTCATATGAGGGCTGCCCTCTCTTCAAACAGCTGATCGTTGGGGGTGCCAGAGGACCCTGGCCGATCTGATATCGATGACCTATTCTGAGGATAGGTCATCAGTGGTAAAAAGTGGCTAACCCCTTTAACAGTAGGACTGGAGGGAAGGGGTTAGGTTGAGAATTCGGCATGGGGGCGGGGCCGTTTCAATATTTGCCTCAGGCACCGGAAAAGCTAGGTGCACCAACACAGAGTGAAGGGGAGGCCCAAGCTGAACTCTTGCACCAGGGCCCATGAGCCTTTAGCTACGCCCCTGGCTTTTTTTTTAAAATCTTTTTGTAACTTGTAGCTGCATCCTTTTATTTCTATAGTAAAGGGAATCTGCCATGTCATTTCCACCTATATAACTAACAGCATTGCCCCACAGAAGATTGCAAAGACATTTCAAACACACCTGTGGGGGTCATTTATTAAAGCTGGTCTTAATTATCCCCTATAGCTGGCGGTGGATCCTCTGGAGTTATGTAGAGGCACCAGCCTCTACATTACTTCGGGGGATCCACCACTGCTTTTAAATGTAAGACAGCTTCCTTGCTGTCTTACATTTAGACCATTTTCTACACCTAAACCAGGCGTAGAAATTGATGAATGAGACGGGCTTGCTGGACCATCCCAGTCCCTGCCAAGACCACGCCCACTTTATAGACCTGGCGTGAGCAGGGGAAAAAACACTCTAAATATATATAAAAGTACGGGGGCACTCAATATCAGGCTATATGGACCGCAAAAAACTTTAATTTATAATATAAATATAGATTTAAATAAATAAATAATACATAATAATAAAATACAAATATACTAAAAACACCAAGCTTAAATATAATCAATGTGCTGCAATACCGCATACGCGATCAGCTATATTTCTTTCTCAATAGTAAAATGGTTATGTCCATTGATGGTAGTAGGCAATTATTTATAGGTACAATGTTCATCCCGATAATAATCTTGGATTACTCCACTTAATTAGAGTCCTCCTCTTTTAGTCTCAAATATTCAGTTAATGTTGTGTCGGATCATGCATTTAATACATCAATATCAATATGTATGCAGTCATTTAGCTGTATGCAACAGATAGATTTAAGCGTGAGTGTTAGTACTTTACTACTCTATGTTCGTGTTCGGTCTTGTGTCGTCTCGAGAGTAGTTCTTTCTCTTTCGGCCTGCTAGGACCTACGCGGCATCCCACTTAATACTGCCGTCTCCTCGTGGCGTCCCACGTGACGGAGGCAGGTAGCAGAGCGTATCCTCTAGGTGCTAGCTTTTTGCCACTCCGCAATAGTAAATATAATCGGTGTGCCGAACTTCTTAATTTCCGATTTCCCACACGCTACCCCTATATTGGGGCCACACGAGTGGGGTATAGGTTATTTACGGTCTTTTACCAAACGCGTTTCGGGGCTACAACATGCCCCTTCCTCAGTGTTTAGGCAGTAAATGAACCGATTTCCTTTTATAGGGTAAATGCCTACTATGGCAATGTTCACTGGGATCATCAGCAGTCTTCAAGACATGGATCTCAGATCCAAATTCTGGCTATGAATTCACGGCTATAACTCCATATTTCCCACTGTGTTATTTATATATATATACTTTACTCTCTTTGTTGAGCCTGATCAATACTATATACAATTCATATAAAATTCACATAAAATCCATATAGGACTATATTCACATAAAATACATTTATTGACATGATTCCTATATCGCCAGTCATACACAATATCACCTAAAACCATATCTGGCCTAAAAACGCATATGCGTTATCTGTGCATTTTTCATGCGTTTTTTTCATATATTGATACATTTGCGTATCTACTTTCCCCTTTATCAAGATTAGTGACCTAACTAACATTTGATAGGTACTAATTTGTCTTTGAAGCAACACTGGGGAGGGGAGATACCTCTTGGTATCAGGGTGTCAAATTCAAAAATCCTTTTCGACTCCAATCTTGACATGTGCGCAATATGGTTTCCTCCTCTCCAGGTTTTTTTACCCTTTCGAGTGCCACATATATAAGACTGGAGGGGTCACAACCATGTTTCTCTTTATAATGTTTTGAAAGGGAATTGTTGTGCATTTTCAAACGTATACAATATTATCTAATGATATTATAGCCAAAATGAATGCTCATTGCCTTTAAGAATAAAATCAGCTTAGAAACATAGAAACATAGAAACATAGAATGTGTCGGCAGATAAGAACCATTTGGCCCATCTAGTCTGCCCAATATACTGAATACTATGGATAGCCCCTGGCCCTATCTTATATGAAGGATGGCCTTATGCCTATCCCATGCATGCTTAAACTCCTTCACTGTATTTGCAGCTGCCACTTCTGCAGGAAGGCTATTCCATGCATCCACTACTCTCTCAGTAAAGTAATACTTCCTGATATTACTTTTAAACCTTTGCCCCTCTAATTTAAAACTATGTCCTCTTGTAGCAGTTTTTCTTCTTTTAAATATTCTTTCCTCTTTTACCTTGTTGATTCCCTTTATGTATTTAAAAGTTTCTATCATATCCCCTCTGTCTTGTCTTTCTTCCAAGCTATACATGTTAAGGTCCTTTAATCTTTCCTGGTAAGTTTTATCCTGCAATCCATGTACCAGTTTAGTAGCTCTTCTCTGAACTCTCTCCAAAGTATCAATATCCTTCTGGAGATATGGTCTCCAGTACTGAGCACAATACTCCAAATGAGGTCTCACTAGTGCTCTGTAGAGCGGCATGAGCACCTCCCTCTTTCTACTGGTAATTCCTCTTGCTATACACCCAAGCATTCTGCTATCATTTCCTGCTGCTCTATGACATTGTCTGCCTACCTTTAAGTCTTCTGAAATAATGATCCCTAAATCCCTTTCCTCAGATACTGAGGTTAGGACTGTATCACTGATTGTATATTCTGCTCTTGGGTTTTTACGTCCCAGGTGCATTATCTTGCACTTATCAACATTAAATTTTAGTTGCCAGATTTTTGACCATTCCTCTAGTTTTCCTAAGTCCTTTTCCATTTGGTGTATTCCTCCAGGAACATCAACCCTGTTACAAATCTTTGTATCATCAGCAAAAAGACACACCTTACCATTGAGGCCTTCTGCAATTTCGCTGATAAAGATATTAAACAATATGGGTCCCAGAACAGATCCCTAAGGTACCCCACTGGTAACAAGACCTTGGTCTGAATATACTCCATTGACTACAACCCTCTGTTGTCTGTCCCTCAGCCACTGCCTAATCCATTCAACAATATGGGAGTCCAAGCACAAAGACTGCACTTTATTGATAAGCCTTCTATGTGGGACAGTATCAAAAGCCTTACTAAAGTCTAGATAAGCGATGTCTACTGCACCTCCTCCATCTATTATTTTAGTCACCCAATCAAAAAAATCAATAAGATTAGTTTGACATGATCTCCCTGAAGTAAACCCATGCTGTTTTTCATCTTTCAATCCATGGGATTTTAGATGGTCCACAATCCTCTCCTTAAGTATGGTTTCCATTAATTTCCCCACTATTGATGTCAGGCTTACTGGCCTATAGTTGCCCGATTCCTCCTTACTACCTTTCTTGTGAATGGGCACAACATTTGCTAATTTCCAATCTTCTGGGACAACTCCTGTTGCCAGTGATTGGTTAAATAAATCTGTTAATGGTTTTGCTAGTTCACCGCTGAGCTCTTTTAATAGCTTTGGGTGTATCCCATCAGGCCCCTGTGACTTATTTGTATTAATTTTAGACAGTTGACTTAGAACCTCTTCCTCTGTAAAGACACATGCGTCAAAAGATTCATTAGTCTTCTTTCCTAACTGAGGTCCCTCTCCTTCATTTTCCTTTGTAAAAACTGAACAGAAGTATTCATTGAGGCAGTCAGCTAGTTCTTTCTCTTCTTCCATATACCTTCCTTCTTTAGTTTTTTATTTGGTAATTCCTTGTTTTAGTTTCCTTTTTTCATTTATGTATCTGAAGAATGCCTTATCGCCTTTTTTCCCTGGCTGAGCCAATTTCTCTTCTGCCTGTGCTTTAGAAGCTCTTATAACTTGTTTGGCCTCTCTCTGCCTAATCTTATAAATTTGTATGTCATCCTCATTTTGTTTTTTTTTATAATTCCTAAATGCTATCTTTTTGTTTTTAATGATTTTGGCCACTTCTGCTGAGTACCACAGTGGTCTCTTCCTTTTTTTCCCTTTACTGACAAGCCTAAGGCTGGGTTCACACCTGAGCGTTTTACAGCGCGTTCCTACGCGCTGTAAAACGCTCAACAAGGAGAAACCAATGCTTCCCTATGGGAATGGTTCTCACCTGGGCGTTTTACAGCGCGTACGAACGCGCTGTAAAACGCCCGACGCTCAAAAAAGTACATGAGCGACTTTGGGGCGTTTTGACGCGCGTTTGTGGCCATAGGACACTGTAGTCAATCACACAAACGCGCGTTTACTATTACCAAAAACGCGCATAAAAATGCGCGACAAAAACGCGCGTAAAACGCGCGTTTGCGCAACGCTCAGGTGTGAACCCAGCCTAATGCAATTTTCTGTTGCCTTCAATAGTGCCACTTTTAAGTAGTCCCATTTCTCCTGGACTCCAATGAAACTGTTCCAGTCTGATAGGGACTTGTGTACCACTAATCTAATTTTAGAAAAGTCAGTTTTTCTAAAATCTAAAACTTTTGTTTTTGTGTGGTGTGACTCAGTCACTGTACTTATAGTAAACCACACTGACTGGTGATCACTAGATCCCAAGCTTTCCCCTACAGTAATATCAGATACCAAATTCCCATTTGTGAATACTAAATCTAAAATGGCCTCCTTCCGGGTTGGCTCCTCCACTACTTGCTGTAGAGATAATCCCAGTAGGGAATTTAGAATATCTGTACTCCTGGCAGAACTAGCTATTTTGGTTTTCCAGTTTACATCTGGAAGATTGAAGTCTCCCATAATGATAACTTCCCCCTTCAATGTCATTTTAGCTATTTCCTCAACTAGTAGATCATCTATTTCTTTGACTTGGCTAGGTGGTCTATATATCACACCTACACGAGTTACCTTATGATTATCAAGCTGCAAGGTAACCCAAACTGACTCCAAATTGTTCTCGCTAACTTGTATCAAATTAGATTTTATGCTATCTTTCACATACAGGGCCACCCCTCCCCACTTCTTGCCTACTCTGTCTTTCCTGTATAGAGAGAACCCTGGTATTGACATATCCCAGTCATTACTCCCCTTGAACCACGTCTCAGTAACAGCCACTACATCTATATTCTCAGAAGCTTGAACCAAAGTTCTGTTATGTGGCTGGAGATGCCAAGATGAGTTCATGGCAAGTTCAGTTTATATAAAAATAATTGTGAACATGAACGGATATTATATTTTAAAAGTTATTGGTAAAGATATGGGTTTATCTATGGGGAGTACACTAGCTTCCTCAGACATGTCTGTCTGAAGGAAACAAAGTTGTTTCATGGATAAGCTATGACGAGATAAGAATTCATATCCTTGAGACACACCTGCTGTATAAGGTTCAATTCATATATTCATAATTATGTTATATATATTTCTGTATGGTATATTTAGTTTACAACATATTTTAACCAATAATTCATGTAACAATGTATCGATTTATTATATATATTATACTATGTGTGTGTCATTTAGAATGTATCCTGTAGAAGATACAGGAGCATTGAAGTAAGTTTCTGTTAATTGGATTTCTGAGAAGAGTTAAAAGTTATTTCAAAACTATAGCTATTCATGGATGTAGATAAGTAAAATCTACAAGTTCCGATGTCGAGTATTAAGGCCATTATGTATGTAAATTTTTATCAAGTTAACATATATTAAAAAAGATAGGAGAAGACAGTGACTCCAACAAGTCTAGGTTATAGGTAATTATGTGTCAGGAAAAGACCTTCCTCAATGATGTATATTAAAAATGTTAAGAAGGTCATGTGAACATATTATTAGGTATTTAGAATTAATGTTTATGGTTGTGATATTCATCTACAATACCACAGTGCCATCTAGAGGCAGATGGACAATATTATATTATTTTATAACTTGTTTTCTATACTGTGTCAAGGGTTAATATGACATCATTGTATTATTAGCATGTGAATACACCCACCTTACCTGATTGGAAATCCCTAGTCTAAAGGGGATGATTCTTAGATAAGGGGGGAAATAATTACTTGTGTGCAGAACATCAAGAGAGGTCCATAGATCCATCCATTCAATCAAGACCAAAAGAAAAACTCAAAAGAAAACTTTACCAGAAGAAACTTTGGATTTTATTTTGGATTACTATGAAAGTTCTTAAGAACTGGTTCCATCTGAACTCTGTCTACCTTTGACCCGGTAACGTATATTGTGTTTACTGCTCGTTATATTAATAAGATATTTCTCTCGGGATACAGCCAAGAGTCCCCATACCGTGGGAATATATAGTGTTAGGTCCTCCATAATGCAAATTATTCTCTTAACAAAGATGCATATTATTAATGGAAGATCTGACATTATTTGAAAAGAGGACTAAACCCTTGGAAAGTTATTTTTCCATAGTCTGATTGCCGAGCTGAATATTTTATCATATTAATATCATATATTTTTGATTGGTCATAGGAAAACAAAGTCAATGGATAGCATTTATTTTCCTGTATAATCTGTGTTTTATTGCTATAGCCTGTTTGATAACCAGAAGATCCTAAGTTTCTATTGGTATATGAGTCTGTTTGTTAAAGGTATGACACTGGTTGTCATAAATCACTAAGTTATACTGTGCTGGTGAGATAGGGGTGTGTTAGCACCACTGTGTGGTACATTTTGGGTATTATTTTAAACTTTATAATCTGTTTTGCAATCGTATTGATTTTCTATTCTTTGTTTTTATAATAAATGATTATATATTTTGCATATACAATTGTCCATTTGTTTCACTGCTTGCACAAATCAAATTAAGATACTCGATAAAAGAACTTAGAGCTGTTTATGCCCACCTGAAGGATCAGACTTTTTTTTATTTATTTTTTTATTTATTTTTTATCCTCTCTTTTATATGAAGATTCTTTTTATATAGAAGATATATGACAGAATGTAATTCATATTCCTTCTTTATATTCGCCACATGTTCGCCACTCTTTTCCTCAACAATCTTTTTGTTCTCCCCACATACTGTTTAGAGCAAGGGCACTGTAGCAGGTATATCACATCTGTGGAGTCACATCTGTCTTTGATGTCTAAACTAAATGTATTTTGTGTAGACTGTACTTTCATTGTTTTCTTTGGAACGGAACTTAATTTACAGTTAGAGCATCGCCCACACCTGTGAAATCTTTTGAATGTTAACCAATTCTGTCTACTTGCGGGCATCTTGTTTTTTTTACAGACGCGGCTACTTTGAGTCCCAAATTGGGGACCTTAGTATATGAAATTTGTGGTATATTAGTCAATTGAGATCCTATAACTCTGTCATTTAGTAAGTGGTACCAGTGTTTTTTAATGATTTTCTCTATCATTATGTATTGGGGGTGGTATAGCAAAACCATTCTAATAGTTTCCTCCTGTTCTTTCTCCTGTTTAGCAATGAAGAAATCAGTCCTGTTCATGGTTTTAACTTTGTTTGGTGCTCTCTCCAATATATGTTGTGAATAATCCCTATCTAAGACATGTTGTTTTAAACCAACGGCTTCTTTTTCAAATTGTTCATTTTCGGTACAATTCCTTTTTAGCCTCATGAACTGACTCGTGGGGATATTTGTAAGCCACCTGGGTAGGTGGCAGCTAGAGAACCGGATGAAACAGTTCCTCATCACTGGCTTGAGGTGGGTACTACAAATAAGTATTTGTCTATCTGCCCTAATATTTAAGTCTAGAAATTGTATATCTGTGTTACTAATAGTTGACGTAAACTTTAAATTCCTATTGTTCTTATTGATGTCCTGCAAGAATTCCGCTGTGTCCTTCCAAATAAGTACCACTTACTAGTACCACTTACTAAATGACAAAGTTAGAGGATCTCAATTGACTAATATACCACAAATTTCATATACTAAGGTCCCCAATTTGGGTCTCAAAGTAACCCCGTCTGTAAAAAACAAGATGCCCGCAAGTAGACAGAATGTGTTAACATTCAAAGGATTTCACAAGTGTGGGCGATGCTCTAACTGTAAATTAAGTTCCGTCCCAAAGAAAACAATGAAAGTACAGTCTACACAAAATACATTTAGTTTAGACATCAAAGACAGATGTGACTCCACAGATGTGATATACCTGCTACAGCGCCCTTGCTCTAAACAGTATGTGGGGAGAACAAAAAGATTGTTGAGGAAAAGAGTGGCAGAACATGTGGCGAATATAAAGAAGGGATATGAATTACATTCCTTTTCAAAACATTACAAAGAGAAACATGGTTGTGACCCCTACAGTCTTATATATGTGGCACTCGAAAGGGTAAAAAAAAAAACTGAAGGAGGAAGCCATATTGTTTACATGTCAAGATTGGAGTCGAAAAGGATTTTTGAATTTGACACCCTGATACCAAGAGGGATGAATGCTGAAATGGAAATATTTGGGATTTTAGAGACTGGGGTTGTGATCCACTGGAGACGGGACATCGGGTGTCTGGCTGCTTATCAGCACCCCGATCTCCCCTCCCCGGTGGGGCGCTTCCCCTCATCTCTTCATACAGACATTCTCTAGATCAAGTATTAGTATATTTTACCACCATTGTTGCTTCAAAGACAAATTAGTACCTATCAAATGTAAGTTAGATCACTTATCTTGATAAAGGGGAAAATAGAAACGCAAATGTATCGATATATGAAAAAAAAACGCTTGAAAAACGCACAGATAACGCATACACCGATTATATTTACTATTGCAGAGGAGCGGCAAAAAGCTAGGACCTAGAGGATACTCTCTGTTACCTGCCTCCATCACGTGGGACGCCACGAGGAGATGGCGGGATTAAGTGTGATGCCGAGTAGGTCCTGGCAGGCCGAAAGAGAAAGAACTACTCTTGAGACGACACAAGACCGAACACGAACATAGAGTGGTAAAGTACTAACACTCACGCTGAAATCTATCTGTTGCATACAGCTAAATTACTGCATACATATTGATATTGATGTATTGAATACACAATCCGACACAATATTAACTAAATATTTTAGACTAAAAGAGGAGGACTCTAATTAATGGAGTAATGCAAGATTATTATCCGGATGAACATTGTACTGTCACAACCAGACAGCTGAGAAGCTCTGACAGAGGCCTTTCAGAACCTCCTCCTTGACTTTCTTTGTTGTGGTATTCAGTTCCTCATCTCGTTAGCCTCTCTCAGCTGTCATGTGTTGGACTAATTGCTTCCCTTTAAATTCCTCCCCAGAATGCTTTTCTGGGCGGCTTATACTTCTTCCTGGAGTGTGTGTGCATGCTGATCTTGTTCTCCTGTCTGCTACAAAAGCTAAATGTTGAACATTTATCTGTTATTTTCTGTTTGCTGGATCCCAGGTGACCCTGACTCCCTCCGTATCTTGTGTAGGGAGCCGGTGGTCGTGTCCCCTCACTATTGTAGGGTGCTCAGGGGTTATATAGTCAAGGTACGTGGATATGCAAACTTCCACCATTCGGATCTTTGCATAGGCTGAGCAGCCAGGGAAAGTGCCAGGTCTTCTGCAGGGGTCTCCCCTTGGTTCCTTAGCTTTGGATCCACTCAGTCATTTATGCATGTTGCTTTGCCTTGTTTCCTGTACACCATCCGTGACATTATAAGCCGCCAAAACCGTCTCAAGCATGGATCCGGTTTCACTTTTGGCTGAACGCTTCCAGGGTCTTTCATTGGAGGTAGCTGATCTCCGTAAGACTTTTTCTCAGCTTCAAGTGACCGGTTCAGCTTGCGTTCATGGAGTTTGTTCTGAGCCTAAGATCTCGCTCCCGGATACGTTCTCCGGGGGTAGTGAGAATTTTGTGCGTTTTAGAGAGGCTTGCAAACTCCATTTTCGCCTTCTTCCCCATTCCTCTGGTGATGAGGAACGGAGGGTGGGGATCATTATATCGCTGCTCAGAGGTAACGCTCAGTCCTGGGCCTTTTCGCTGCCGGAGGGGGCACGGCCTCTCCGTTCAGTGGATGAATTATTTTTAGCCCTGGGTCAGATATATGATGATCCGGATCGTATTGCTCTGGCTGAGTCTAGACTACGTCTATTATGCCAGGGTAAACAATCCGCAGAAATATACTGCTCAGAATTTCAGAGATGGGCAGTTGATACTGGTTGGAATGATGCTGCACTCCGAAGTCAATTTTGCCATGGTCTTTCAGAGGGATTGAAAGATGCATTTGCCTTTCATGAGAGGCCTATTTCTTTGGACTCTGCTATGTCTCAGGCCGTTCGTATTGACAGGCGTCTTAGAGAGAGAGGAGAGATGTCCCCTTCCTGTCATACGCAGTCCCAGGACAGTGCAGCGGTCCCATTCTGTGCGCAGGGGTCTCAGTCGCCGTCAGCCCCTTCTGAGCAGGAGCCCATGCAGCTGGGGTTGATTGCTTCTGACAATAGAAGATTCAGCTTGCATGGGAGGGTTTGTTTTTGTTGTGGAGGTATAAATCATTTGGCAAATATTTGTCCCTCTAGGAGATTCAGGCAGTTTTCTGGGAGTAATAAAGAAACAAACAGGAAAAAATCTTTTAAAAATGTTCCGTCTGTTACTATTGGCAGGGTTGAGGCGGAAATTGAAGGTTTTCCATTTGCTTGTAGTTCCCGTTTTGTCCTGCCGGCTAGGGTGGCGCTAGAGAGCAAGAACATTTTTTGTGAGATTTTTGTGGATAGTGGAGCAGTGGTCAATCTCATTGATAATCAATTTGCGATAACTCATGGTTTCCAGGTGCGCACTTTGGGAAAGGATATTCCTGTTTTTGCTATCGATTCCGCTCCACTTTCTCAGAAATCATTAAAGGGCATAGTTCACGATATCCGTTTAATTGTGAGTGATGCTCATGTTGAGGATGTGTCATGTTTCGTCCTTAGCGGTTTGCCTACCCCTCTGGTGTTGGGGCTGCCCTGGCTCACTAAGCATAACCCCACCATTGATTGGCAAGCGAGCAAATAAATGGTTGGAGTGACTTTTGCAGAGAGAATTGCCTCATGACATCTGTTTCTGAGGTTGCTACTAGAGTTGAGCGAACACCTGGATGTTCGGGTTCGAGAAGTTCGGCCGAACATCCCGGAAATGTTCGGGTTCGGGATCCGAACCCGATCCGAACTTCGTCCCGAACCCGAACCCCATTGAAGTCAATGGGGACCCGAACTTTTCGGCACTAAAAAGGCTGTAAAACAGCCCAGGAAAGAGCTAGAGGGCTGCAAAAGGCAGCAACATGTAGGTAAATCCCCTGCAAACAAATGTGGATAGGGAAATGAATTAAAATAAAAATTAAATAAATAAAAATTAACCAAAATCAATTGGAGAGAGGTTCCATAGCAGAGAATCTGGCTTCCCGTCACCCACCACTGGAACAGTCCATTCTCAGATATTTAGGCCCCGGCACCCAGGCAGAGGAGAGAGGTCCCGTAACAGAGAATCTGTCTTCATGTCAGCAGAGAATTAGTCTGCATGTCATAGCAGAGAATGAGGCTTCACGTCAGCCACCACTGCAACAGTCCATTGGCATATATTTAGGCCCAGCACCCAGGCAGAGGAGGGAGGTCCCGTAACAGAGAATCTGTCTTCATGTCAGCAGAGAATTAGTCTGCATGTCATAGCAGAGAATGAGGCTTCACGTCAGCCACCACTGCAACAGTCCATTGGCATATATTTAGGCCCAGCACACACACAGGCAGAGGAGAGAGGTCCCGTAACAGAGAATCTGGCTTCATGTCAGCAGAGAATCAGTCTGCATGTCATAGCAGAGAATGAGGCTTCACGTCAGCCACCACTGCAACAGTCCATTGGCATATATTTAGGCCCAGCACACACACAGGCAGAGGAGAGAGGTCCCGTAACAGAGAATCTGGCTTCATGTCAGCAGAGAATCAGTCTGCATGTCATAGCAGAGAATGAGGCTTCACGTCAGCCACCACTGCAACAGTCCATTGGCATATATTTAGGCCCAGCACACACAGGCAGAGGAGAGAGGTCCCGTAACAGACAATCTGGCTTCATGTCAGCAGAGAATTAGTCTGCATGTCATAGCAGAGAATGAGGCTTCACGTCAGCCACCACTGCAACAGTCCATTGGCATATATTTAGGCCCAGCACACACAGGCAGAGGAGAGAGGTCCCGTAACAGAGAATCTGGCTTCATGTCAGCAGAGAATCAGTCTGCATGTCATAGCAGAGAATGAGGCTTCACGTCACCCACCACTGCAACAGTCCATTGGCATATATTTAGGCCCAGCACCCAGGCAGAGGAGAGAGGTCCCGTAACAGAGAATCTGTCTTCATGTCAGCAGAGAATTAGTCTGCATGTCATAGCAGAGAATGAGGCTTCACGTCACCCACCACTGCAACAGTCCATTGGCATATATTTAGGCCCAGCACCCAGGCAGAGGAGAGAGGTCCCGTAACAGAGAATCTGTCTTCATGTCAGCAGAGAATTAGTCTGCATGTCATAGCAGAGAATGAGGCTTCACGTCAGCCACCACTGCAACAGTCCATTGGCATATATTTAGGCCCAGCACCCAGGCAGAGGAGGGAGGTCCCGTAACAGAGAATCTGTCTTCATGTCAGCAGAGAATTAGTCTGCATGTCATAGCAGAGAATGAGGCTTCACGTCAGCCACCACTGCAACAGTCCATTGGCATATATTTAGGCCCAGCACACACAGGCAGAGGAGAGAGGTCCCGTAACAGAGAATCTGGCTTCATGTCAGCAGAGAATTAGTCTGCATGTCATAGCAGAGAATGAGGCTTCACGTCAGCCACCACTGCAACAGTCCATTGGCATATATTTAGGCCCAGCACCCAGGCAGAGGAGGGAGGTCCCGTAACAGAGAATCTGTCTTCATGTCAGCAGAGAATTAGTCTGCATGTCATAGCAGAGAATGAGGCTTCACGTCAGCCACCACTGCAACAGTCCATTGGCATATATTTAGGCCCAGCACCACAGGCAGAGGAGAGAGGTCCCGTAACAGAGAATCTGTCTTCATGTCAGCAGAGAATTAGTCTGCATGTCATAGCAGAGAATGAGGCTTCACGTCAGCCACCACTGCAACAGTCCATTGGCATATATTTAGGCCCAGCACACACACAGGCAGAGGAGAGAGGTCCCGTAACAGACAATCTGGCTTCATGTCAGCAGAGAATTAGTCTGCATGTCATAGCAGAGAATGAGGCTTCACGTCAGCCACCACTGCAACAGTCCATTGGCATATATTTAGGCCCAGCACACACAGGCAGAGGAGAGAGGTCCCGTAACAGAGAATCTGTCTTCATGTCAGCAGAGAATTAGTCTGCATGTCATAGCAGAGAATGAGGCTTCACGTCAGCCACCACTGCAACAGTCCATTGGCATATATTTAGGCCCAGCACACACAGGCAGAGGAGAGAGGTCCCGTAACAGACAATCTGGCTTCATGTCAGCAGAGAATTAGTCTGCATGTCATAGCAGAGAATGAGGCTTCACGTCAGCCACCACTGCAACAGTCCATTGGCATATATTTAGGCCCAGCACACACAGGCAGAGGAGAGAGGTCCCGTAACAGAGAATCTGGCTTCATGTCAGCAGAGAATCAGTCTGCATGTCATAGCAGAGAATGAGGCTTCACGTCACCCACCACTGCAACAGTCCATTGGCATATATTTAGGCCCAGCACCCAGGCAGAGGAGGGAGGTCCCGTAACAGAGAATCTGTCTTCATGTCAGCAGAGAATTAGTCTGCATGTCATAGCAGAGAATGAGGCTTCACGTCAGCCACCACTGCAACAGTCCATTGGCATATATTTAGGCCCAGCACACACAGGCAGAGGAGAGAGGTCCCGTAACAGACAATCTGGCTTCATGTCAGCAGAGAATTAGTCTGCATGTCATAGCAGAGAATGAGGCTTCACGTCAGCCACCACTGCAACAGTCCATTGGCATATATTTAGGCCCAGCACACACAGGCAGAGGAGAGAGGTCCCGTAACAGAGAATCTGTCTTCATGTCAGCAGAGAATTAGTCTGCATGTCATAGCAGAGAATGAGGCTTCACGTCACCCACCACTGCAACAGTCCATTGGCATATATTTAGGCCCAGCACACACAGGCAGAGGAGAGAGGTCCCGTAACAGACAATCTGGCTTCATGTCAGCAGAGAATTAGTCTGCATGTCATAGCAGAGAATGAGGCTTCACGTCAGCCACCACTGCAACAGTCCATTGGCATATATTTAGGCCCAGCACACACACAGGCAGAGGAGAGAGGTCCCGTAACAGAGAATCTGTCTTCATGTCAGCAGAGAATTAGTCTGCATGTCATAGCAGAGAATGAGGCTTCACGTCAGCCACCACTGCAACAGTCCATTGGCATATATTTAGGCCCAGCACACACAGGCAGAGGAGAGAGGTCCCGTAACAGAGCAATCTGTCTTCATGTCAGCAGAGAATTAGTCTGCATGTCATAGCAGAGAATGAGGCTTCACGTCAGCCACCACTGCAACAGTCCATTGGCATATATTTAGGCCCAGCACACACACAGGCAGAGGAGAGAGGTCCCGTAACAGACAATCTGGCTTCATGTCAGCAGAGAATTAGTCTGCATGTCATAGCAGAGAATGAGGCTTCACGTCAGCCACCACTGCAACAGTCCATTGGCATATATTTAGGCCCAGCACCCAGGCAGAGGAGAGAGGTCCCGTAACAGAGAATCTGGCTTCATGTCAGCAGAGAATCAGTCTGCATGTCATAGCAGAGAATCAGGCTTCACGTCAGCCACCACTGCAACAGTCCATTGGCATATATTTAGGCCCAGCACCCAGGCAGAGGAGAGAGGTCCCGTAACAGAGAATCTGGCTTCATGTCAGCAGAGAATTAGTCTGCATGTCATAGCAGAGAATGAGGCTTCACGTCACCCACCACTGCAACAGTCCATTGGCATATATTTAGGCCTAGCACACAGGCAGAGGAGAGGTTCATTCAACTTTGGGTAGCCTCGCAATATAATGGTAAAATGAAAATAAAAATAGGATTGAATGAGGAAGTGCCCTGGAGTCCAATAATATATGGTTATGGGGAGGTAGTTAATGTCTAATCTGGACAAGGGACGGACAGGTCCTGTGGGATCCATGCCTGGTTCATTTTTATGAACGTCAGCTTGTCCACATTGGCTGTAGACAGGCGGCTGCGTTTGTCTGTAATGACGCCCCCTGCCGTGCTGAATACACGTTCAGACAAAACGCTGGCTGCCGGGCAGGCCAGCACCTCCAAGGCATAAAAGGCTAGCTCTGGCCACGTGGACAATTTAGAGACCCAGAAGTTGAATGGGGCCGAACCATCAGTCAGTACGTGGAGGGGTGTGCACACGTACTGTTCCACCATGTTAGTGAAATGTTGCCTCCTGCTAACACGTTGCGTATCAGGTGGTGGTGCAGTTAGCTGTGGCGTGTTGACAAAAGTTTTCCACATCTCTGCCATGCTAACCCTGCCCTCAGAGGAGCTGGCCGTGACACAGCTGCCTTGGCGACCTCTTGCTCCTCCTCTGCCTTGGCCTTGGGCTTCCACTTGTTCCCCTGTGACATTTGGGAATGCTCTCAGTAGCGCGTCTACCAACGTGCGCTTGTACTCGCGCATCTTCCTATCACGCTCCAGTGCAGGAAGTAAGGTGGGCACATTGTCTTTGTAGCGTGGATCCAGCAGGGTGGCAACCCAGTAGTCCGCACAGGTTAAAATGTGGGCAACTCTGCTGTCGTTGCGCAGGCACTGCAGCATGTAGTCGCTCATGTGTGCCAGGCTGCCCAGGGGTAAGGACAAGCTGTCCTCTGTGGGAGGCGTATCGTCATCGTCCTGCCTTTCCCCCCAGCCACGCACCAGTGATGGACCCGAGCTGCGTTGGGTGCCACCCCGCTGTGACCATGCTTCATCCTCATCCTCCTCCACCTCCTCCTCATCCTCGTCCTCCTCGTCCTCCAGTAGTGGGCCCTGGCTGGCCACATTTGTACCTGGCCTCTGCTGTTGCCAAAAACCTCCCTCTGAGTCACTTCGAAGAGACTGGCCTGAAAGTGCTAAAAATGACCCCTCTTCCTCCTCCTCCTCCTCCTCCTGGGCCACCTCCTCTTCCATCATCGCCCTAAGTGTTTTCTCAAGGAGACATAGAAGTGGTATTGTAACGCTGATAACGGTGTCATCGCCACTGGCCATGTTGGTGGAGTACTCGAAACAGCGCAACAGGGCACACAGGTCTCGCATGGAGGCCCAGTCATTGGTGGTGAAGTGGTGCTGTTCTGTAGTGCGACTGACCCGTGCGTGCTGCAGCTGAAACTCCACTATGGCCTGCTGCTGCTCGCACAGTCTGTCCAGCATGTGCAAGGTGGAGTTCCACCTGGTGGGCACGTCGCATATGAGGCGGTGAGCGGGAAGGCCGAAGTTACGCTGTAGCGCAGACAGGCGAGCAGCAGCAGGATGTGAACGCCGGAAGCGCGAACAGACGGCCCGCACTTTATGCAGCAGCTCTGACATGTCGGGGTAGTTGTGAATGAACTTCTGCACCACCAAATTCAGCACATGCGCCAAGCAAGGGATGTGCGTCAAATTGGCTAGTCCCAGAGCTGCAACGAGATTTCGCCCATTATCACACACCACCAGGCCGGGCTTGAGGCTCACCGGCAGCAACCACTCGTCGGTCTGTTGTTCTATACCCCGCCACAACTCCTGTGCGGTGTGGGGCCTGTCCCCCAAACATATGAGTTTCAGAATGGCCTGCTGACGTTTACCCCGGGCTGTGCTGAAGTTGGTGGTGAAGGTGTGTGGCTGACTGGATGAGCAGGTGGAAGAAGAGGAGGAGGAAGCCGAGAAGGAGGAGGTGGCAACAGGAGGCAAAGAATGTTGCCCTGCGATCCTTGGCGGCGGAAGGACGTGCGCCAAACAGCTCTCCGCCTGGGGCCCAGCTGCCACTACATTTACCCAGTGTGCAGTTAGGGAGATATAGCGTCCCTGGCCGTGCTTACTGGTCCACGTATCTGTGGTTAGGTGGACCTTGCCACAGATGGCGTTGCGCAGTGCACACTTGATTTTATCGGATACTTGGTTGTGCAGGGAAGGCACGGCTCTCTTGGAGAAGTAGTGCCGGCTGGGAACAACATACTGTGGGACAGCAAGCGACATGAGCTGTTTGAAGCTGTCTGTGTCCACCAGCCTAAATGACAGCATTTCATAGGCCAGTAGTTTAGAAATGCTGGCATTCAGGGCCAGGGATCGAGGGTGGCTAGGTGGGAATTTACGCTTTCTATCAAATGTTTGTGAGATGGAGAGCTGAACGCTGGCGTGTGACATGGTTGAGACGCTTGGTGACGGAGGTGGTGGTGGTGGTGTTGGTGGTACATCCCCTGTTTGCTGGGCGGCAGGTGCCAACGTTCCTCCAGAGGCGGAGGAAGAGGCCGAGGCGGCAGCAGCAGAATAGGCCGAGGCGGCAGCAGCAGAAGAGGTAGCAGGGGGAGCCTGAGTGACTTCCTTGGTTTTAAGGTGTTTACTCCACTGCAGTTCATGCTTTGCATGCAGGTGCCTGGTCATGCAGGTTGTGCTCAGGTTCAGAACGTTAATGCCTCGCTTCAGGCTCTGATGGCACAGCGTGCAAACCACTCGGGTCTTGTCGTCAGCACATTGTTTGAAGAAGTGCCATGCCAGGGAACTCCTTGAAGCTGCCTTTGGGGTGCTCGGTCCCAGATGGCGGCGGTCAGTAGCAGGCGGAGTCTCTTGGCGGCGGGTGTTCTGCTTTTGCCCACTGCTCCCTCTTTTGCTACGCTGTTGGCTCGGTCTCACCACTGCCTCTTCCTCCGAACTGTGAAAGTCAGTGGCACGACCTTCATTCCATGTGGGGTCTAGGACCTCATCGTCCCCTGCATCGTCTTCCACCCAGTCTTGATCCCTGACCTCCTGTTCAGTCTGCACACTGCAGAAAGACGCAGCAGTTGGCACCTGTGTTTCGTCATCATCAGAGACATGCTGAGGTGGTATTCCCATGTCCTCATCATCAGGAAACATAAGTGGTTGTGCGTCAGTGCATTCTATGTCTTTCACCGCTGGGGAAGGGCTAGGTGGATGCCCTTGGGAAACCCTGCCAGCGGAGTCTTCAAACAGCATAAGAGACTGCTGCATAACTTGAGGCTGAGACAGTTTCCCTGGTATGCATGGGGGTGATGTGACAGACTGATGGGGTTGGTTTTCAGGCGCCATCTGTGCGCTTTCTGCAGAAGACTGGGTGGGAGATAATGTGAACGTGCTGGATCCACTGTCGGCCACCCAATTGACTAATGCCTGTACCTGCTCAGGCCTTACCATCCTTAGAACGGCATTGGGCCCCACCATATATCGCTGTAAATTCTGGCGGCTACTGGGACCTGAGGTAGTTGGTACACTAGGACGTGTGGATGTGGCAGAACGGCCACGTCCTCTCCCAGCACCAGAGGGTCCACTAACACCACCACGACCATGTCCACGTCCGCGTCCCTTACTAGATGTTTTTCTCATTGTTATGGTTCACCACAACAACAAATATATTATTTGGCCCAATGTATTGTATTCAAATTCAGCGGGATATAAATTTGAGGCCTAGTATTTAGGCGCTGGGTGACCGGTATGGATTTAGTGACAGAATTAGACTTGGAAATGCACAGAAGCGTGTGTGTGAAGTTATTCTGAATGACCCTATGTGCACCTTCAATATGATCTACCCTTTTAGGGATAGATTTCAAATAGCTCTGATATAGCAGAAACGACTAAATTATGAAATTGCTAAATTGGGAATTGTATTTCAACCCAGAACAAAAAATGTGCTTTGACGGACACTAAATAACTTTCCCAGCCACAACAGGACAGCGGTAACGAGAGATTTAGCGGGATATAAATTTGAGGCCTAGTATTTAGGCGCTGGGTGACAGGTATGGGTTTAGTGACAGAATTAGATTTGGAAATGCACAGTAGCGGGTGTGTGAAGTTATTCTGAATGACCCTATGTGCACCTTGAATATTATATACCCTTTTAGGGATAGATTTCAAATAGCTCTGATATAGCAGAAACCACTAAATTATGAAATTGCTAAATTGGGAATTGTATTTCAACCCAGAACAAGAAATGTGCTTGAACGGACACTAAATAACTCGCCCAGCTACAGCACTAGGGACAGATTTAGCGGGATATAAATTTGAGGCCTAGTATTTAGGCGCTGGGTGACAGGTATGGGTTTAGTGACAGAATTAGACTTGGAAATACACAGTAGCGGGTGTGTGTGAAGTTATTCTGAATGACCCAATGTGCACCTTGAATATTATATACCCTTTTAGGGATAGATTTCAAATAGCTCTGATATAGCAGAAACCACTAAATTATGAAATTGCTAAATTGGGAATTGTATTTCAACCCAGAACAAGAAATGTGCTTGAACGGACACTAAATAACTCGCCCAGCTACAGCACTAAGGACAGATTTAGCGGGATATAAATTTGAGGCCTAGTATTTAGGCGCTGGGTGACAGGTATGGGTTTAGTGCCAGAATTAGACTTGGAAATACACAGTAGCGGGTGTGTGTGAAGTTATTCTGAATGACCCAATGTGCACCTTGAATATTATATACCCTTTTAGGGATAGATTTCAAATAGCTCTGATATAGCAGAAACCACTAAATTATGAAATTGCTAAATTGGGAATTGTATTTCAACCCAGAACAAGAAATGTGCTTGAACGGACACTAAATAACTCGCCCAGCTACAGCACTAAGGACAGATTTAGCGGGATATAAATTTGAGGCCTAGTATTTAGGCGCTGGGTGACAGGTATGGGTTTAGTGCCAGAATTAGACTTGGAAATACACAGTAGCGGGTGTGTGTGAAGTTATTCTGAATGACCCAATGTGCACCTTGAATATTATATACCCTTTTAGGGATAGATTTCAAATAGCTCTGATATAGCAGAAACCACTAAATTATGAAATTGCTAAATTGGGAATTGTATTTCAACCCAGAACAAGAAATGTGCTTGAACGGACACTAAATAACTCGCCCAGCTACAGCACTAAGGGACAGATTTAGCGGGATATAAATTTGAGGCCTAGTATTTAGGCGCTGGGTGACAGGTATGGGTTTAGTGCCAGAATTAGACTTGGAAATACACAGTAGCGGGTGTGTGTGAAGTTATTCTGAATGACCCAATGTGCACCTTGAATATTATATACCCTTTTAGGGATAGATTTCAAATAGCTCTGATATAGCAGAAACCACTAAATTATGAAATTGCTAAATTGGGAATTGTATTTCAACCCAGAACAAGAAATGTGCTTGAACGGACACTAAATAACTCGCCCAGCTACAGCACTAAGGACAGATTTAGCGGGATATAAATTTGAGGCCTAGTATTTAGGCGCTGGGTGACAGGTATGGGTTTAGTGCCAGAATTAGACTTGGAAATACACAGTAGCGGGTGTGTGTGAAGTTATTCTGAATGACCCAATGTGCACCTTGAATATTATATACCCTTTTAGGGATAGATTTCAAATAGCTCTGATATAGCAGAAACCACTAAATTATGAAATTGCTAAATTGGGAATTGTATTTCAACCCAGAACAAGAAATGTGCTTGAACGGACACTAAATAACTCGCCCAGCTACAGCACTAAGGACAGATTTAGCGGGATATAAATTTGAGGCCTAGTATTTAGGCGCTGGGTGACAGGTATGGGTTTAGTGCCAGAATTAGACTTGGAAATACACAGTAGCGGGTGTGTGTGAAGTTATTCTGAATGACCCAATGTGCACCTTGAATATTATATACCCTTTTAGGGATAGATTTCAAATAGCTCTGATATAGCAGAAACCACTAAATTATGAAATTGCTAAATTGGGAATTGTATTTCAACCCAGAACAAGAAATGTGCTTGAACGGACACTAAATAACTCGCCCAGCTACAGCACTAAGGACAGATTTAGCGGGATATAAATTTGAGGCCTAGTATTTAGGCGCTGGGTGACAGGTATGGGTTTAGTGCCAGAATTAGACTTGGAAATACACAGTAGCGGGTGTGTGTGAAGTTATTCTGAATGACCCAATGTGCACCTTGAATATTATATACCCTTTTAGGGATAGATTTCAAATAGCTCTGATATAGCAGAAACCACTAAATTATGAAATTGCTAAATTGGGAATTGTATTTCAACCCAGAACAAGAAATGTGCTTGAACGGACACTAAATAACTCGCCCAGCTACAGCACTAAGGACAGATTTAGCGGGATATAAATTTGAGGCCTAGTATTTAGGCGCTGGGTGACAGGTATGGGTTTAGTGCCAGAATTAGACTTGGAAATACACAGTAGCGGGTGTGTGTGAAGTTATTCTGAATGACCCAATGTGCACCTTGAATATTATATACCCTTTTAGGGATAGATTTCAAATAGCTCTGATATAGCAGAAACCACTAAATTATGAAATTGCTAAATTGGGAATTGTATTTCAACCCAGAACAAGAAATGTGCTTGAACGGACACTAAATAACTCGCCCAGCTACAGCACTAAGGACAGATTTAGCGGGATATAAATTTGAGGCCTAGTATTTAGGCGCTGGGTGACAGGTATGGGTTTAGTGCCAGAATTAGACTTGGAAATACACAGTAGCGGGTGTGTGTGAAGTTATTCTGAATGACCCAATGTGCACCTTGAATATTATATACCCTTTTAGGGATAGATTTCAAATAGCTCTGATATAGCAGAAACCACTAAATTATGAAATTGCTAAATTGGGAATTGTATTTCAACCCAGAACAAGAAATGTGCTTGAACGGACACTAAATAACTCGCCCAGCTACAGCACTAAGGACAGATTTAGCGGGATATAAATTTGAGGCCTAGTATTTAGGCGCTGGGTGACAGGTATGGGTTTAGTGCCAGAATTAGACTTGGAAATACACAGTAGCGGGTGTGTGTGAAGTTATTCTGAATGACCCAATGTGCACCTTGAATATTATATACCCTTTTAGGGATAGATTTCAAATAGCTCTGATATAGCAGAAACCACTAAATTATGAAATTGCTAAATTGGGAATTGTATTTCAACCCAGAACAAGAAATGTGCTTGAACGGACACTAAATAACTCGCCCAGCTACAGCACTAAGGACAGATTTAGCGGGATATAAATTTGAGGCCTAGTATTTAGGCGCTGGGTGACAGGTATGGGTTTAGTGCCAGAATTAGACTTGGAAATACACAGTAGCGGGTGTGTGTGAAGTTATTCTGAATGACCCAATGTGCACCTTGAATATTATATACCCTTTTAGGGATAGATTTCAAATAGCTCTGATATAGCAGAAACCACTAAATTATGAAATTGCTAAATTGGGAATTGTATTTCAACCCAGAACAAGAAATGTGCTTGAACGGACACTAAATAACTCGCCCAGCTACAGCACTAAGGACAGATTTAGCGGGATATAAATTTGAGGCCTAGTATTTAGGCGCTGGGTGACAGGTATGGGTTTAGTGCCAGAATTAGACTTGGAAATACACAGTAGCGGGTGTGTGTGAAGTTATTCTGAATGACCCAATGTGCACCTTGAATATTATATACCCTTTTAGGGATAGATTTCAAATAGCTCTGATATAGCAGAAACCACTAAATTATGAAATTGCTAAATTGGGAATTGTATTTCAACCCAGAACAAGAAATGTGCTTGAACGGACACTAAATAACTCGCCCAGCTACAGCACTAAGGACAGATTTAGCGGGATATAAATTTGAGGCCTAGTATTTAGGCGCTGGGTGACAGGTATGGGTTTAGTGCCAGAATTAGACTTGGAAATACACAGTAGCGGGTGTGTGTGAAGTTATTCTGAATGACCCAATGTGCACCTTGAATATTATATACCCTTTTAGGGATAGATTTCAAATAGCTCTGATATAGCAGAAACCACTAAATTATGAAATTGCTAAATTGGGAATTGTATTTCAACCCAGAACAAGAAATGTGCTTGAACGGACACTAAATAACTCGCCCAGCTACAGCACTAGGACAGATTTAGCTGGATATAAATTTGAGGCCTAGTATTTAGGCGCTGGGTGACAGGTATGGGTTTAGTGCCAGAATTAGACTTGGAAATACACAGTAGCGGGTGTGTGTGAAGTTATTCTGAATGACCCAATGTGCACCTTGAATATTATATACCCTTTTAGGGATAGATTTCAAATAGCTCTGATATAGCAGAAACCACTAAATTATGAAATTGCTAAATTGGGAATTGTATTTCAACCCAGAACAAGAAATGTGCTTGAACGGACACTAAATAACTCGCCCAGCTACAGCACTAAGGGACAGATTTAGCGGGATATAAATTTGAGGCCTAGTATTTAGGCGCTGGGTGACCGGTATGGATTTAGTGACAGAATTAGACTGGGATATGGCCAAAAAATAAACAGACTATTGCTGGTTAAATGCACTTGGTGTGACAGCTTCACCCTGATGTAGGCTTTAGCCAAAAAACAACCACACCATTGAGGGTTAAATGCACTTGGTGACAGGCGCAGCTTGCCCCTGATTTAGTATATGGCCAAAAAATGAACAGACTATTGCTGGTTAAATGCACTTGGTGTGACAGCTTCACCCTGATGTAGGCTTTAGCCAAAAAACAACCACACCATTGAGGGTTAAATGCACTTGGTGACAGGCGCAGCTTGCCCCTGATTTTGTATATGGCCAAAAAATGAACAGACTATTGCTGGTTAAATGCACTTGGTGTGACAGCTTCACCCTGATGTAGGCTTTAGCCAAAAAACAACCACACCATTGAGGGTTAAATGCACTTGGTCGCAGCTTGTGCTGGCGCACCACAAGACACAAAATGGCCGCCGATCACCCCAGAAAAATGTGACTGACAAACGGTCTGGGCAGCCTAAAAACAGTGAGCAATTGAGGATCAGCAGCTCAATGATCCACAGCTGCAGATCGATCAGTTAATCAAGTCCTTTGGAGGAGTTAATCTGCCTAATCTCGCCCTACTGTCGCAGCCGCAACCTCTCCCTACGCTAATCAGAGCAGAGTGACGGGCGGCGCTATGTGACTCCAGCTTAAATAGAGGCTGGGTCACATGGTGCTCTGGCCAATCACAGCCATGCCAATAGTAGGCATGGCTGTGATGGCCTCTTGGGGCAAGTAGTATGACGCTTGTTGATTGGCTGCTTTGCAGCCTTTCAAAAAGCGCCAAGAAAGCGTCACAAAAGCGCGAAGAAAGCGACGAACACCGAACCCGAACCCGGACTTTTACGAAAATGTCCGGGTTCGGGTCCGTGTCACGGACACCCCAAAATTCGGTACGAACCCGAACTATACAGTTCGAGTTCGCTCATCCCTAGTTGCTACTAAGACTGTACCATCTTTTCTCTCTGAATTTTCGGATGTCTTCTCTGAGAGTGGAGTTCAGGATTTGCCCCCGTACAGGGAGTACGATTGCCCTATTAATCTCATCCCAGACGCCAAGCTGCCTAAATCTCGTTTATACAATCTTTCCCAACCTGAGAGGATCGCTATGCGTGCTTATATCTCTGAGAGTCTGAGAAAAGGACACATATGACCCTCGAAGTCACCTGTTGCCGCTGGTTTTTTCTTTGTTAAGAAAAAAGATGGTTCTTTAAGACCTTGTCTGGATTTCAGGGAGCTGAACAGTATCACAATTCGTGACCCTTATCCGCTTCCTCTGATCCCGGACCTGTTTAACCAGGTTGTTGGGGCTAAAGTCTTTTCCAAATTAGATCTAAGAGGGGCATACAACCTGGTCAGGGTCAGAGAAGGGGACGAATGGAAGACGGCCTTCAATACCCCTGAGGGCCATTTAGAAAATTTGGTTATGCCTTTTGGTTTGATGAATGCCCCAGCCGTTTTTCAGCATTTCGTGAACAGCATTTTTTATCATTTGATGGGAAAATTTGTATTGGTGTATTTGGATGACATTTTGATTTTTTCTCCCGATTTCAAAACTCATAAGGAACATTTACGTCAGGTCTTGCTCATCCTGCGGGAGAATAAATTATATGCGAAACTGGAAAAATGTGTCTTTGCGGTTCCAGAAATTCAATTTCTGGGGTTTCTTCTCTCCGCTTCTGGTTTTCGCATGGACCCCGAGAAGGTCCGCGCTGTGCTTGAGTGGGAGCTTCCTGAGAATCAGAAGGCGCTGATGCGTTTTTTGGGCTTTGCCAATTATTACAGGAAGTTCATTTTGAATTATTCTTCTATTGTTAAACCACTCACTGATATGACCAGAAAGGGGGTAGATTTTTCTTCTTGGTCAGTAGAGGCGCGTAAGGCTTTTTCTGATATCAAGGAGAGTTTTGCTTCCGCTCCCATCTTGGTGCAACCTGATGTTTCTTTACCCTTCATAGTTGAGGTTGATGCTTCTGAGGTGGGTGTGGGGGCGGTCTTGTCTCAGGGTTCCTCTCCTGCCAATTGGCGACCGTGTGCCTTTTTCTCAAGAAAACTGTCCTCCGCAGAGAGAAATTACGATGTGGGAGATAGGGAATTGTAGGCCATCAAGTTGGCTTTTGAGGAATGGCGCCATTGGCTAGAGGGAGCCAGACACCCTATTACCGTATTTACTGACCATAAAAATCTGGCCTACTTGGAGTCAGCCAAGCGTCTGAACCCGAGACAGGCCAGATGGTCTTTGTTCTTTTCTAGGTTTAATTTTGTTGTCACGTTCCGCCCTGGAGTTAAGAATGTGAAGGCAGATGCCCTGTCACGTTGTTTTCCGGGAGGCGGGAATTTTGAAGACCCGGGTCCCATTTTGGCTGAAGGTGTGGTGGTCTCTGCTCTTTTTCCTGAATTGGAGGCAGAGGTGCAGGCAGCCCAGTCAGAGGCTCCTGATCTTTGTCCTCCTGGGAGGTTGTTTGTGCCTCTCGCTTTAAGACACAAGATTTTTAAAGAACACCACGATACGGTCCTTGCTGGGCACCCGGGGGTAAGAGCCACACTGGATCTCATCGCTCGGAGATTCTGGTGGCCTGCGCTTCGTAAGTCGGTTGAGGGTTTTGTGGCAGCCTGCAAGACTTGCGCTCGTGCCAAAGTCCCTCATTCACGGCCATCAGGTCCTCTCCTTCCCTTACCCATTCCTTCCCGTCCTTGGACACATCTGTCCATGGACTTCATAACGGACCTGCCTCGTTCCTCGGGGAAGACTGTGATTCTGGTGGTGGTGGACCGTTTTAGCAAAATGGTGCATTTCATCCCTTTTCCTGGTTTGCCCAATGCTAAGACGCTGGCGCAGGCATTTATTGATCACATTGTCAAATTGCACGGTATTCCTTCAGACATAGTCTCTGATAGGGGCACGCAGTTTGTTTCTAGATTCTGGAAGGCTTTCTGTTCTCGCTTGGGGGTTCGGTTGTCATTCTCTTCTGCTTTCCAACCGCAGTCGAATGGCCAGACAGAGCGCGTCAATCAGAATCTGGAGACATATCTGCACTGTTTTGTGGCGGAGAATCAAGAGGATTGGTGTTCTTTTTTGTCCCTTGCTGAGTTTGCTTTAAATAACCGTCGTCAGGAGTCCTCTGATAAGTCACAATTTTTTGGTGCATATGGGTTTCATCCGCAGTTTGGGACTTTCTCGGGAGAGGGGTCTTCTGGTTTACCTGATGAGGACAGATTCTCCTCGTCTTTGTCATCTATTTGGCAAAAGATTCAGGATAATCTAAAAAGCATGAGTGAGAGATATAAGCGTGTGGCAGATAAGAGACGTGTGCTTGGTCCGGACCTGAATGTTGGTGATCTGGTGTGGTTGTCTACCAAGAATATCAAATTGAAGGTTCCCTCCTGGAAGTTGGGTCCTAGGTTTATTGGGCCTTACAAAATCCTGTCTGTCATCAATCCTGTTGCATACCGTCTTGATCTTCCTCAGACTTGGAAGATCCATAATGTTTTTCATAAGTCCTTATTGAAACCTTATGTTCAACCCATTGTACCCTCGCCTTTGCCTCCTCCTCCGATTATGGTTGATGGGAATCTTGAATTTCAGGTCTCTAGGATTGTGTATTCTCGTCTTGTCCGCGGTTCTCTTCAGTACCTTGTTCATTGGGAGGGGTATGGTCCTGAGGAGAGGATGTGGGTCCCAGTGACGGACATTAAGGCCTCTCGTCTCATCAGGGCTTTCCATAGGTCCCATCCTGAGAAGGTGGGTTCTGAGTGTCCGGAGTCCACTCGTAGAGGGAGGGGTACTGTCACAACCAGACAGCTGAGAAGCTCTGACAGAGGCCTTTCAGAACCTCCTCCTTGACTTTCTTTGTTGTGGTATTCAGTTCCTCATCTCGTTAGCCTCTCTCAGCTGTCATGTGTTGGACTAATTGCTTCCCTTTAAATTCCTCCCCAGAATGCTTTTCTGGGCGGCTTATACCTCTTCCTGGAGTGTGTGTGCATGCTGATCTTGTTCTCCTGTCTGCTACAAAAGCTAAGTGTTGAACATTTATCTGTTATTTTCTGTTTGCTGGATCCCAGGTGACCCTGACTCCCTCAGTATCTTGTGTAGGGAGCCGGTGGTCGTGTCCCCTCACTATTGTAGGGTGCTCAGGGGTTATATAGTCAAGGTACGTGGATATGCAAACTTCCACCATTCGGATCTTTGCATAGGCTGAGCAGCCAGGGAAAGTGCCAGGTCTTCTGCAGGGGTCTCCCCTTGGTTCCTTAGCTTTGGATCCACTCAGTCATTTATGCATGTTGCTTTGCCTTGTTTCCTGTACACCGTCCGTGACATGTACCTATAAATAATTGCCTACTACCATCAATGGACATAACCATTTTACTATTGAGATAGGAATATAGCTGATCGTGTATGCGGCATTGCAGCACATTGATTATATTTAAGCTTGGTGTTTTTAGTATATTTGTATTTTAATATTATGTATTATTTATTTATACAGTCAGGTCGGTAAATATTGGGACATCAACACAATTCTAAATTTTTTGGCTCTATACACCACCACAATGGATTTGAAATGAAACAAACAAGATGTGCTTTAACTGCAGACTGTCAGCTTTAATTTGAGGGTATTTGCATCCAAATCAGGTGAACGGTGTAGGAATTACAACAGTTTGCATATGTCCCAATATTTATGGACCTGGCTGTATCTATATTTATATTATAAATTAAAGATTTTTAGCGGTCCATATAGCCTGATATTGAGTGCCCCCCCATACTTTTATATATATTTAGGTTGATTGTTTACAGGCGGGTGTGCGCCTTCTCCATCTCCGGTTTGGTAGGTGAGATACTTCTATTATATTATATTTAAAGGGGTATTCCCATCTTGCTCTTTCATCCTCACCTGCAGTCAGCTATACTGTTCACTTCCTGGTTTTCTGCTGCTAAGGCTGGGCGGGTTTAGGCAGTTTGAGTGAAGGCCGGCCACACCTCCTAATGACATCACGCTGAGAACTCAGTCCTTGCGTGCTAGTTCATGCGAAGAGTATGACTCATCAGTCTGGCAGCCTGCAGTGTCTGTGAGGCCCCTCCCCCTGCTGGGGAATCATCAGAGAGCCATGTGAAGTGAGCTCAGTGTACAGTAACATGTTCTGTCCTGCAGTCTAAGGGTCCATTCACACGTCCGTAATTTGGGTCCGCATTCGTTCCGCAATTCCGCATTCGTTCCGCAATTTGCAGACCCATTCACTTTCAATGGGGAACGGATGCGAATCTGCATTTCCGGGATCCGCATCCGTTTTTTGGGGATCCGCAATTCCGTTCCTGAAAAAAATAGAACATGTCCTATTCTTGTCCGCAATTGCGGTCCAGAAAAGGAGATTTTTGTATAACTTACCAGTAAAATCTCTTTCTCGCTCTTCATTGGGGGACACAGTAACCGTGGGTATAGCAATGTCCTCTAGGAGGCGTTGACACTAGCAAAAGCTGTTAGCTCCTCCCCTGGCAGCTATACCCCCTCCAGCCTGGTGTGAGAGCCACAAGAAAAAAAGAAAAAACTACCTTCTAGGACAGGAGCCGGAGAGATATCTCCCCAAGGGCTCAAAGGGAGAAGACTGGAACGCTGAGAGAACTATATTCAGATCCTAAGGCGGTAAAGGACGGTACGAAGGAACCATATGTGCCACTCCTTGAAGGAAGGTTACCATGGGCACCAAGGGAAGCCACGCCGTCAACCAAGACCCTAACTGCTGATGTAAGACTGGAACCTAAAAGAAGGTCGTCTGTGAGTGGCAGTGACAAGGGACATCTCCAGAAGGAGAACGACATCAGCGTACCACGCGCGACGGGGCCAATCCGGAGCGACTAAGATTTGTCGGAATTCCCTCCATCTGATCCTCCGTAGAACCCTGGGTAGGAGAGAAGAAACACGCAAGAAGGGAGAACTCCCGCCAAGGAGATGTCAGGGCATCCATGTCGTATGTTTCCAGGACTCCTGCTCAAGAGAGAAGGTGGGGAGCTTTCGTGTAGATACTGTTAGCACACCCAGACCAATGGAAGGCATCCCCATAGAAGGAGGGATGTGGAGGGGGCCACAGCCCACCAGTCGGGATCGGAGCGTGCCTGGAATGGAAGGCCACTAAAAGAATACCCCGTGCAGATGCAGATGAGGGAAGGTAGTAACATAGGAACTACCAAGGCATGCAGGGTGTCTATGAATCATGATCCAGAGGAGGAAAGGGACAGGGGAAGAATAGGCTAGGTCCAAGCCCATTTCCCGTAGAGACTGGCGCTATACAGAAGTAGCCAAGGATTTCAGGTGTAGAAGAGTCCATCACCTGACGAAAAAAACTGAACAGACAGACCCCAAGTATGTAGTGGTATGCAATACCGCTCCCACAGTTATAGCCAGTGCTCGCCCCGTCAGCGCAAAAAACTGAGAGGGAGGCCTGAGACTATCCGTAGAAGCCACGTACCCTAATGCCCCAGTTTAAGTAGAGCAACGTTAAAAAAACTCTACCTGGAACGGCGCTGAACAGGAGCAACTGCCAAGCTGGCGCCAGGGTAGGGCCCCTACCTGAGGGGTTGTCCCACTGCAGCGACCACGAACTCGAGCATTAGCGAAAGGCTGAACCTGTGGAGGAGAACACGCTGTAGCTGCTACCAGAGCGCCAGCATAACCACTTCCCCAGAGAAGGAGGAGTGGTGGATAGAGAATACAGTCAGTGAAGCACTTGACTTGCTGGAACGTACTCACAATATATGTACAATGGTGTACGCACTACTACTGATGCGGACAATATCCTGACCGACCGGGACAATAAAGACCCATGGAGATGGGAGTCTCTAGTACACAAGTGATGCTAGTAAACCCCCTGAGAAGATAGAGGAGTTATAATCATGGCCAAAACCAGCACCAAAAGAACACAATGAGAATAGCCACCGTACCACTGGCGGCACTCATATAGCACTATAGTAAGAGTACCTGACACTGTAGAGTACCGACTGTTGAATTGCCGACTGTTGAATTGCCATATCTGAAGATATTCAGTTATTCCCCCGCTAGTGGAACACTTGCGAAAGGGAGTAAGGCAGGCAGGAAGCACTGTGATGTGTAACACTCCGGCTATGGGAGGATAGCGCGACAGTCGGACCGTATCCAATGGTGTTGCAATTACCCTACCTATGGAAGGTGTAATGCGTACGGAGTACTTAAGCCAGTGGTAGGGAAAATACCCCACCTAAGAAGGAGGGTTAATGCCCACGGCGAGAACTATGGCGAGAACTATGGTAAGGGGGTAATGCATACAGCACACCTTGTAACCAGTAATAATGTCATCCTGCCACCTGTAGAAGGGGCTAATGAATACGGCAGGTACTGAACCCAGTGGAGATGCAATTCCACCACCTACAGAAGGGGGAATGTATACGTCTGGCGCTGAAATCAGTGTTATTGTACTTAGTCCACCTATGACCGGGGACAATGTATAAGGTCAGTACTGTATCCCAAGTAGTGCAATTACTCCGCCAAGGAAGGGGGTAAAGCCTACGACAAGTGCTGCTGGCCACCGAAGACGCAATCTTAGGAGATTGCTTCGGATTCATGTCAGGATCTGAATCAGTGATTCCCCTCCCCTCCCCCCCTCCCTCGGACGGACCCGCTCCTGTGACATAGGGGCGCCTGAGCGTGACCTGGGGAGGAAGGGAGGGGGTATGGAGATGTTTGAGGAGAAGATGACCTGCTGTGGTCCACTAGCACGCAGGTCTGCCCCTCAGAATCTCGCCCCTGGCAGATGCGGACTGCGCGGGTGGGGGCTTAGCAACCAAACCACCCAGGGGGTGGAATGGGAACAGAGGTCCTGTATAAAATTGTGGTGGCTAAGAATCATCAACCAAACGACCCCAGAGGGTGGATTGGGAAATCCAGAGGTTCTCCACTCTATGGCGCAGGTGGGGAATTATCAACCAAACGACCCAGGAGGGTGGATTGGGAAATCCAGAGGTTCTCCACTGTATGGCGCAGGTGGGGAATAATCAACCAAACGGCCCCGGAGGACAGATTGGGAATCCTGCGGAGATCCTTCACTGGATTGCGCAGGTGAAGAGTTTATCAACCAAACGACCCGGAGGGTGGATTTGGAATACCTCAGCTGTCCTCCAACGTGACGTACGAAGGTGGAGAATTATCAACCAAACGACCCCAGAGGACAGATTGGGATCCTGCAGTGGTCCTTCACTGGATTGCGCAAGTGGAGAATCATCAACCAAATGGCCCCGGAGGACGGATTGAGATCCTGCAGTGGTCTGGGAATTCCAGAGGTTCTCCGCTGTACAGAGCATGTGGAGAATTATCAACCAAACGGCCCCGGAGGACGGATTGGGATCCTGCAGTGGTCCTACACTGGATTGTGCAGGTGGAGAATCATCAACCAAACGGCCCCGGAGGACGGATTGGGATCCTGCAGCGGTCCGTCACTGGATTGTGCAGGTGGAGAATCATCAACTAAAACGACCCCGGAGGACGGATCGGGATCCTGCAGTGGTCCTTCACTGGATTGCGCATGTGGAGAATCATCAACCAAACGGCCCCTGAGGGCAGATTGGGAACTATGTGAGGTCCCCCTTACCCGAGATAGGACACGGGCCCAGTGTGGGACCACACAGACCAGGTGGCCCTGCGGCTGAGGAGGGGGACCTGTATGGACGCGCATTTCCAATGACAAGAGGCAGGAAGGGGTAAATCCACCAGTCATGCACAGTGTACTTAGGGGAAGAGCCCCAGATAATCAGGTGCCGGCCTAAGAATAGTGGGTGGCCATGAAGGGTTAAGGAAGTCTCAAGACCGGTGGCTCAGCAGGTGACTGTGGGAGGGGGAGAAGGGCGGGAAGAATTCGCGCCAGAGTGCCCCCCCCCAGAGACTAAGGCTGCGGCCCAGCAAGCCGCTGCACGGCTTTTCAGAGAGTGCCTCCCCCCACTGAATGCTGCACCGGCCGTGTCACAGACCGGCCGGACTGACTGGGGGCGTTCACCCCGCTGGCCGCGCCATTGATAGTGCAGATTCTTGCTTTGTAAAGTCTCAAGTACAGTTGTGGCCAAAAGTTTTGAGAATTACATAAATATTGGAAATTGGAAAAGTGTCTGCTTAAGTTTTTATAATAGCAATTTGCATATACTCCAGAATGTTATGAAGAGTGATCAGATGAATCGCATAGTCCTTCTTTGCCATGAAAATTAACTTAATCCCAAAAAAAACTTTCCACTGCATTTCATTGCTGTCATTAAAGGACCTGCTGAGATCATTTCAGTAATCGTCTTGTTAACTCAGGTGAGAATGTTGATGATGAGCACAAGGCTGGAGATCATTATGTCAGGCTGATTGGGTTAAAATGGCAGACTTGACCTGTTAAAAGGAGAGTAATGCTTGAAATCATTGTTCTTCCATTGTTAACCATGGTGACCTGCAAAGAAACGCGTGCAGCCATCATTGCGTTGCATAAAAATGGCTTCACAGGCAAGGATATTGTGGCTACTAAGATTGCACCTCAATCAACAATTTATAGGATCATCAAGAACTTCAAAGAAAGAGGTTCAATTCTTGTTAAGAAGGCTTCAGGGCATCCAAGAAAGTCCAGCAAGCGCCAGGATCGTCTCCTAAAGAGGATTCAGATGCGGGATCGGAGTGCCACCAGTGCAGAGCTTGCTCAGGAATGGCAGCAGGCAGGTGTGAGCGCATCTACATGCACAGTGAGGCGAAGACTTTTGGAAGATGCCTGGTGTCAAGAAGGGCAGCAAATAAGCCACTTATGAAAAACATTATGGATCTTCCAAGTCTGAGGAAGATCAAGACGGTAGGCAACAGGATTGATGACGGACAAGATTTTGTAAGGCCCAATAAACTTAGGACCCAACTTCCAGGAGGGAACCTTCAATTTGATATTCTTAGTAGACAACCACACCAGATCACCAACATTCAGGTCATGACCAGGCACACGTCTCTTATCCGCCACACGCTTATATCTCTCACTCATGCTCTTTAGATTATCCTGAATCTTTTGCCAAATAGATGACAACGACGAGGAGAATCTGTCCTCATCAGGTAAACCAGAAGACCCCTCTCCCGAGAATGTCCCAAACTGCGGATGAAACCCATATGCACCAAAAAATGGTGACTTATCAGAGGACTCCTGACGACGGTTATTTAAAGCAAACTCAGCAAGAGACAAAAAAGAACACCAATCCTCCTGATTCTCCGCCGCAAAACAGCGCAGATATGTCTCCAGATTCTGATTGACGCGCTCCGTCTGGCCATTCGACTGCGGGTGGAAAGCAGAAGAGAATGACAACCGAACCCCCAAGCGAGAACAGAAAGCCTTCCAGAATCTGGAAACAAACTGCGTGCCCATATCAGAGACTATGTCTGAAGGAATACCATGCAATTTGACAATGTGATCAATAAATGCCTGCGCCAGCGTCTTAGCATTGGGCAAGCCAGGAAAAGGGATGAAATGCACCATTTTGCTAAAACGGTCCACCACCACCAGAATCACAGTCTTCCCCGAGGAACGAGGCAGGTCTGTAATGAAATCCATGGACAGATGTGTCCAAGGACGGGAAGGAATGGGTAAGGGAAGGAGAGGACCTGATGGCCGTGAATGAGGGACTTTGGCACGAGCGCAGGTCTCGCAGGCTGCCACAAAACCCTCAACCGACTTACGAAGCGCCGGCCACCAGAATCTCCGAGCGATGAGATCCACTGTGGCTCTTGCCCCCGGGTGCCCAGCAAGGACAGTATCGTGGTGTTCCTTAAAAATCTTGTGTCTTAAAGCGAGAGGCACAAACAACCTCCCAGGAGGACAAAGATCAGGAGCCTCTGACTGGGCTACCTGAACCTCTGCCTCTAATTCAGGATAAAGAGCAGAGACCACCACACCTTAAGCCAAAATGGGACCCGGGTCTTCAAATCTCCCACCTCCCGGAAAACAACGTGACAGGGCATCCGCCTTCACATTCTTAACCCCAGGGCGGAACGTGACAACAAAATTAAACCTGGAAAAGAGCAAAGACCATCTGGCCTGTCTCGGGTTCAGACGCTTGGCTGACTCCAAGTAGGCCAGATTCTTATGGTCAGTAAACACGGTAATAGGGTGTCTGGCTCCCTCTAGCCAAAGGCGCCATTCCTCAAAAGCCAATTTGATGGCCAACAACTCCCTATCTCCCACATCGTAATTTCTCTCTGCGGAGGAGAGTTTTCTCGAGAAAAAGGCACCCGGTCGCCATATGGCAGGAGAGGGACCCTGAGACAAGACCGCACCCACACCCACCTCAGAAGCATCAACCTCAACTATAAAGGGTAGAGAAATATCAGGTTGTACCAAGATGGGAGTGGAAGCAAAACTCTCCTTGATATTAGAAAAAGGCCTTACGCTCCTCTACCGACCAGGAGGAAAAATCTACCCCCTTTCTAGTCATATCAGTGAGTGGTTTAACAACAGAGGAATAATTCAAAATAAACTTCCTGTAATAATTGACAAAGCCCAAAAAACGCATCAGCTCCTTCTGATTCTCAGGAAGCTCCCACTCAAGCACAGCTCGGACTTTCTCGGGGTCCATGCGAAAACCAGAAGCGGAGAGAAGAAACCCCAGAAATTGAATTTCTGGAACCGCAAACACACATTTCTCCAATTTATTCTCCCGCAGGATGAGCAAGACCTGACGTAAGTGTTCCCTATGAGTTTTGAAATCAGGAGAAAAAATCTAAATGTCATCCAGATACACTAATACAAATTTCCCCATTAAATGATAAAAAATGCTGTTCACAAAATGCTGAAAGACGGCTGGAGCATTCATCAAACCAAAAGGCATAACCAAATTCTCAAAATGGCCCTCAGGGGTATTGAAGGTATTGAAGGCAGGTTGTATGCCCCTCTTAGATCCAACTTGGAAAAAACTTTAGCCCCAACAATCTGGTTAAACAGGTCCGGGATCAAAGGAAGCGGATAAGGGTCACGAATTGTGATACTGCTCAGCTCCCTGAAATCCAGACATGGTCTTAAAGAACCATCTTTTTTCTTAACAAAGAAAAAACCAGCGGCAACAGGTGACTTCGAGGGTCGTATGTGTCCCTTTCTCAGAGATATAAGCACGCATAGCGACCCTTTCAGGTTGGGAGAGATTGTATAAACAAGATTTAGGCAGCTTGGCGCCTGGGATGAGATTAATAGGGCAATCGTACACCCTGTGCGGGGGCAAGTCCTGAACACCACTCTCAGAGAAGACATCCGAAAATTCAGAGAGAAAAGATGGTACAGTCTTAGTAGAAACCTCAGAAACAGATGTCGTGAGGCAATTCTCTCTGCAAAAGTCACTCCAACCATTGATTTGCCTCGCTTGCCAATCAATGGTGGGGTTATGTTTAGTGAGCCAGGGTAGCCCCAACACTAGAGGAGTAGGCAACCCGCTAAGGACGAAACATGACACATCCTCAACATGAGCATCACTCACAATCAAACGGATATTGTGAACTATGCCCTTTAATGATTTCTGAGAAAGTGGAGCGGAATCAATAGCAAAAACAGGTATATCCTTTCCCAAAGTGCATACCTGTAAACCATGAGTTATGGCAAATTGATTATCAATGAGATTGACAGCTGCTCCACTATCTACAAAAATCTCACAAAAAATGTTCTTGCTCTCTAGCGCCACCCTGGCAGGTAGGACAAAATGGGAACTACAAGCAAACGGAAAACCTTCAATTTCCGCATCAACCTTGCCAATGGTAACAGATGGAACATTTTCAAAGGATTTTTCCCTTTTTGTTTCTTTATTACTCTCAAAAAACTGCCTGAATCTCCTAGAGGTACAAACATTTGCCAAATGATTTATACCTCCACAACAGAAACAAACCTTCCCATGAGGGCTGAATCTTCTATTGTTAGAGGCAATCAAACCCAGCTGCATGGGCTCCTGCTCAGAAGGGGTTGACAGCGACTGAGACCCCTGTGCACAGAATGAGACCGCCGCACTGTCCTGGGATTGAGTATGACAGGAAGGAGTGATCTCTCCTCTCTCTCTAAGACGCCTGTCAATACGAACGGCCCGAGACATGGCAGAGTCCAAGGAGGTAGGCCTCTCATGAAAGGCAAATGCATCTTTCAATCCCTCTGAAAGACCATGGCAAAATTGACTTCGGAGTGCAGCATCATTCCAACCAGTATCAGCTGCCCATCTCCGAAATTCTGAACAGTATATCTCTGCGGATTGTTTACCCTGACATAAAAGACGTAGTCTAGACTCAGCAAGAGCAACACGATCCGGATCATCATATATCTGACCCAGGGCTAAAAAGAATTCATCCACTGAACGGAGGGGCCGTGCCCCCACGGGCAGCGAAAAGGCCCAGGACTGAGCGTTATCCCTGTGCAGCGATATGATGATCCCCACCCTCCGTTCCTCATCACCAGAGGAATGGGGAAGAAGGCGAAAATGGAGTTTGCAAGCCTCTCTAAAACGCACAAAATTCTCACTACCCCCGGAGAACGTATCCGGGAGCGAGATCTTAGGCTCAGAACAAGCTCCATGAACGCAAGCTGAACCGGTCACTTGAAACTGAGAAAGAGTCTTACGGAGATCTGCTACCTCCAATGAAAGACCCTGCATGTGTTCAGTCAAAAGTGAAACCGGATCCATGCTTGAGACGGTTTTGGCGGTTTATAATGTCACGGAAGGTGTGCAGGAAACTAGAAAACACAAAATGAATATACGACTGACTGGATCCAAAACTAAGGAACAAAAAGGGAGAGCCCTGCATCAGACCTGGCTCTCTCCCTGACTGCTCAGCCTATGCGAAAATACCAATGGTAGATGATCGCATATCCTCGTACCTCGACTGTATAACACCTGAACACCCTATAATAGTGAGGGGACACGACCACCGGCTCCCTACTCTAGATACGGAGGGAGTCAGGGTCACCTGGGATCCAGCAAACAGAAAGACACAGATAAATGAACAAAACTTATCTTGTAGAAGACTCAGAAGTATGAACAACATGCACACACTCCAGGAAGTTGTATAAACCGCAAAGTAATGCACTATGGGAAAAGGATTTAAAGGGATGCAATCAGTGCAACTACATGACAGCTGAGAGAGGCTAACGAGATGAGAAAATGAAAGCAAAACAAAGGAACCTCAAGGAGGAGGTTCTAGACGTCTGTCAGAGCTTCTCAGATGTCTGGTGGTGACAATTTGGTTTGCAGAGTGTTGTTGCATTGTATGTTTTGTTCTATGTTGGGTTTTCAGCCATAGCAACGTGCACCTGCGCATTGGGATGTGCTGACTAACCCCTCTTTTTTTTTCTTTGTGAGCAGGGAAAAGTCACAGATTGCGGCACAAAGGTCCTAATATGGGCGTATTTCTGGTTAGTAAATGACCTTTGTATCTTTATTTCATGTCCAGAAAAAAAGTGATTTTATTTTGCAGGAAAACAGCTCCCAAGTGCCCAAAGCAAACCCAACTAATGAGCAGTGATGAGCGTCAGGGGCAATATTCAAATACACAATATTTTGTGAATATTTTGGCGAATATTCATCATACATTCGCGAATTCGAGATCTCCAGTCATTATTTTCTTGATTGCGAAAATCGGCAATTGGAAAATTCACGATACGAAAATTCGCAATCAACACTACTCCTAAAGTCAAAGCTATTGCCACCTTCTCATTGGCCCGCAAGCATGAAGCAGTGAGGGATCATGGGTACTGATTAAAAAAAATCTAGAATATTCATGATTACGAAGATATAGCACTATATTCTAGATATTTGCAAATTCTCGAAGTGCCAATATTCGCGATAAAAATTCGGGATTAGAATATTCCCGTTTAGAATATTCACGATCAACACTACTAATGAGATCTGTAGCAGGGCAACTGAGGAACTGGGCTGGAAAACCACCAGCCTGCCCACTTTTTACCATAGCCACACTGCAACGAGGATGAGCTCCACAAAACCGAGTTGCTGGGAAAGATTGTTGAGATATATGTGTATAACTCTGGGACACTGAGCCTTTATGTGAGAACCAATACGCATGTGGAAACTGGCACATCTCTTGGAATTCATTATTGGCCATATTCCGACCCAAGGGGGCAATATCATTTCCACCCCTTGAGTGTAACACAGGTGGGAGAGTGGTAATATTCTCAGCCTCAATATAGATGAAAGAGAGAGCATCTGTTGTTAAGGAGGTTCAATGGGTCTGCGATCTGCATGTTGTGGCCAAAGTAAGGACATGTCCTATCTTTTGCGGAGCGGACGCACGGAACCAGAAGCACACTCTGTCCACGTCCTCCTATGAAAGATCTATCCTCTCTTTATCACTTAGCAAATCTCCTGAGAACCTGTTTGACTTGATCCTGTTCCTTTCAACTCCACCAGTACATTCACTGCACCAGACTGTTATGAACAGGCCTCTTACTAGGTCCCAGTCTTACCATCTACTGATCAACTCTGGGCTGGTGCTTCCAGCAACGACTCCAAAACTGTAACAGACTCTCTCTCTCATCATTCATTGGCTCCTGTCCCAATGATAACATTTAGGCCTATCTATGCAGTACACCTTAGTGACTCCAGATCCTCTTACCTTTACCCTGACCCACCGATTGACTTATGGTGGTCCACTGTACCATGCTGCACCATGCCACTTGGGCTCTGTCTCTGTCTATAGCTCACTGGTCAGATCTGCTGCACTTACACACTCAGAGCAGAGTACCCTGTCACCTCACATGGTCTACCCCTAGACATAGCCCTACTAGCACCAAACTCTGCCTTTTATTTCCTTCACCTAGCCCTTAATAATCAGCATTCTGGCTCAATACTCTACGTGACAGTACACACCACCACACTATATGAGCCCATTCTTATCTCATTGCCCAAGGCAAAGGCTGCAAAATGTGCCCTCTCCCCATGGTCCTTGAAAAGTTGCATGAAAGCTGTCTAATGGGCAACTATTGTTAAATAATAATACATAAATTCCTTAAATGCCTTAAAGCTCGGGTTACCACCCGTACGGGAATGACCTGGACAGTCCGGGTTTGTAATTCTGTGCCCGGGTACAAGCCTTTTTCAGACCCGGGCACAGGATTCATTTCAAACTGCAGACTTGCTAGCCTCGGCTGACATCGCGGTGAAGCACAGGCTGAACACTTGTCATCAGGTCCTGTGTGCTCTCCCCAAATCCCACTCCCGCCCTTCCTCTCCTCCTCACACATGGCTCTGCCCTGCTGAACTGCACAGCGGGGAGAGCAGTCGTGGAGATGGCAGCAGGAAGCTTCTCAGCATGGCCGGACTGTCATAGCACCAGGCAGGGCCGTCTTTGCCGCAGGGCAAAAGGGGCAGCTGCCCCGGGCCCAGTTGCTCCTGGGGGCCCAAGGGAGCTCTGTTTCCCGAGTCCCAACTCGCGACTCACATCCATTCACTAATTTTATGCAGCAGGCAGCAGCGCAGCAGTCTTCAGAAAAACTTACAACTGAGCTGCTTAGTTGGCAAGCACGTTGGCGCCCCGCCGTCACACACCCCCTTTTACCACGTGACGGCGGGGCGCCGACGTGCTTGCCAACTAAGCAGCGCAGTTGTAAGTCTCCGCCTCCGGTCCAGAGCTAAAGGGATTGGGTGGTGAGTCACGGCCTCATGTGACCAGACCACCAGTGACTCACTCACCTTACCTTACACAGCCAGACCAGACCTGCCACTGCCGCGCCAGGAGGGGAGGACTCGGTAGGTAAAGCAAAAAGCTTTATTTTATATTAGAAATTTAGACCGGTCAGGTCACCGAATTAATAATTAACCCCAGGTCCGTTCATAAATTAGTGGGGGATTATTATAGAGACAGACGGCCCCAGGAGACATAAGGGGTTGGGTTGGGTTCTCTCTGTCTGCTGCTGAACTGTGGCCTGGGGGTTGGGGCCACCACCGGCCACATTTACTAATCTTTGCTCAGGGGGGCCCTCATGGTGTGGACTAGACTGTTCATTTTCACTAAGGAATATAGTTTAACCATTTATGTGCAAAAGAGAAAATAAGAAGTCAGCTCCAATCAGATATCTGCACATAGACCAAGACTCTTGGTCTATGTGCAGATATCTGATTGGAGCTGACTTAGTGACCTTTTTTTTCTCTTTTGCACATAAACGGTTAAACTATATTCCTTAGTAAAAATGACCAGTCCACACCACACCATGAGGGCCCCCCTGAGCAAAGATTAGTAAATGTGGCCGGTGGTAGCCCCAGGCCACAGTTCAGCAGACAGACAGAGATTCCTTTATGTCTCTCGCCTCTTTAATAATACACTAGTAATTTAAATAACCCCATTAGTGGGGGATTATTATAGAGACGGGAGACATAAGGGGTTGGGTTCTCTCTGTCTGCTGAACTGTGGCCTGGGGCCACCCAGCGGGCCACATTTACTAATCATTGCTCAGGGGGGCCTTCATGGTGTGGTGTGGGGTCATTTTTACTAAGGAATATTATTTAACCATTTATGTGCAAAAGAGAAAATAAGAAGTCACTAAGTCAGCTCCAATCAGATATCTGCACATAGATGAAGAGTCTGATTCTTTTTTGCACATAAATGGTTAAACTATATTCCTTAGTAAAAATGACCAGTCCACACCACACCATGAGGGCCCCCCTGAGAAAATGGTGACACCAGCCATAGCAATGCCTCTATCTGTAAGTCGCTGGAGTGCACGGCAGGCTCGCTTTTCTGAAGGAAGCGGAATTGTGAACTGTCTGAACTCTGAATGGCTGTACAGTCAGTAGTGGCATGTGACACATGTGGCAATAATAATGTGTCTGCTGGCCTGCAGCCTGGTAAAGACCTGTGTCATGTCATGTGTGATGTTCATCCCAATTATGCCATACATACGTGTGCAGATACTGGTCCTGTACTCCTGTGAGGCTGCAAGGCAGGGGTGTGGACCACTCCTGAGACTGCATGTGCTTAGGTCTCATGCACACGGACGTTGTTTGGGTCCGCATCCGAGCCGCCGTTTTGGCTGCTCGGATGCGGACACATTCACTGTGTGTTGTGGTGGAGGGCGTGATTGCATGCTAGGGTGTGTGAAGGCTGGATCCAGGGAGCCCAAGTAAATTCTTGCCCAGGGTCCAATCAATATTAAAGACGGCCCTGGCACCAGGTGTGTATCCCCTGCCATGTGTCGTGTGTACTACGCCACTGCCATGAATGCATACAGGCTGCCCGTGTGGCGGGACATTACAGGATGTGCACTGCTGCTGCTGTAGGAAACTTGACAAAAAATCTTCCGGAGCGAGGAAATGCTATAAGTTTGTGCTGTGTGCCTGGTGACTACATAGTGGTGGTTTGCCCCTGCACCCTGAGGTGGGCACTGAAGGGCAGCTCATGGAGGGAGAACACACAGGTTAGGTTGGCACCATGTTCTTTTTTAATAATGAACAATGCCAACCAATCCCTGGCACCAGTGTCACAACATCTCCCCCCTTCACTGGCACTTTATGTTTAGTAGTAAACATGGTAGGTGGAAGGACCTGATACCATATTATAACAGGAGTGTGAGCTGGCGGTGAGCGGAGGCGAGTGGTGATCAGCTCAGCCCGGTGTTCTGCCAGATTCCTAAACCTGGCAGAATGCTATACCCAGAAGTGACGCGGCCGAACCGGAATCAGCTGGAGGAGGGTGTGTGTACTCGCCCAAATGCTCCGATACCTTCCCCGATATTGTAACTTCCGGTCGGAGGGAGATGTCCCTCTGACTGGCAGCGCCAAAGGAGCATACAGCCGACTTCCTTTCCAATCAGGAGCCGGGAGGTGGGTTATCATCCGCCTCCTGGCTTCCTGATTGGCTAGGAAGCCTGCTTCACTTGTTGCTAGGCAGCCTGGCTTCCTAACCAATCAGCAAGCTGGGCAGTATGTCATGACTCGCATCCCGGCCTCCTGACTGATCAGGAAGGTACGCTGCCTACAAAAAAGTGAATCCGGCTTCCTAGCCAATCATGAAGCGGATTGAAATCATGACTCGTCGCCCCTCTTCTTGTTTGGTCAGGAAGCTAGGTTGCCTCTAAAGCTAGTGTTCTTTCACTTGAACGCCGTCTTCACGGGAAAGCAGGAAGCCAGATGATGGGTCATGATCTGCCGCCCGCCTTCCTGATAGTTATGGTACATACTTTACCCAAAAATTGCCGCGAGGTGCTAAAGTGTTCGGGTTTGGCTTCAAGAAAAGGTGGCAACCCTACTATAGCCTTAATCGGCCTCCTAGGCCTGTTTTTACAAACACAGCGCAGCCAATTCTCACCTAATGTAGGTCGGGCTAAGGAATCAACAGATACCTTATCAGAGGATCACCATTCACTCAACCCGGATTTTTTGTGCCAGAGCTGCAGATTTTTGCTCTGCTTTGTACTGAAATTCATATATCTTTTTAGCATACAAAGCTTGAACAACATAAAGAAACTTTATCATAAAAATAAAATAAAAACATACAAAATAAGTGAACTACTGGTTTTATTTTAATTCATGGATACAACTAATGTGAACATTACATTTGTAATTAAGACTGTGTTCACATCAGGTTTTTGTCCCACGTTTAACGTATACACACGCTACACATGTTAAATGGATGCTCAGACAGATGCCAGACAGTGGCATCCTTCACCGTAGGGTTCCATAGTCAGGGGTGCACCACCAATGAGGCCAGGTGAGGCAATCGCCTCAGGCAGCACCAGGTAGAGAGGGGCAGATTATGGGAAGAAGCTAGGTTAAGAAATTGGCATTGGGAAGGGAGGGGCACCATTTCAGTTTTCTCCTCAGGCAGCAGAAAGGCCAGGTGCACCCCTGTCCATAGCAAAAAAATAAATAAAAGAATATCCATTTAACATATACGTTTTTACTGGATATACTTTTTGCAGGAAAGAAAAGTGTACTACTCTTCTGCATTATCCCCCCCAACATATATGTTAAATGTGGGACAAAAACGTGTGCTCAGGTTTTCATCATTATATTTACAAGGAAATAATGAACCATATAAATTGATAAACTGTGCATACAACATAAGGAATAATATATCCGCGCACATACACGGAAGTCATCATTAAAGGACGTTCCGTGGATCTTATCAACTCTCTGATTAAGATTCAAGCTCTCAAACCTCTGGTAAAGGGGTTGTGCCATGAAAAAAAAAAAGGCAGTTTTCAAACCATCACCTGAATCTGAACACGTTTGTAATTGCATGTAATTAAACATTTAGCATAGCCACGGAGTTATTCAATAAAATGTATCTGTGTAGCGCCACCTGCTGTTTGTTGTTTTTCTGATTTCCCTGTCCACCTCAGTGAGGGGGTCACACATGCTCAGTTTCATACGTCAACTGCCTCCTGAGCTAACATAGGGAGAGAACTGCAGCAGAAAGGAAAAACCCCTGAGATGCAGCAGAAAGGGCACATCCCTGAGCTGCCAGTTTGATATTAATGAAGCAGAGCAACTGGAACAATGAATGGGGAGATCTCTGCTCACATATGAGGTACAGTGCTGGTTTTGGCTTTGCTAGAAAGAAATTGTCATGAACTACGGTATATAATGTACAATTTTATTTTTTAAATTAATCATGGGATAACCCCTTTAAGACATTTTCTTCAACATTCTGCCAGTGGTTCCTCTATCCAATAGGTATCCATTATGGCTGGTTATTTACAGGTAAAGATGAGGGTGATAGAAAGGTTCAGTGTCTCCAAGCATCTAAATGTCTTAGAATGCTGTTTGAGGGTCATCTGTATCTTTATAGGCTTTATTCTGTTCCCCAGCACTATCGTATGCTGCTACTGGAAGATGGTCATCAGTTTCAGCTTTGGTTTCAACCAAAACCTCAGAAACTCCATGATCTTCAGACTGGATCGCTTTTTCTCTATCCGCCTTTCTTTTCCTTTCAAGAAATACAGAGGTTTCAGTATTACGAAGCATGTATCAATATAGAGTATATGCCTAAAACAGTACATTATGTAATATGCAATCCACAACTGGTGGAATAATCTCATTGTGTTAGGGTTCTTTCACACTTGCTTTTAACTTTTCCAGTATTGAGATCTGGCAGAGGGTCTCAATATAGGAGAAAAATGCTTCCGTTTTGCCCCCATTCATTGTCAAGGGGGACAAAACTGAACTGAACAGTAGGAATGCTCCAAAATGCATTCCGTTCCGTTTGGTTGCGTTCCCATACCGGATCCGTCATGGGATGCAGAGCAAAATGGATCTGGCATCATTGACTTGCATTGTGTGTCATTCCGGATCCGTCTGTGCTATTTTAAAGATAATACAACCGGATCTGCTCATAACGGATGCAGCCGATTGTATTATCCTTAGGCTGGGGCGCATCTGTCAGTTGATGTGTGTCGCTCTGTCGTCATGGAAGTCAGTGCCGGAGCCACACAGCAGCAGCAACCTTGTGGCAGTGGAAGCACGTTTGATGGCATTTAAAAACACACCGAGCCAGCACATGCTTTTTCATATTCCAAGTTGCAAAAAATTGTCCTTTATCAGGGGCAGATGATGTTTAAACACATACGGTGTTATAGGATAAATGAAAAATGGCTTGGGGGACCAAAGCATTCAAAAATTATGCGTTGACAGGGTCGGAATGCCTGCTCCTATGACACTCATAAGTTGATTGTCAGAAGAAAAAGTGGCTAGTTGTGAACAAGCCTACAAAAAAGTCTCCCTTTAAATCGGGAGCAGCAGCTGTGCAGTGTGGATATGGAAAGGCACGGTACAGATATAGTGGCATGTGGCCGGCTGGCCGCAATAGTAGCAGGAGCATATCATGGAACATACAAGGCTGTATATGGGTAGTAGTTAGGGATGAGCGAATCAACTTCGGATGAAACATCCAAAGTCGATTAGCATAAAACTTTGTTCCAATACTGTACGGAGCAGGAGCTCCGTACAGTATTAGAATGTATTGGCTCCGATGAGCCGAACTTATTGCTTCGCAAAGTCTCTCGAGTAGTGTTGAGAGGGTTCGCTGTTCGGGTGATTTTATTATTTTCCATTATAACATGGTTATAACGGAAAATAGTAGCATTCTTAAGACAGAATGCTAAATAAAATGGCAATTGAGGGGTTAAAAATAATTTTAAAAAAAACTCACCTCATCCACTTGATCGCGCAGCCGGTATCCTCTTCTTTCTGCAGGACCTGCAAAAGGACCTGCAATGACGTCACCGCTTCTATGTTCATTCAGCAGGACCTGCGATAACGTCACCGCGCTCACCATGTGGTGACGTCATCGCAGGTCTTTTTGCAGGTCCTGAAGAAAGAAGAGGATACCAGCTGCGCGATCAAGTGAATGAGGTGAGTTTTTTATTTATTATTTTTAATAATGGTCATTGTATTTAGCATTCTATCTTAAGAATGCTATTATTTTCAGTTATAACCATGTTATAACGGAAAATAATAAAGTGAAGTTCAGGTCCCCATTGACTTTAATGGGGTCTGGGTTCGGGGTCAAGTTCGTGTTCGCTCATTCACTCATCCCTTCTCGCGAGACTTTGGGTAATAACTTCATAAATTAATTTGTACTGTAAAAAAACATTTCCCGAACCCGGGTTCGGTACCAAGGTACCACTTGGAACCGAACCCAAATTCGGTAATAGTTTTTTTACAGTACAAATTGATTCATGACGTTATTACCCGAAGTCTTGCGAGACTTCGTGAAGCAATAACTTCGGCTCATCAGAGGCAATACATTCTAATACTGTACGGAGCTCCTGCTCCATACATTATTGGAACAAAGTTTTATGTGAATCGACTTCGGATGTTTCATTTCAAGTCGATTCACTCATCCCTAGTAGTAGTAGCAATCGTAGTAGCAGTAGTGATAGTGGCGGCAGATGCTTTGCGTTAATTGTGGTGGCAGTAGGGAATTAACAGCAATGAGCAGCAGCAGCTGAGGCAGTGGCGGCTGCAGCAGCCATATGGTACATTTTGGCCGATCGCATTAGTGGCATGATGGATACACCAGCAGCAGCCATACAGAACGTGATGATAGTCAGGCAGCAACAGTGGCAAGTTGGAGCACCGCCAGCAATGATAGATATATTCATCGGAATTAGGCCTCTTGCACACAAACGTTTTATTTTGTTCCGTTTTTTGCGTTATGTATACGGTCCGTATACGGAACCATTCATTTCAATGGTTCCGCAAAAAAACAGAATGTACTCCGCATGCATTCTGTTTCCGTTTTTCCGTTCCGTTCAAAGAGGGAACATGTCCTATTAGGGTCCATTCACACATCTGCAATGTGTTTTGCGGATCCACGGATCCGCGGATCTGCAAAACACGGACAGCGGCAATGTGCATTCTGCATTTTGCGGACCGCACATTGCCAGCACTAATAGAATATGCCTATTCTTGTCCGCAATTGCAGACAAGAATAGGAAATGTTCTGTTTTTTTCGGGAACGGAATTGCGGACCTGAAAGTGCAGGTCCGCAATTCCGTGTAAGGGCAGCACACCATAGAAATGAATAGGTCCGCAATTTCGTTCCGCAAAATGCGGAACAAAATTACGGATGTGTGAATGGAGCCTTATCGTCTGCATAACGGACAAGGATAGTATAGTATTGTTCTATCAGGGGCGAGCTGTTCCATTCCGCAAAAAAACGGAATGCACACGGACGTCATCCGTATTTTTTGGCGGATCCGTCTTTTGCGGACCGCAAAATACTGAAAAAGGCAAGCCATATGGTCGTGTGCAAGAGGCCTCAGTTGGAGGAGTGTGTGAAAATCCTCCTGAACTCAGGCTTGGTTCATTTTGACAAAAGTGATGTTTTGGACACCGGCAGAGGACAACTTGGTTAATTTGAGTGACACCCCCCGAAGGCGCTGAAAACCCTCTCTGAGATGACACTGAAAGTCAGCATGCTGTGCCAGTTTGGGCCACTGTTCCAGTCTGCCTGCCTAGAAATCCATGGCGTCAGGGAACAGAGTATGCGATAGAGACCGGTCATAGTTTAGGTAGGCCTAAACCTGGGCATTGAGGCGGGCTCTGTCAGCTTGCTGACTGGCCTCAACCGGGCACGGCACGTGGAAAAACTGCTCCATCATGTTGCTCAGACTGAAACGGCTTCTGCTATTACTGCTGCTGCGGCTTCTGCTGCTCATGGCAGTGGGAGGGTGGTGGCGCAGGGCAGATTAACGTAATTTGGCCACCCTTTCTGCCAGAGGAAAACAGCCCCCCATTTTGCCTTGCTAGTGAGGCTCTAAAAGCATGACTATCCAGTAATCATCATACTGTTGATGTCAACGATACTTCTGCATACCTTCTAACTTTTGAAAAGAAGTAAGAGGGACATTATGTGCACATTTTTTCAGCACAAGGCCACGCCTCTAATTCCGCCCAAAACATACTATACACCTAATCCCACCCAGTCCCCTGAATGCCCCCACATAGTTATTATTCCCCCTTTATGCCACCACACAGTATTTATGTCCACATTGTACCCCCTTCACAGATTAAGCCCACATTGTGCCTCCTTCACAGTAGGTATGACAAATATATGCCCCTTCATAGTAGCGATGCCCAGATGTGCCCCTCACAGTAGTTATGCCCACATATGTGCCCCCTTTCATGATAGTTATGCCCAGATATGTGCTGTTTTCACAGTATTATGCCCAGATATGTGACCTCACAGTAGTTATACAAAGATATATGCCCCATCACAATAACATGCACAGCTATGTGCCCCTCACAGTAATATGCCCAGTTATGTGCCCTCCCACAGTAATATGCCCAGGTATATGCTCCCTAACAGTATTAAGCCCAGATATATGCCCCCTCACAGTAATATGCCCAGTCATGTGCCCCCTCAGAAATATGCCCAGTTATGTGCTCCCTCACAGTAATATGCCCAGTCATGTGCCCCCTCACAGTTATATGCCCAGGTATATGCCCCCTCACAGTAAAATGCCCTGATATATGCCCCCTCACAGTGATATGCCCATTTGTGCTCCCTCACAGTAATATGCCCAGGTATATGCCCCCTCACAGTAAAATACCCCGATATATCCCCCCTCATTAGTAATATGCCCATTTGTGCCCCCTCACAGTAATATGCACTGATATTTTCCCCCACCCAGTATTATGCCCTGATATTTTCCCCTTCCCAGTATTATGCCCTAATATTTGCCCCCTCACAGTAATATGCCCAGTCATGTGCCCCCTCACAGTAATATGCCCTCTTATGTGCCCCCTCACAGTAATATGCCCAGGTATGTGCCCCCTCACAGTAATATGCCCAGGTATATGCCCCCTCACAGTAAAATGCCCTGATATGCCCCCTCATAGTAATATGCCCATTTGTGCCCCCTCATTTGTGCCACTGTCACTGCCCCACCACCAATACAGTGGCTAGAGGTGCAACTACTACCACCACCGTCAACACAGGTATGCATAAGGTCACCAGCCTCCTCCCCAACCTCCTCAGGGCAGCTCAAATAGTGACAGCTCTCACACAAGTCCTCATATTATGTGCCCCCTCACAGTAATATGCCCAGGTATGTGCCCCCTCACAGTAATATGCCCAGGTATATGCCCCCTCACAGTAAAATTCCCTGATATATGCCCCCTTACAGTAATTTGCCCATTTCTGCCCCCTCCCAAAATTATGCCCTGATATTTGCCCCCTCACAGGAAGATGCCCAGTTATGTGCCCCCTAGACAGGATGTAAAAAAAACTCTACATACTCACCTCGTTCCTCTGATGATCTCCCCAGCAGCAGCAAGACATAGAGTGACGTCCAGCCCCGCCCCCTGCACAAACCAGCAGTGTGGAGCGCCGACAGAGGGAGGAATGATGAAGCAGGGATCGGACAATCCGGCTCCCAGGTCCCGTCCAGCACACATCGGAGTCCTCACCCTCCCTGCCACTTTTATCAGACTGGGAGATATTATGATGGGCTCCTGGACCCCCGTCCCCTGCTCTGCATTTTCCTCAACTGCCACTGTCACTGACCCACCGCCAATACAGTGGCTAGAGGTGCAACTATTACCACCACCATCAACACAGGTATGCATGAGGTCACCAGCTTCCTCCCCAACCTCCTCAGGGCAGCTCAAATAGTGATAGCTCTCACACAAGTCCTCAACAGGCAGACTCTCTTGACTTTATGCCGTAGGGCGTGGTGGGGTTTTCTTACCACTTCTTAGGAAAAAGGAAGGCATTCCTCTAGGAATGGGCAGTGAAGACAGAGGCCTCCATTGAAAGCCCTCTTTGGGGCTGCAAGGAGGAGGAGCAGGAGGAAGGCTGTGATCCCTGGCTCCAGGACTTCAGACTGTGAAGTCACCTTCACGTCATCCTGCTACGACTGAGAGGAGGAGTGAGCCATCCAATCCACGATCTCATCCTTTTTCTCCTCAACTACAATGGTGTGCCTTTCCAAAGCCAGCAGGGACAACTGTGGCCTACTACTACTACTTCTGGCGGGATAGTTGGTGCTGCTACTACCCACATTCTGGCTCTGGGTCTTTCCTTTAGAACCTTTTCGTAGCCCTGAAATTTTTTTTGGGCCTCTCAGAAAATGTTGTGCACTACCCTTTGTATTACTGTAGTAATCACATATATATGCTGCTAGTTTGAATATAAATCAACACCCCCCCCCCCAAAAATAAAATAAAAATACATTTAAAAACGTGTGAGTGAAGGGAAACGGATTTAGGCATAAATTTGTTGTTACTTCCAGATACTTTTGTGTGCTACCCTTTGTATTGGTGTAGTAATTGCGTATATATGCTGCTGGTTTGAATATATAAAAAAAAAAATCATTGGAAGCGTGTTTGTGAACACAGAAATAAAGGGAAAACAGATTTAGGCCTAAATTTGTTATCCTTCATTGATACTTTTGTGTGATGGCCTATGTATTGGTATCGATTATCTATATACAGACAATTGAGGTTTGAGGCTCAATTTCAAGTTAACACTCACAGGTAGATTGCTGCTATATCATGTGCTTTTCTGCAGTAATATATACATTAATTAAATTGACCCCCCCCCCAAAGAAAAAAATTCATTACAGATGTGTGTGAATGGAATTAATGTACGATGTACAATTGAGGCTTTACTCTCAATTTTACAATAACACTCACTGGTAGATTGCTGCTATACCATGTGTTTTGCTTCAGTAATCATGTATATATACTGGTTAATTAAATTGAACCCACCAAAAAAAAAAAAATTGCACTGCGTGGAAATGGAATTCACGTAAAAAGACAATTGAGGCCTGATGCTCAATTCCACGTTAACAATCACAGGTAGATTGCTGCTATACCATGTGTTTTGCTGCAGTAATCATGTATACAGCATATGCTGCTTAATTAAATTGTACCCCACAAAAAAGGATTTCTGTTAAAATGGGGGGGAAAATGAAAAGTATTTTCTTGAAGGTAGCTGCTTTAGACGACTGCACTGCTAGGAGGCACAGCGACCACAGCTCCTCAATCCTTCCACCCTCGCTGTCCGCTTCCCTGCCTCCCAATTCTACACACACAATTCTTCTTCTTTGCAATACTAGCCTTTCCCTTCACTGTCCCTGGCAATACAATACAAGCTTGATTGATTTCTGACAGCCTAGCACAGAATGGTGTTTTGCTCATTCTGCTAGGGAGCATCCCTGCCTACTGCAGCATTGATTGGCTCATCCACGCTGTCAATCAGGGCAATCCCTTCCTCTCCGAGTCATGTGAGAGCCCTTCTTCTTCCTCCCTAGTGGTTTTTCCCACTGACACATGCACTAAAATGGCTCTACGCGCCTTTTAGTGGACTTGTCCGCAACAAACCTCAACCCCTTCTGACTGCCCACTGACTATTTATGTCCCTGTGCAGATAGCATGTATATAAACGGTCAGGCAGCTCTTTAAATCCCAGTGCTGTACAGTGCTGGGATTAAAGCTCCTGCAATCTAGCAGGAGCAGGTCGGATCCTGGCTGTGAGACACAGTGGGGACCCTGAGGAGAGGACAGGAGCGGTTTATTACCGCTTCTGGCGTCTCCTGTGCCGGCAGCAGATCACTGGAGAAGCGCAGGAATCAGGTGTCTCGGGGCAGGAACAGAGTTGCAGGGTCTAGTGAGACCCTAATCAGCTCTGCCTTTGTTTAATGCCCCCACAGGGGTCTGTTTTCCCCAGTAACTGGGGCTCCCAGTTACAGTGGAAACAAGAAGTAAAAAAAAAAAAAAGTCAGTGTCCTCCAGAGGTCTTTTAATGGCCTCATGGGGGACATATTATGTGGCAAAAATAAATAAAAATATAAGTAAAAAATAAAAATAAAAAATACAAATTAAAAAACTGTAAAAAAAAAATAAAAAAAGTCAAAATGCCGGCGCTAATGGAAACCGTCACCATAGTCGCCCCGTTCACTCAAACCTATACATTTTATATATCAAAACGATAATCACAACATAGGGAACTGTCACGGCTGAGGATGGGGAAAACCCTCAGCCGTGCGATGCCAGAAGATGTTACGCGCTGCTTGACCAGGACGACAGTATTAGGGAGCAGGTCACCTCCTATCGCGTCCCTAAACTGACCCTGACTCCTAACCATATGAGTCAACCCTGAAGGTGGGAGGACTCATACACCGTATGCCTTGGGGTCCCTACTAGCCCTCAGGATTGCCCTGGAACAAGGAGCAGGGTAAGACGACCTGTTCCTTCTGGACACGAAGGAACAGGAGTCTCACTGGCCAAGCTGCAGGGAAAGGAACATAAACAGCCTATGGATATGGCAGGAGGCTGAAAAGCACTTCCACACCTACCTGCCACAGACACTCAGACTGGATCCCGTGCAAGACAGCAAGTGTCCACACCCAAACACAAATGGACACAGCACACACACAAACACACAGGAACCCAGATCCATAGGTGCATGCCATAACAAAGGAAAACATCAAGTGGACATCAACATAAACCTGAGTCACAGTTTGTTTGTTTATGACCACAAGGGTGGCCCCCACTGGCAGATGTAATGCACAGGAGGCTGCTCCAGCTAAGCATGGCTGAAGCAACCCACTGAGACATGCCAGACACAGAGGCTTTATAGGCCTAAGTGGCCACACCCACACAGACACACCCAGTGTCTCACACACACAGAAAGGGAGTTAACCCTTCCACCACCAGGGAAGGGAAAATACCACTTAAAGGGGAAGTGCACACAATAACATAAAACCAAGTGCACACATACACACACACACACCTAACAAAGAGGTAGCTAGGTGTAACCGCATGAAGATGCCGCAAGCTGCCTAGCACCAGCTCAGGCTGCTATCTGCGACAATCTTTAACCACTTGTTGCCCGCGGCAACCACAAGTGAGGCAACACACTAGCAGCCCTCACCTGTGGTTGAACAACCAAAAACAAACCGCAGGCAACAGCTTGCGGTTAAGGAGTCACGACCATAACCATGGCCGTGACAGGAACCCATTGCAATAATTCATTTTTGTGTCAGTTTTAATATTTAAGAAATAAAAAGCTATAATAAAAATTTGTGGTTTTCCCCCAAATTAAACCTAAAAAAAGGAAACAAAACATGCTAATAAAAATTCCTAAGTGTGAAGTAATAAACATCTCAAAAATTATTTTGGTAGCCAAACAAATAAAAAAGCTAGGGTTGCTAAACCACAAAAATTGCCTGGGCGTTCAGGCCTTTTTTTAGGCCGGTCATGAAAGGTTTAAAAGATATGGGTTCGTCTGCCGTCCAAAAAGTAGCCGAGTTCGGCTCGAACACGGTTTGGTCAGAACTAGTTCACTTATTCTTAAGTAAAATGTCAAAATATCTCTGGATCAAAGCAGAATAGTGCATCTCCATACTTATTCCAAAGTGTGTATATCATTATAATGCATCAACTTACTTTTTCTTGTCCCGTTGGCCAAGCACAAGTAGAACAACCAAAGCAATAACTAGCAGCCCAGCCACTACCCCGAAGACCACTAGCCACACTGTGACAGATTGTTCAGGAAGGGGTGATATAGTTGGTGGAATACCAAGAAATTCCAAAGACTCTTCATTCAGTAGGAAAGCGCTATTGATTCGATCTTTTGACAACCTGTTCATAAAGTAGATTAAGTTATTGCTCCAGATAACATCAAATATAAAATGTATTTGTTTTGAAGTAAAAAATCAAATAAAAAAATCAAACATCAAGTGAAATAGACTGGTCTTAGTGTATGGGGGAGGATATGGAGTGGCAGGAGACAAACCGGGAATTTAAATTACAAGTGATAAAGTTAAAAAACTATCTGTCTGCATGAATTATGGTTAGTTGAATTTGGACCGAAGTTTTGAAATTTTTTTAGTCAATGTGAATTCGTATTTCCACACGCCCAGGAACGCAATATGACCCATAATACCCATAGTGCAACCATCCAATCCACCGGTAGCCAACCCCTGTGATGTCACAGCCCTATAAAACTCTCATCCCGTGCGATCTTCACCATTGTCCTGTGAACTGAGCATAGGGAGAGACGTGGCAAGTTTTCATGTACTTTTGTCGCTGCAAAAATCCAGCGGCCATGTTTGATCCATCCACCATGTTCGGCCATCTTGTCTTAACACTATTTATTTTAAAAGCAAAATACCACTAGGTGAATCCCTCAATTTTATTGCTTTGAGGAAGGTTTTATCTCCTCAATGCTGTGTACCATCACACAGGAGGACAGGGATCAGGGGAGCCGGAGCACACCCAGACAACCACAGCATCTGAAGGGTTAAAAGTCTACGATCGGCATTACAGCTGGACATTAGTTGCAGGTGTCTGCTCTTTAAAACAGCAGACATCCAGCGGCCATGGCGCCCGCTGCACATGCCAGTGGGCTCCATTTTTAAATGCCCAGCTGCCGGCGTAAATTTACTGTCGGTGGTTGGGAAATGGTTACCTTCCAAGCCTTCACACGGAGATTGATCGACCAAGTGGGAAGAACATGATTGGGCAGAGTGGCCTGGGTATACCTGAATAATTGCGATTTGTGACAAATTAATTTAATTTCTTAGCAAACTTTGACGAACCGGTCCTATTAAATATATTTAAAAACTTGGCTCACCTATAATTATGGTCATTGGATCATCTAATCAAATATGGGTGATGGCCTGGCAGGTTTGGTTGGAAGGTTCAATCTCTCAAATTCATTTTTTTATTATTAAAGGCTGCTGACTTTATTGTACTTGTGTGCCTGGAATTTCTCCACCACCACTTTATATATTGCAGCTATGGCTGAAATAGGGACTCATGTGGGATTTGAGTCCCAGAGGTGGAATAGGGGCCCCCACTATCCTACCTCCAGTTCTGAAACAAACCATGAAAAAATTTCCTTTACCTAATAGCAGCTTCCACATCATCTTTCGGTATTATAGTTGAGATGTCTCCAGGCATTGTAACGTAGAAATAGAAGGATATTCTTTTGGTTTCATTAAAAATATGGACATTTTCATCTCTATATAAAAAAAATAATTTAAGGATTAGATCATATTGTGATTATCTGATGATACTTTTCCTCTCTTTTTTTTTTTTCATAGAGCAAGTGCAAGTTCTTTCACCAATATGATGTGATCATGTGACCACTAATTGTCTATGGTTGAACTATCCAAAGTCCACTGAAAGAACATGGGCTGATATAAAAGGCAATTTATAGTCTGCAACCATACCAATTTGAGATTTACTGTGGCACTGGCCACCTTGGAGATCTGCTGAACCCAGCATTCATAATCATAGATCCCTATGGTGTTGTAAGCTCGGTTGAGCAGAACTCAGCAGGAGGGATTACTTCAGAGCACTGAGCTAAAGAGCTGCCTCAGCCTCCTCTGTGCTCTGCCTGTCAGGGATTACAATCCTACAGACAGCTGATAAGATCTTCAGCAGAGTGTGTATGAAGGGACTGAAGTGAAAGTACAGAGAGGATGGACAATACAGGCTGTTATGGGGCTGTGGCAATGTAGCAGAGTGCATACAAGTTTCATATAGCAGACTCCCACTGTTAATATCCACGATCGACGGTAAGGCCGACCATGTATATTTAACCCCTTAGATACCATGGTCAAATGTGACCATGGCGTCTGAGAGGAATAAAACCCAGAAGCATGCTGCCGGGGAAGGAACGCTTTTCCCTGGCGGAGATAGGGGAAAGCGTTCTATGCTGGTAATGAGTCTGTCCTAGGCTTCCAGGCTCATTACCTGTATATATTACAATTCAGGCCAGCACTTGGAGCACTGAATTGTAATATAGAAATTTCTTTATAGAAGAATGGCGCAAATTCCATTATTCTATACTAATTGCAATCTGATGATTGCAAGTCAGGGTACACTTGGAGATATAGAAAATTTTTTAAAAATATATTATAAAATTCAAATCACTCCCCCTTTCCCCCAAATAAAAAAAAATAAAAAAAAATAAATAACATCATGGGCATCACCGCTTGTGAAAATGCCCATACTATTAAAATATAAAAAAAATTATCCCATACTTTGAAGAACAGAAAAAAAAAGTCCAATTTGCAGTTTTTTCATCACTTCACTTTCCCAAAATATTGAATAAAAAAGTGATCAAAAAGTCATTCACACCCCAAAATAGTATTAGCAAAAATGACAGATCGTCCTGCAAAATATGAGCCCCAACACATCTAGACATAACTACAAAAAAGTTATGGGGGGTCATAATATGGCAATTTTTTTTTTCAGTATTAAAATGCAAGATCAACGGCAGTATCACCATAATCGTACTGACTCGGAGAATGAAGCGCACAAGTCAATTTTACCGCATAGTGAATGCCATAAAAACAAAACCCATAAATCTGTGGCAGAATTGTGTGTTTTTTTTTTCCCAATTCCGCCCCATTTGGAACTTTTTGGAGCTATGGCTCCAGGAAGGCAGGGAGCAGGGTTAATATCTGATCGATGAGGGTACGATACCCAGCACTTCCATGAACAGCTGTTCCCTGCAGCCTTCTGCTCTGGAACCAGTACATTGAATGGAGCAGGAAGAACTGCTCCATTCAAAGTGTAATAGCCCTACTGGGTTACTGCAGTTCAGCTCCCATTGAAGTAAATGGAGCTGCGCAGAAGTAAGGCTACTTTCACACTAGTGTTTTCAATTCCGCTATTGAGATCCGTCAATCAGATCCTCAATAGCGGATGAAAACGCTTCAGTTTTGTCCCCATTCATTGTCAATGCGAAAAAAACGTAACTGAACGAAACAGAATGCACCAAAATGCATTCCGTTCTGTTTGGTTGAGCTCCCATCGCGGACTGAATAATGCTTCAAGCAGAGTTTTTCTGTCCGCGATGTGGTGCGGAGCAAGACGGATCTGTCCTGACACACAATGTAAGTCAATGGGGACAGATATGTTTTCTCAGACACAATAGAAAACAGATCCGTCCCCCATTAACTTTCAATGGTGTTCATGACGGATCCGTCATGGCTTTAGAAGACATAATACAACCGGAAGAGTTCATGGCGGATGTATGCGGTTGTATTATTGTAACGGAAGCTTGATGGATCCACAAAAAATGCCAGTGTGAAAGTAGCCTAACCCGGCACAGCCACTACACTTCGAACAGAGCTGTGCCATTTTCAGCTCAGGAAGCTGCGCAAAGCAGATGATCGTGGGGGTAGGGAGTGTCGGACCCTCACTGATCTGATATTGATAGGATAGGTCTTTAATATCCGAAGTCTGGAAAACTCCTTTAAATATATAAAAGAATTAAATAGAGTTCAGGAGGGAAATGTTTTAAAGGAAACTGAACACAAGAACCATGTCAGAAAATATTATTTTACTGAAAGCGTCGTAGATGCTCGGAACAAACTATCCTAAGATAAAATGAATAGGAAATGACTGATCGGGCAGACTAGATGGACCATGAGGTCACTCTGGTGTTATCCTTCTATATACTTACGAAAACTCCAACACCTGCTTCTTCTCAGTAGCATAGAATTTGGTCATGGCGTAAGCAATTGTTGACCTGAACAGATTCAGCTCACTGGTGTCCCACGTATACTGCAAAGTTATAAGAAAGAATTAGAATGAGAAACGGTTATTATTTTAGGAGGGGCGTAGGTATAGGGGTGCAGAGGTCGCAGTTGCACCTAGGAGGAAGCTCCTGGTTGAAGAAGGTAAGATTACAAATGGCACTTGGTAGGGGCCCTTCTTTGGGGTGATACACAACATATATTAGCATATAATATATAGATTAGAAGTCATGGTTATTTGTGCTGTGTCAAGGAGCTGAATTTTGTGAGTTATCATAGGAGCCAGTTCGTCATTGTAAGATATTGCTGGTGCAGTCCATAGAATAGCCAAATCACATTTTTACGTTTTAAAGGAAATGTGTCACCAAAAAGTTTATCTGCCAGTTTAAACCAGATAGTCACACGTATCCTTTTTGTCTAATCTGTTTTTATTTTCTGATTGTAGATATTTTTAATTCTATTTCCTGAACATTATTATGGGGGCGGCCATCTTGCCTGAGCTGTTCCTAACAGCATTTACAAAGCATTAAGAAAATTGCTTTACAGCAGCCCCATGGGACATAGAAACAATGGTCAGGAGGGGACCTCAGTGACTTCTATGGGAGAGTTTCCTAGGCATGATCTGTGACCTGTGCAGGGGTCATTGTAGAAGGGAAGAATAGATAAGCTGTGACAATCACCTATTGTGAATGGAGGATCCTGTCTTATCTATACACAGAGGTGATATCATTACAGGCAGGATTAGAATGACAGTGGCCATAGTGACCAGTGTGAAAACTGCAGGATTTCTGGTTTTAGTTCAAATATAAAAAGTAACATGAAAAATTAAAAGTAGCCATCAAAATGTATTAAAAAATATGTTAAACATAAAATGTTTTAAAGGAAATGTGTCACCCAAAATTTTAACTGCCAGTTAAAACCAGATAGTAACACATCTCCTTTTTTTTTCTAATGTTTTTATTTTCTGATTGTAGATTTTTTTTTGTTTTTATTTTCTCTTTATTTTTTCTGATTTAAACAGCAGGATATTTTCTGATGACCCATTCCCCACATCCGAGCCCTGAGACCCATTCTTCCTTCCAGAACAGATAAAAATGTGACCGCTGATGGAGGTCTGATGTGACCGAAACGTCCGATCTAGATATTCTGTTTGTACCTTGAAGATAAATATTGGGCAATTGGATGAAACTACCGCAAAACTATATAAATATTTTAATTGCAACACTGAAAATCTGTGTGCCTCAATTTCACTGTACATTCCCTTTACGGACCAAATGTTCCAGGTTTTGACTCCCGCGTCCTCTGATCGCCCTAGGTTGGTCATTTTGTGGTGTAGCTTTAGAACAATCATTACATCTATATATTTTTATTTCTAAGTACAAAAATTACACAGGAAGCTACTTCTTTTTTTGCACAAACCTCAACTCTGTATAAATGTGCACAAGATCATGCAGCAAGCATCCATATCTCCACTGTGCACCAATGGTAGTGACATCTTTAAGATCCCATTCGTTGTAAGTTAAATGGGGCACAATCAAAATTTCTAAAATTAAATTCACCATGACTGCATTTTAGAAGATAAAAACCAAAAAGCCCCAGATCACGTTCTCACAAGAAAATATGGTGGTCAGCTTACCGCTTTATCTCCCAGCCCAGCTATGAGACTTATCCTCACTTTGATTGCATTGCTTGTGTCTGTGCCTGTGTCTGAAATTAGAAAAAATATTATTTTAGTGACTGTTTTCACCGGGTTTAACAGGCTGATAAATGCCTTTACATGAAAAGGTGAAAATATATAGACTATGATGTACTGATCTGGCACCTCAAAAGTATGGTAGCGCCATGTGTATGGAGCCCACATGAAGCCATACAGTTCCTTCATGCTGAGTCATAGGCATGCTATATACCACTGTATGGTTCCTCCCTACAGCATAATATTACAGAGTTATTCAACCCCAGAACCAATGGAGCTAGGGAGGAATAGCTCTATACTATGGCGTCTCAAGGGCATACATAAAAATGTATAAAAAGGCCCTACAGAAGTAAATGGGTTTGTACAACTAGGTACAGGAACTGAAGTATTATAGTGCTTAGACATGTGCAGCGCTCCTTCCTCTTACTTCTCTTAGGCTACTTCACACTGGGAGCCTCAGGGTCCAGCAGGCTGTTCTGGCGAGGGAACAGCCTGCCGGATCCTTGCTAACGCTAGCCTACCGTGCCGCCGGAAGTCTGCTCTGGCCCCAGTCACTATAATGGAGGCGGGCCGGAGGTCCGGTTGCAGCACGGCAAACATTATAGTGAATGGGGCCGGAGCGGACTTCTGGAGGCTAGCCTGCTGGACTTTGCTGCTAACAGTGTGAAAATAGCCTTAGGGGCTGCAGTGTTCATGCATTTATGGAATATCCTATTAAATACTGTTACAATGGCATTTCCCTTCAGCCATTATACTGTGTGCTCAGGTGACGGCTTATTTCGGATTTAAATTTATACTATTGTGTTCAATGGTAGTTCATGTTGCCACTGTTCTATAAGTCCTGGCTTCAGCTACTTGTAGGTGTGACATAGTGCCTATGTGCTTGTATCTCTCCTCAGGTCAGTCTTGCTTGGGTTAAGATGCCCTCACATGTTGTGGAAACCCCTAATAGAAAGAAATGTCAATTCCTGCGTTCTGTCCCGCTGTGGAATATTAATTCCGCAAAAGAACAGAACGCAAATATTGTTTTGTTGCAAATTTCCTGTACCTGAGTTTGTGTCTTGCCCCTGGCTGTGCAACACAGATTCTGCTTATTCAGTGATGTGGTTTATATTTGTCCGCCTGGTCTTTTCAGATTCTGTTGGATCCTTGCACTTTATGTCAATGTCTAGATTCTGTTTGTCCTTTGGCAGTCGTCCTTATCTGTTATCCAGCTCTGTTTGCCATGTACTTGAGTCTGCCTTGCCAAGTCTCTGTATCTGGACCTGCTATGTCTGAACTTGTCCTAGTGTTCTGAGCCTGTTCCATCTTGCTATGTTTCTGCTCACATACGTGCTGTGTCTGAACTGTCTCCTGAAGTGCCACATGTATTCGCTATGTCTGAATGGGTTCCTGAAATCCATATGTTTGGGTTCCTGAAGTCTATCTGTCTGCCAGTGCTCCATGTTTTGACTGATGTCTGTATTACATGTTTTCCTTGGATTTGCTTGTCTGGTTTTGAATTAATGACTTGCCTGTGCTTCTGGTGCTTTGCACTAGTTTCTTTGACCCGCGTGTGTCAGCTGCCAACTATACCTGGACTATCCCAGGAGGAAGCGGTCTGGTTGCTAACCCACAGCGAAGTCCACATCTCTGTACCTTGGAGGCGCCAGAATAACACCCTTAGGGTTAGCCCTATGCCAAACCTAGCTAGTGCTGACCCTATGCCAGATAGCTGCTCCGTCTATTGCTGTCATGTCACTGTATATACTGTCACTGTATATAATGTCATTATATAAAACTTGGGGGAGGCCCATCTTTCAGGCATCCTCCTCCCGCTGGGCTCCTTTTGAGTTTAGGCCCTGAAGCAGATGCTTCTACTGCTTCCAGTATAGCTACGTCCCTGAGTGGTTCCACAACCACTGTCTGTAACAAATACTAAGTTTAGGTGATGGAAAATCCTCTGTTTAAAGCATAGCGCCACTTTGGAGCAATATTAATTGCTAATTAGAATAAAACTGCATTTTAAGTTGTATGACTGTACTGACCCTGATTCCTGCAGAATTTAATTATGCCCACAACTGACCACAGATTGCTGACGCAATTGTACTTAACAAGGGGCCTTCAAACTAAAGCAATGGACTGAGATTTACAGTTCATATTCTATGAAAGCATACTTACCAACATTGCAGTTGGTACATTTGGGGCATGTAAGCCTCACCCCACCAGGACCACCCACTTAGGGGAAGGGCCTACACAAAAACTGACCCTTTTAGGCCTGGGAAGCCACAAATTTGCCAGGACTGTCTCAGAAAATTAGAGATTAATTCCCCAAGCCTTTGTTTTCAAATAGTGTAGTTAAATCATGAATTTTTCACCTGAGGAGATCCATAGATATTACTCTTGATGCATTCTGGTGCAGAAAGTCAAATTTTAGGACATGCATCCTTTCCTGAAAAGCCACACCTCCTTGTCAAAAGAGTCAAAGAAACTGTCTAAAACACTAGATGCAATTATTGTGCCAAATTGTTTCAAAAATGTGCAAAAATTCTAGACAAAATCGAGCCCACAGAGTCAACAGTGAATCTGAGCCCATTTCTGTTTTGTTGTTATGACATTTCATGTACATGTCACAACTCATTGGGCCTCAGGGTTAACCATAGAACAAAATCTGATTCCAGCTTTAATTTTCCCAACGTAGTTTTGACAATGATCGAAGTGACCTCATGTGGTTTCTTATGATAGTTTTATGCATGATTCCCATGAAGGTGTCATACATGTACATGAAATTTTGCCATGACTGCCAAATATATCAATAACCAAGACACAATATGAAAAAAGTTGTGCACAAGTTGCAACTGAAGTAATCAAAAACTCCAACACGACTATGGATTCCATAGCTTGTAGCACTGCAAAAAGTCTTTGTAATGGACAAGAGTTAGAAAATAAAATTAATTTACATGGGTCCCACGCGGTATTCCAGCCAACATATCTATTATTGGCTTTATTATTCTGTTGTAACCATTCATACAATGGTTGAAAATAGCTTAGCAGGGGTTGGGCATCCATCTTTGTTCCCCCTGTGATGCTCTCCAGGGCTTCTGTCCAAGGCTTTGAGTTTCCGAGTCGCAACATGGACCTGTAAAATACATTACTTATGAAGACATGCTTAGATAATAGCTTTTTACAATTTTTGTTCCTAGTACAAGAGGTCCATAGGTCACGTACAGTAGTTTATCCCCTGCAGCTGTGGAGTTAGTGATGTCACAAGTGTGAAGAGGACCAACATGATTAGCAGCTATACAGAGTGCATCCTGGAACTGGAACTGGTAGATGGTCCGTGTGTAATATCTGCAGGACAAGCACAGGGAAAAGACGCTATATATCAGTATCTTATCACAACGCCATTGGCAATCATTAGATGTAATGTTGCAATGCCACAATGGGTTCCTCAACAATGGGTCAAGGCTCACCCAAGTGCATGTTCCCAGGTACTGTAGGCCAGAACAATCATTGTCCAGGACCTGAGTATACAAACAGGCTGCAGGAACAGCCTAGCAGATGATACCTGTCGGTTGGCAGAGACCATGTAGATACAGTAATACCTTGAGTCTGGGATAGGTAATAACTGTGTCTTCAACTTTAAAAGAGGTTTTCTGAGTGTTTAAATATGAAGACCTATTTTCAGGATAGGTCATCAATATGTGATGGGTGGAGGTCCGACTCCTAGCACCCCCGCTGATCAGCTGTTTGACAAGGCCTCAGCACTCTGGTGAGCACTGTGACCTCATCCTAGGCCAATGACACGTTCACCAGTCACATGGTCATGGTGCAGCTTAATCCCATTCAAGTGAATTGGGCTAAGCTGCAGTCAAGCACAGCTGCTATCCATTGGGTGGCGCTTTGCTTGGTAAGTTGGAAGGAGGCCGCAGCGTTCCCCAGAGCACCATGGCCTCTTCAAACAGCTGATCAGTGAGGGTGCCGGGAGTCAGATCATCCCCCCCTCCATCACATACTGATGACCTATCTTGTGAATGTATGTGCAAAACCATATACCTACAGCATGGCGTATTATTACTATGTACAGTACCTGATAAAAGAATAATCATTCGCCACATGGAAAAGGGCTGGAGGATCACAGTATGAGTCGTCATGGGGAACAGGCTCTACTACACCAACAAGCCTTCGCCTAGAGGAAACAAATAGATCAGATCATTATAAAAGTAATATGTTTGCATTTAACAGGTAAAAGACTAAAGGCCTCTTTACAAGGGAATATGATTGGGGCAATTATCAGGAAGAAGCATAATGCTGATTCCCAATAACTGCCCTTTGTAAAGGTGCCACCAATCACCCGATAAACAAGCAAATACTCGGTGAAAGCATTGCTATTGCAGTCATCTATAAACAGGGATCTGCTACTCAGAAACTATGATTCTCTATGGGGATGAGTGCTCACATGTCTCCATACAGAGGAGATTATTGCTGCATGTAAAGCAGGCAATTATCAAGCAGACAATCTTCGGTTTATTCCTGATAATTGCCTACTATGTTGGCCTATGTAAAGGGGCCTTTAGTTCCATGCCCTTCCCGGTTTAATGGTTTTAAAGGGGTCAATTGAACTGTTCATTGCTGGAATTCAAGTATATGCATTTTGTATGGAAACCTTCTTTACAAAAAATAAATATAAATTGTACTTAAATTCTACTGCCTGTAAGCAACACTAAATGTAGAAGATACACACAACTCCTTCCTTAAGTGGAACCTGTTAGGAGATTGCCCATGGTTTTGGCTGCATGAAATCTTGACAGACTACTGCATGACAAATAGCTATGTTTAAGGCTATATTCACACGACCGTAGTGTTTTGTGGTTCGCAAATTGCTGATCCACCTCTTCAATTGCGGACAAGAATAAGAAATGCACAATCTTTTTTACGGGGCCGCGGAACGAAACTATGGATGCGGACAGCACACGGTGTGCTGTCCCCATCTTTTGCTGCCCCATTGAATTTAATGGGTCCGCATGTCCCATGTGAATGAGCCCTTACTCTGCAATACTGAAGACTTTCAGAGAAAACTGCTTAAAATCAAGCCAACATTTGGTAGAAGAGGTATCAGGGCAACTCCCCACTTGCTTCTGACCACCCAGCTAAATTGACAAGTCTCTCCCTATCTACAGTCGTGGACAAAAGTTTTGAGAATTACATAAATATTGGAAATTGGAAAAGTTGCTGCTTAAGTTTTTATAATAGCAATTTGCATATATTCCAGAATGTTATGAAGAGTGATCAGATGAATTGCATAGTCCTTCTTTGCCATGAAAACTAACTTAATCCCCAAAAAAACTTTCCACTGCATTTCATTGCTGTCATTAAAGGGCCTGCTGAGATCATTTCAGTAATCGTCTTGTTAACTCAGATGAGAATGTTGACAAGCACAAGGCTGGAGATCATTATGTCAGGCTGATTGGGTTAAAATGGCAGACTTGACCTGTTAAAAGGAGGGTGATGCTTGAAATCATTGTTCTTCCATTGTTAACCATGGTGACCTGCAAAGAAACGCGTGCAGCCATTATTGCGTTGCATAAAAATGGCTTCACAGGCAAGGATATTGTGGCTACTAAGATTGCACCTCAATCAACAATTTATAGGATCATCAAGAACTTCAAGGAAAGAGGTTCAATTCTTGTTAAGAAGGCTTCAGGGCGTACAAGAAAGTCCAGAAAGCGCCAGGATCGTCTCCTAAAGAGCATTCAGCTGCGGGATCGGAGTGCCACCAGTGCAGAGCTTGCTCAGGAACGGCAGCAGGCAGGTGTGAGCGCATCTGCACACACAGTGAGGCGAAGACTTTTGGAAGATGGCCTGGTGTCAAGAAGGGCAGCAAAGAAGCCACTTCTCTCCAAAAAACCATCCAGGGACAGATTGATCTTCTGCAGAAAATATGGTGAATGGACTGCGGCAAAGTCATATTCTCCGATGAAGCCTCTTTCCGATTGTTTGGGGCATAAGGAAAAAAGCTTGTCCGGAGAAGAAAAGGTGAGCGCTACCATCAGTCCTGTGTCATGCCAACAGTAAAGCATCCTGAGACCATTCATGTGTGGGGTTGCTTCTCATCCAAGGGAGTGGGCTCACTCACAAATTTGCCCAAAAACACAGCCATGAATAAAGAATGGTACCAAAACACCCTCCAACAGCAACTTCGTCCAACAATCCAACAACAGTTGAAGAACAATGCATTTTCCAGCACAATGGAGCACTGTGCCATAAGGCAAAAGTGATAACAAAGTGGTTTGGGGACCAAAACGTTGACATTTTGGGTCCATGGCCTGGAAACTCCCCAGATCTTAATCCCATTGAGAACTTGTGGTCAATCCTCAAGAGGCGGGTGGACAAACAAAAACCCACTAATTCTGACAAACTCCAAGAAGTGATTATGAAAGAATGGGTTGCTATCAGTCAGGAATTGGCCCAGAAGTTGATTGAGAGCATGCCCAGTCGAATTGCAGAGGTCCTGAAAAAGAAGGGCCAACACTGCAAATACTGACTCTTTGCATAAATGTCATGTAATTGTCGATAAAAGCCTTTGAAACGTATGAAGTGCGTGTAATTATATTTCACTACATCACAGAAACAACTGAAACAAAGATCTAAAAGCAGTTTAGCAGCAAACTTTGTGAAAACTAATATTTGTGTCATTCTCAACACTTTTGGCCACGACTGTACATGTAGGAATATATCAATTCTTCTCTACATGTGCCAGGAGATAAGCCATTTTCCCTTCCACCTTCTCCCAAACCTCTCTCTGGCTGTAAGGTGACTGACTTCAGAAGGAACCCTCTCCCCTCCTGCTCTATCTGCAGTAAGAGACCAAGAATGCTAAGGCACGCCCTCAAAAGAGATCATGAAGAAAGTATTATGAAGGAAGTTTTCTACACGACTGTTTAATATAGGAACATCCTAAATGAGAAACAATGGAGAAGGTCACCTGGTCATTTCTAAGATTAAAGTGGCCATACACCTTAGACAGCTTGCTCGGCCAACAACTAATCCATCCAATTGCAACGGGCGCCTCCCCCCAGGGCCCTCTCTATAACGCGTTGCAGGTGTAGGAATGAGGAGTGGTATAGTGCGGCCTAAAATGTCTCTTTATGGATACGGCTGGACCCCAGGCTTTGGCTCTGAAGCAATAAATAGGGGGAATAATTGAGGGATAAAAGAATAACTTGAGTCCAGACCTTGTATGTAGTTGAACAGCAGCTTTACTTTGCATAAACGTTCTCCAAAATGGTTTACAGACTTTGTCTTGGTCCCAGCAGGCTTTAGCATGAAACTGGCAAGCAAACTCGACTCTGCAACATCTGTTTTTCTCTGGCTCTGCTGTACCGACCTTGCTTCTTGTTGTATGCTGCACTTCTCTTTGTATGGTCTGTCTCTAGATTAGGCCAGGGAACTTTCCTCCTGGCTCCTGAGGCTCTAAGCTTTGACCTCCATGGCCAGCAGAGCTGAGGGTGCTCTGGCTGGCTTGGGCACGTCCAACAGAGATATGCCCCTGCACACCCGTCCCCTAGCAGGGGATAAGCTATACTAACTGGAACTTTTCCACACCCTTCCTGCAGGAAGTGGTACTTGCCCACCTCTCTCCAGAGGGGGGGGGGGGGGGTAGAATGGAATGAAAGGTTCCATTCTATCTAACTGTAGCTCTGCCATATTTGCTGCTACCTGCTGGTGAACCAGGCACATTACATATGAACAGTTACATAACATTAGAAATGCACAGTGTGCAGGACCTAGAATAAATGCATAAGATGACATGAGGTAAGACCAATAAAGACAGTAGCAAGGTCCATAAGTAGTAACACCACTCTGGGGTGTTACACAATTCCATCGGACTCCCGCCCACTCCATACACACGCACTTTCAGCCCAGCTGAACATGAATGACCCACTGCCAGACACCTCTGGCACCTTATCTCCCTTGAGAACATAAGGCTTGGGTCCTAAGGAAATCTCAAGCCCTGTCTAAAAGGTTGACCATTGACTTATAGGATAGCTACCTTCCAACAGGTGGCACCAGAGGCACAACTTTCTTTTCTGTTTTTGAAAGAGAGATAATTTGCATATCTTTTTCCCAGAGGGACATTGCCTGGCTTACAAGACCCTTCATGAGATAAGTAATATTTTCAGCCAGGGCTGTGCATACAGTCTATTGCATATCCTATTTGGAAAATACACTCTCTAATAATTCCTTTTGGCCTCCTGCACAGGAACGTGTGCGCCTCGTGGTCGTGCTGCAGGCCGCAATGCACGAACACCGTCCGTGGGGCAGCAGATCGCAGACCCATTCACTTTAATGGGTCCGCGATCCAGCCGTTCCGCAAAAAGATAGGACATGATTTATCTTTTTGTGCTTCCGTAGTGCTTCCGTAGGGTTCCATTCCGTGCTTTCGTTCCGCACCTTTTCCAGATTTGCGGACCCATTGAAGTGAATGGGTCCGCATCCATGATGCGGAATGCACACAGAACGTGCCCGTGTATTGCGGATCCGCAAATGCGGTCCGCAATACGGCCACGTAGCGCACACGTTCGTCTGCAATAGGCCTTTAGATCATAAATTGGATCGGATCTTAACACAAGAGAAAGTATATATATATAAAAATATTTCCTTTGCCAAGATCCAATCCTTCGAGGAGAGAGGGGATCTCCAGAATGTGATAAAAAGGAGCCTTATCAGGTCTGAAGGCCTCATCAGTCTAGGACAGAATCGAAGGTCTCTCTGAAGTGGATTATTCTTGAAAATATCTTTAATTTCATTTACCGGATTATTTTTGAACTAGAAATAACAACACGATAAAACTGGTCAGTTCCTACTACTGCTTACTTCATCTCCCACCAGGTCTTCATCCATTGATCCTTTGGGATTTTACCACTGAATACGTCCCATCTCCATTGCTCCAACATATATGTGAAAGGCATTGTGCCGACAATAGTAAGTGCTTGTCTAAGCAGGAAGTTTATCTCAGTTTCTGCAAATAATGTTAGAGATGGATTAATCTTTTAGAATGTTTTTTTTAACCCTGAATAAGTTTGGGTTAAAATCCCTGCCTGTATTTCCGTTGTTCTGCTCCATAATAGGAGCAGAACAACAAAAATAACAGAAATGGTGCCCAATGGCGCCAGACGGACAAAACCTGGTATTTTACCAAACAAAACAGTGTAGCATGTGAATTTGATATGGTTCATTGTCAAGAGATGTAATTTATGCTAAATGTGCACTTTCTGTGGAAAAAATGATTAATGTTGTTGTATTATGCACTTTGTGATCCAAAAAGGCTGTATAATAGAAGGAAGTAATTAACTGTCAGCTATTAGTTATATAAATATAGGAAATATATATCTGCTAAAAGTAAATATGTATAAGAAATGGAAGTGGGGCACACTCTTTAAGTATAGGGATCTTTATTGAAACATACTAGTTTAAATGACCACAGTAAGTGAAACAGTAACAATATAAAAATACAGTAGCAGTATAATATTGACTAGTGGGACAATCGCAATATAATATCAGCAATAAAAGAGTAGATGAATAATTTAGGCGGTATGAGTGGTAACAATAATATTTAAAATGACATATAGTGAAATAATACAATAAATAGAATAAAATATAAATAAAATGTATTAAATTCAATGATATCAATATAAGTAAGATCCCAATAAAGTATGGATTTCCTTAAACCAGGTTGGTAATAAATGTTAGTCTTCCATACGTTAATGCTCACTTCGGTACCAGTCCTTATAGTAAATATTTGAGAGGGTTAGAGATCCAGGCGTATATAACAGTACAAGTTTGTATAAACAATATATTAGCTGTTTATACGCACAGCGGCATCCCGCTGTATTGGTAGGAGGCGATCGCTTTCAGTGGGCTATGCAAGCTCTTACCCGAGGATCCTTGCTGCTGGATGATAACCCCTCGACTCGGCGTATTTTTTATGCCTTCAGTCTCAAGGGGTGATGTTCAGATTTGAATTTGGCGCCGGTAAAGTTTGTTTGCTCCACGTGGTTAGGTTCGTCTCACGTGTAGTAGCGTTTGTGGATGCCGGCAATTAACTGATACTTCGATAATCTCCAGACTTCCTCGGACTTGCAGACCCTCTCCTTTTGATAAGGGGGATACCAGACGCGTTTCGGGGATTTGCGGAAAAATACCACTGAAGAAGGGGTCTTTTTCCGCAAATCCCCGAAACGCGTCTGGTATCCCCCTTATCAAAAGGAGAGGGTCTGCAAGTCCGAGGAAGTCTGGAGATTATCGAAGTATCAGTTAATTGCCGGCATCTACAAACGCTACTACACGTGAGACGAACCTAACCACGTGGAGCAAACAAACTTTACCGGCCCTTTGCTTTTTCATATTGAGGCTGTCTAATACTTTTAAGCACAGTGAAAGTATGACATTTAGTCATTCATATTGCTTATGTATGTTAATTATTGCCATGATTTTGTTCCTCTGCAGTGTGCTGACACATACCATCTCAAAATCTGCCCAAAGGTTGTTCATTTGGCAGATTTCTAAACGGTAAATGAATTCCTGAAGTATTTACCTTTGTCATCTTCTACAAATGAAGGAGGCAGCAGCTGGAGAGATTTTAAGTGTTTGGGGGTTGCTGCGGAAAGAGACATGATTTCCCCCACAGCTTCATGGAAACCTTCGTTGGCGCCATCTCTCTGCAGCCATGGATGATAGTGGTATGCCATGTCGTACTGAATGTGTCCCAGCTCATGGTGGACAGTCAGAAAGTCTTCCATGTTTATTTTAGTGCACATCTTTATTCTGTTGACAGAATAGACAGAATCGTTATTGATATTACTTTTATTTTTTTAATATTCTCTGTATTATCTATTATTAACAGTACGGCCACATGTTCAGGTTTCCTGATGCCATTTTGGAAGGAAAAACAGGAGTGAATCCTAAAAAAGAGGAGAATTCATATCTGTCCTTTATACTGTCTCTCCTTTGATGATCTACTGCTGGTTTTGGCTTCCAAAACTGCATCAGAAAACCTGACTGTGTGGCCGAACCCTAACATAGTGATGACCAATTGAATAGGTCCTATTCCATAGCGTTATATCACAAAATCAGTTCTGGACCACAACACTGCTCACAGACCATTCCCCTGTTAGTTCCCCTTGTCATGCATCTGCATGAGAAAAAAAATTGTTTGCACCACGTTTTTCTTTTTTTAGAAGTTTCCAATAACAAGTCTTAATGTTTGATACCTAAAATCATTCAATCCCAAATCCCAGGCTGTGGGGTGGCAGACCGCTTTCCTCCCATCAGTGGGTTCCACAAGCATAGAATTAGTCCAGAAGTTATTGTTCAGAGCATACAGGTTAACAGACATGAAAAATTTCTCGGCTTCTTTGAACATTCTCTCCACAGTCCATCCCTGTAATTCAGAACACAGTATAAACACTATGATTTAAAAAAAAAATTGGGGGGCGCGGGGGGGGGGATCATGAAGAGCTTGCCACGTTATTGAGGTATTTTCATCTGGATATTTATGGCATGAAGAGAATATGCCATAAATGTCCGAAAGGTGTGAGTCCTACGCCTTATTTCAACAAGTTGGTCCTTATTCTGCATCTGCTGGGAAGGGGGATTTGCCCACATGTTCGGCTCTTTCTATTCACTTTTATAGTTTAAAAAAATAGCTGAGTAAGGCCCCTTGCAGACGAGCGTGTGCGGATTAGGTCCGGATGCGTTGCGAATGCGCGATTTCGAAAACAAATTAATTCAATTTTATCTGCGATTGCGTTCAGTTTTTATTGCGCTGGTGCAATGCGATTTAATGCATTTTTCACACGCGTGATAAAAAACGGAATGTTTACAAACAACATCTCTTAGTAACCATCAGTGAAAAATGCATTGCATCCGCACTTGCTTGCGGATGCAATGCGATTTTCACGCTGCCCCATTCACTTCTATAGAGCCAGCGTTGCATGAAAATCACATAACATAGAACTTGCTGCGATTTTCACGCAACGCACAAGTGATGCGTGAAAACCAACACACATGTACACAGCCCCATTGAAATGAATGGGTCCGGATTCCGTGCGGGAGCAATGCGTTCGCATCGCTCATTGCACCCGTGCAGAATACTCACTTGTGTGAAAGGGGCCTAAGCATCCCATCTCTGGGACCCACACCTATCAGACATTTATGGCATATCCTGTGGTTATTCCCCAAAAATGTCATGCCCCTTGTTTGGTTTTGCAACTCATCCACATTCAAGTGCATAAAAAATGCAAATAAAAACACTGCATGAGCTTTGTGTGGTATTGTAAGATTAATGGAGGATTACAATTTCTGGCTGCCGCCAGGGGCCTGGGGCTCCTGGGCGGGCCCAAAGTTGCCCAAAATGCCCATTAATATTCCTCTGGGTCTTAAGGCTTGGGCCCCAGATGTATTGTTCTGTGCGCCGCTTTTGAACAGTGTGGAAGGGTACATGAGCCAATGTCTCCCATCCCACCATTCACTCTCATAGCCCACAGGCCACAAGGCCTGAAGCCTAGGAGGCCATAGAGCAGTGGAAATGAAGGCAATCGTGTCGACATCATTACGACTGCCTGTACTTCATTGGGCATTATAAATACTAGAGGCAGTTCTGGGGGAGCATATTATAACCATGGGGGGGGCACAAAACTACTGAAGGCACTACTAGGAGCACTAAAGTGGTCATTATAACTCATGGGGGCACTATAGGGGGCAGTGTTACTACTGGGGTGCTATAGGGGGCATTATAACTGCTGGGAGCACTATAGGGGGCACTGTAGAAAATGTTTTAGATCTTTGAGTTCAGCTCATGCAAAATGGAAGCAAAACCGAAAGTGTTGCGTTTATAATTTTGTTCAGTGTAATTAGAGCACTCTGGTAGAGAATTACTATTGGTGGGACTTTTAGGAATAATTTTACTCTGGGGGTACTATCTTTATGGCACTATTATTTCTGCAGTGTAGTATTTGGGAGCATTGGGGAGCACAACAGGAACAGTATTAGGGGTGACATCAGGATGAAACTTTTGGAGCACGAAGAGGGGAAGGATGATGGAAAAGTGAGGAATCTAGGATGTCTGCAAACTCTGCAGAGATGAGACATGCCTGAAAGATGATGCTTTCAATGGAGAAGATGAGGAAAGAAAACATCTACATCAGAGAAGACATCACTGGATATAACAGGTATATAGTGCTGTATTCTCCTGTATGTTTGATTGTTTTTGAATGGTATGTCCATCTAAATATGCCTTTAGCACTAGGGCTGGGGGCAGGGGGTATACTCAATAGTATATATATATATATATATATATATATATATTTTATTTATTTATTTTCACTGATGGGGCCCAGGTCATGCAAGTATAGGGCCCTTGAAGAGAGTAGGTCCAGCACAGGTTGACTGTATTGCTGAAGAAAATGGGTAGTCAAAACCTTTGTCTTAGCAAGCAAGAGTGTAGATGGGGGCAAACAGATCCCCTGTACCAGGTGGTTAGGGTGCATTATGATGAATATATCAAGTATTAAAAACCACAATTATGTAGATTTTTCAGTATATTCCAGCATATCTGAAGTCTTACCTGTGCAACCATTGTAGGTGTAACATCAATGCTTTCTCTATCTGGATAGGGGACTACAAGAGGGTACAAATTTGTCCAAAATCTTCCCCACATGTCACCTTGAGGGAAAGAAAGAGGAAGAATAACTCAGCTAGTAGTAATGATTACATACATACTATAATAATGCCAATAACAAATACTAATACTTAGAAGAAAAACAGCAAGTTGAATAAAATGAGTAACATTCGTATTTTAGTTTCTGAAAAAGTTTACCAAGTAAATGGGCAGGAAGACATCCTGTGGAATCAATATACTGTGAACCATAATGTTTCTGCAGGTTGCTTCTCACATATGCATGGAGTTCCTTGTAGAGCGGTAAGATCTGGATAGAAATACTATAGGTTATCTCATTGATAAGATCAGCATTACACTGTTAGTCAATATAGATGAAAATGGCATAAGGAATCTGTGCCCAAACCATTTATTATTTTTTATTATTATCTATTATTAAAGTGCCATTCATTCCATGGTGCTGTACATATGATAAGGGTGCACATACTGTACATAATAATACAATAAGTACAATAAGTATAACCAAGACGATTTACAAACTGGTTCAAACTGGTTCCCCCTTCAAGATGTTTCCTAGTTGTCAGAGGTCTAACACCTGGCATCCCTGCTGATCAGGTGTTCCAAACTAGATCTGGCGCTGGAGGCAGTCATCTGTGCCTTGTGTAGAGAACAGAACTTTTCCCATTTAAGTGAATATAAATGTCTTTAGCAACACTTGCCAGAGGTTTGCAGCAGGCAAAAGGTTGGCAAAGGAAGATGTGCTAAGCTGCAGTACATTGTGCAGATTTTGTCACCTATTTGCCGTGGTAAAAGAGTGGAATCCATGGTAAACGTCCACAGACTAAAATGATGCACGTCTATTTCCACATGGATATTTTTCTGCAGAGTGTGGAGGAGATTTGTTAAAGTCTTATCCACTTTGCTGCTACTGTAAGCCACTGCAGATTTTCCACCTGAAGATCTGGACAGAAAATCTGTGGCGTATTCGCTACGTGTGAGCATAACTTAGGGTACATCCACACAAGGTGTAAATACTAACAATGATCATAGTGAGAACTGCACAGTCCTACAGTTACAGCTGCACAGTCCTCTCTATCCTCTCTTGCTTTAGCTTGTCTGGCTTACACACCAACAGCATCATCCACACCTTTCCTCTTAGCTGAATTTCCAGGAACTACTCTCTAGCCAGGTGAAAATGGGGCCATCCCAAAAGCCTAAAACTGTTACTAAGAACTGCGGCTGTTGTGCGCCGCTGTTCCCTCGCTTACCGCTGCGGTCTCAGGAGCTGTGTTTAGCGGTGATCTTCTGCCAGTGCTTCCCCATTCACCGATGCAGTCCTGGGCTCTGTACTTGTAGGTACTGTTTGCTCTGGGATCCGCTCCACAGTTTCCTTTCAGCCCTGCTTGCTGCTTGTTCCCTGCATCTCTTTCTTAAGGGCTGGTGCGTGTCACTTCCTGGTCTTTATGGGTTAGATCATCTGACCTCGCTGACTAATCCCTCCTGCATGTATATAAGTAGCTCAGCCCCCTTCCTAGATGCCTGAGTGTCAAGGTCCTAGTGTCCTGCAAAGGTTGCTGATATCTCTGCTTGTGTTCCTGGACTCTGCTACCTGCTTGATTCCTTCCTGCTTGCCTGGACTCTCCTGTTGCCGACCCGGATTGTCTGACTACCTGGGCCACCTGCCCTGACCTATTGCTTGTTTGACTTCGCCTCTGCCTCATCCTTCGGTCCTGCACTGTTGCTCCTGGTTATGACTGGACTATGCTGACTATGTCTGTACCTCTGGTACCTCCTGGTCTGTCTGGAGAAGCTGCCTCGTGTGCCAGTCCTCCTCAAGAGGTAACGACCTGGTGTTCCCCCTCGGGAAAGTCTATCCCCACCATCAGGGGTAATGTGAAGAACGAGGGGTTCACTTACAGTGGGGGAAATAATTAATTGACCCCTCACTGATTTTGTAAGTTTGTCCAATGACAAAGAAATGAAAAGTCTCAGAACAGTATCATTTCAATGGTAGGTTTATTGTAACAGTGGCAGATAGCACATCAAAAGGAAAATCGAAAAAATAACTTTAAATAAAAGATAGCAACTGATTTGCATTTCATTGAGTGAAATAAGTATTTGAACCCCTACCAACCATTAAGAGTTCTGGCTCCCACAGAGTGGTTAGACACTTCTACTCAATTAGTCACCCTCATTAAGGACACCTGTCTTAACTAGTCACCTGTATAAAAGACACCTGTCCACAGAATCAATCAATCAAGCAGACTCCAAACTCTCCAACATGGGAAAGACCAAAGAGCTGTCCAAGGATGTCAGAGACAAAATTGTAGACCTGCACAAGGCTGGAATGGGCTACAAAACCATTAGCAAGAAGCTGGGAGAGAAGGTGACAACTGTTGGTGCGATTGTTCGAAAATGGAAGGAGCACAAAATGACCATCAATCGACCTCGCTCTGGGGCTCCACGCAAGATCTCACCTCGTGGGGTGTCAATGGTTCTGAGAAAGGTGAAAAAGCATCCTAGAACTACACGGGAGGAGTTAGTTAATGACCTCAAATTAGCAGGGACCACAGTCACCAAGAAAACCATTGGAAACACATTACACCGCAATGGATTAAAATCCTGCAGGGCTCGCAAGGTCCCCCTGCTCAGGAAGGCACATGTGCAGGCCCGTCTGAAGTTTGCCAATGAACACCTGAATGATTCAGAGAGTGACTGGGAGAAGGTGCTGTGGTCTGATGAGACCAAAATAGAGCTCTTTGGCATTAACTCAACTCGCTGTGTTTGGAGGAAGAAAAATGCTGCCTATGACCCCCAAAACACCGTCCCCACCGTCAAGCATGGGGGTGGAAACATTTTGCTTTGGGGGTGTTTTTCTGCTAAGGGCACAGGACAACTTATTCGCATAAACGGGAAAATGGACGGAGCCATGTATCGTGAAATCCTGAGCGACAACCTCCTTCCCTCTGCCAGGAAACTGAAAATGGGTCGTGGATGGGTGTTCCAGCACGACAATGACCCAAAACATACAGCAAAGGCAACAAAGGAGTGGCTCAAGAAGAAGCACATTAAGGTCATGGAGTGGCCTAGTCAGTCTCCGGACCTTAATCCAATCGAAAACCTATGGAGGGAGCTCAAGCTCAGAGTTGCACAGAGACAGCCTCGAAACCTTAGGGATTTAGAGATGATCTGCAAAGAGGAGTGGACCAACATTCCTCCTAAAATGTGCGCAAACTTGGTCATCAATTACAAGAAACGTTTGACCTCTGTGCTTGCAAACAAGGGTTTTTCCACCAAGTATTAAGTCTTTTTTTGTTAGAGGGTTCAAATACTTATTTCACTCAATGAAATGCAAATCAGTTGCTATCTTTTATTTAAAGTTATTTTTTCGATTTTCCTTTTGATGTGCTATCTGCCACTGTTACAATAAACCTACCATTGAAATGATACTGTTCTGAGACTTTTCATTTCTTTGTCATTGGACAAACTTACAAAATCAGTGAGGGGTCAAATAATTATTTCCCCCACTGTAGGTGTGGTTGCTAGGTTAAATAGGAGCATCTGCCAGGACCAGGCTGTGATGACATCTTCAGCATCACAGGTCTTGTACATCTAGTAAAGTAACTGCACAGACCATGGTGTAGTTCCCAGGTTACATATGAACATCTGCCAGGACATGTGATGACATCATCATCACAGGTCCTTTAACCCCCAACAGCATGGAGAAGAACTGCAGTATGAGCTCTCCACTGAGACTAGAATGGAGTGGTAAGAGGAGGTCTTCTTCCTTTCTCGTAATTTGCCCCCCCCCCTTTCCCTATTATTAATCATATATATATATAATACTGCAGACAGTTGCAACCACTATTACCTTATGTATCTCACACAATAACCATATATATATATATAACTGACCACATATATCTGTACACACTGCATATACCTTGTACTTCTCACATTAGTACACTGCTCTATATAATATATATATTGTGAGGGGTTACGCTTGGGATCGACTTTGCTGGGGTCAAAGGACACTTGTCTGTTCCCTCTGATTCAGACCAAAAGCCGAGGAATACGTTTTAAGCTGACTTGTAGCCAGGTTTATTCATAAGGTTGCAAATAAAAATAACAAAACAGCAAAATAAAACCTCGCCTGTCCGGCACTTACTACATATATATATAACGTCCCTGTCTACCTGCTGGAGGGCTTCTCCCTGTCAGCTCACAAAACAAGACTTTCAGCCACCTTTTACTCACGTTTGTCTCACTCACACAGACAGACTTTCTGTCTCCCCAGGCAGAGAGAGACTGACCTCCTGGCTCTGTTATATCCCCACCCTCAGTGCTGCTTCATTCATTACCTCACAGGTGAGTCTTTCACCTGCTACTTCACACAATACTACTTCTGGTGGTCGATCCAAGCAAAAGGGACCACCAGAGGACCAGGTAGCAGGTATATTAGACGCTGTTAACAAAACAGCGTCTAATATACCTTTTTGGGGTTAAAAAAAATCGCATCTACAGCCTGCCAGCGAATGATCGCTGCTGGCAGGCTGTAGATCAACTTCTAAGCTTAGCGTTGCTGTCTACGAGGAATAACCCCGGCCGCCCGCAGGACGCATCCCTGCGTTAGGCGGTCGGGAGAAGGTTAACGACACACACAAACATTAAATTAAATAGATAAAATATACCCATGTGAAGCCGGGTCCTTCAGCTAGTATAGTATATGCAACAGTGTACTGATATGAGGTACAAGGTACAATACATGCGTTGTGTACAGATATATAGTGTATCCAGCAGTGTACTGATATAAGGTATGAGGTAATATATAGTATATACACACCAGTGTACTGATATGTGAGGCACGAGGTGTAATTTATACCTCATACCTCACTTGTTAGTACACTACTGTATATACTGGTCAGGAACAGGTAGTGGGAGGGGCAATGAATGAGTCATGGGGGCCCAATTTAAATTCTTGCTATTGGGCCGAATGATTTCTATGTACCCCCCATGGTTGCAGTTCTGCATTGCCTTGCTTAGGGGGAGTTACTCATTTTCCTGTTCACCAACTGCAAATTCTAAGCGGGAACATTATAAGCAATACCACTGTAGGTTATATGCAGGGAGCAGCCAGCTGTCGCAAAGAGAAGTTGCATGGAGGTCCCAAGGTGGACATTTATACCAGGGCCCATGAACCTTTAGCTACACCGCTGCACTGAAATGTTTTCACTCCTGTTTAAGCTTTAATTACAGTCTTACCTCAAAGAAACATGGTACAGAGAGGGAATAGCATTCAATCATCTAATAATAGTGTTTATAATTGTTGGGGGTATCCTAGGTATCAAAATGACAGCTCTTCCCACAGCTGCCTTCTGAGGAACACCTGACCAGGTTTCAAGAAAGCCTGGTTAGGAATCGCACCCTGATTAGAATTACAATTTTTAATGTTTTTTTAGATACCTCATAGAATGTCTTGTTCACATCATTCATCAAGTCTTCCCTGCTGTATTTATATTTGATATCATCAGTCAAGGTTTCATAATTTCCTCTCCAGTAATCTCCATAGTCTTGGTAACCTAGAGAGAGCAGAGCAAAAACACGTCATAGGAACTAAAGATGAGCCAATTTCTTGACATTTGTTTCTGGCCCAATTCTAGGCCTGAAAATTGATGTATGGCACTCTGAGGTCTCCTAGGACCTATTTTTCTTGTCATTCTCTTTATTTATTTCAATTTTTTTCTCTCTCTCCTTCCAGCTTTTTAAATGCAAAGACAGCAATAGTAATTCATAATAATAATCTTTATTTATATAGCGCTAATGTATTCCTCAGCACTTTACAATGAGGGGTTCATGTACAAACAAAATCATATATTACATAGCAGCAAAAAGTCAACAATTAAACAAGAGGAATGAGGACCCTGCTTGCAAGAGCTTACAATCTATGAGGAGACAGGGGTGACGCACGTAAAAAGTGCTTGTGTTGTACAATGGTCCAGACATCTTAACAAATTAGTGCAGTATATATAAAGCTTCATGAGCCGATCACCAGACGATATCTGTAGTGCTTCTGAGTGCATGAGGTGTGGTGGATACTGATGGATCAGGCTCTGAAGAACGAGGTTGAGGGGGGGGGGGGTGAATGGGCAAGAGTTAGATTAGAGGATGTGCTAGGCCAACCTAAAAAGATATGTTTTTATGGAACTCCTAAAACCTAATTGCTTGGGGTAGGACATTCCAAAGAAATGGTGCAGCTCGAGAAGAGGGGAGGCAGAGGTTAGGATTACGGTGGATGTTAGTTGCATTTGCAGAGTGTAGAGCACAGGTAGGGTGATAGCCTGAGATGAGTGCAGAGATATAGGGGGGCGCAGCACTGTGGAGAGCTTTGTGGATGAGAGTGAGAATTTTAAATTGAATACTGTACTGTATGGGTAACCAGTGCAATCACTAGCACAAGGTGGAGGCATCGGAGTAGTGGTTAGATAGATAGATGAGTGTGACTGCTGCATTCAGGATGGATTGCAGAGGGGAGACCGATTAGTGAGAGGGAGACCGATTAGTAATGAGTTACAGAAATCCAGACAAGAATGGAAGAGAGCAACAATGAGAGTTTTTGTTTCCAGGGTAAGAAAAATGCAAATCCTAGAGATAATTTTGAGGCGCAGGTGGCATGAGCGGCAAAAGATTGAATATATAGCATTGAGGTAGTGCCACACGCTATCAGATTTTAGATTAGTTAGTTAGTAGATGGAGAAGACAAGTCGTTTAGTTTTAGAAACAGTCATTTACAGGTAGAGAGAGGAAATGATGTTGGAGACAGCAGCCAGGTAGTCACCGGTGTTTTGTAGCAATGCAGGGGTGATGTCATGGGATGAGATGTATAGTTGGGGGTTGTCAGCATAGAAATGGTATTGAAAAGGAAATCTACCCTGTCGGATTCATGTTTTTTAAAGGGAACCTGTCACCATGATTTTGTGTGTAGAGCTGAGGACATGGGTTGCTAGATGGCTGCTAACACATCCGCAATATCCAGTCCCCATAGCTCTGTGTGCTTTTATTGTGTAAAAAAAAAAATATTTGATACATATGCAAATTAACCTGAGATGAGTCCTGTACGTGAGATGAGTCAGGGACAGGACTCCTCTCAGGTTAATTTGCATATGTTTAAAATCGTTTTTTTTTACACAATAAAAGCACACAGAGCTACGGGGACTGGGTATTGAGGATGTGCTAGCGGCGATCTAGCAACCCATGTCCTCAGCTCTATACACAAAATCCCGGTGACAGGTTCCCTTTAAAATTAAAAAAAGAAATGTTCCAAAAATAGTCCCTTACTGGGGGCAGATGGTATTCAAACACAAATGGTGTTATCGGAAAAAAAAAAACTGTGGCTTGTTCTGAACACGCGATCTGAAAATGATGCCTTAAACGAAGGCAGATGCCTGTCCATGTTTATACACACACATGCTAGTATCAGAAAAAGCAGAAGCATCTAAGGAACATTTGCCACTTCATGTAGTTTTTTGTTGTGGTGCCATGGTGAGTTCCAGCTTGCAGCATATCTAGTTCCCATTTTGAGGTGTTGCCCTCTGGGCTAAAACACAAACATATGTGACAACGCCCCTAGCCTTAATTCCTATCACACCACTGGTTGTGACAGTGCCATGGTGGGTTCAACGCTGTTGGAGTTCCTATCCAGTTGATGCGCACCCAACATGAGTGAAACTAAACTTTAATCTGCATCCAGCGGCGTGATGAGAGTCCCTGGACATATACCTCTTTCCTATGTAGCCCACAGTTTACCATGTATCGCTGTACTGTTACTCACCATTCATCCTAGCTGCCTCGTTTTCCAAGTCCACATATTCTTCATAAAGCTTCCTCATCTTTTTCCCAGCTTTGACTCTCCATCCTTCCCAGGCCCAGAGCCTCTCGTGATAGTCTTGGCTGTTTAACATGATACTGTCCAGGCCTGTGTTTTTGAAAGAAAGTTATCACATTTTCAGACTGCTTGCTGTACCTTGGCTTTATGGTGAATTTAGTCTGCTCATTTGAAGGCACTGTATAACATACAGTAGAGTATGTAGATATTAATATTCTGAGGTATACATTTCTTATTTTACAAAAATATTTGCTTTGTGACTAAATACTTTGTCACAAAGCGCATTCCTATGTAAGTAATGGGTGCAATGACACGGAGCGGCGATTACTCCTCTCCCCGTCATTGTGTCCCTCAGATACTGCGCTCATATCTAATCACGGCATCTGGCAGTAATAACAGAGTGTAAAAATTTTTTATAAATCTAAATGACCTCATCCATTTGCTCGCGACGGGCCAGCCACCATCTTGATTAAAGATCTGGTGCAAAATGTTGCGTGGCCGGCGTGGTGACGTCATACGTTAGTGTGCACAAAATTTTGTGCGAGATCTTCAACCCAGATGGTGGCGGCTGGCCCATCGCAAGCAAATCTATGAGGTAGATTCACTATTTCAGGGAAAATCGATTCGCTACCACAAAGCACGAGGAAATTTGTTTAGGAAACTCAACTGGAAAATTAGAACAGCCGCGATAGATGTTGCATTGATTCTAGCAGCAGAACTATGAATGCAGCTCTGGACTATAATATCCACTTCAACTCAGGATAGGTACATAAATAAAGCCGTACATTTACACAGGTACAATATATTAATATATTCAACGTTTTATGTGGCATATACTGAATGTGCACGAAAACTATGAAAAATAGTGGCACTGAGGGTGAATGTCTGCTAGGCTCTGCTCACACAATACAGTGCGGGATTACATGATGGACACTAGCAGCACAGACCCCACACACTTGTAATGGGGTCCATCAGGTTCCATCGTGGTGTTCATTTTGCCAGGAAAAGTGACAATGTGTAGGAGATAGGGGAAGAACCTGCGCTGTTGCCGGAATGCCCCTTTATATCCAAATAATCATCTGTAAAGTAATACAGGTGTACGCGAGAAAACATACCTGGTTCAAAGGGCAAGCATTTTGATCCATCTGGAGTACACACAGTTTGTGTACTGTAAATGGTGCTCATCTCATTGAGAATTGTATTCAGCTGCAAACAGATAATTTCGATAGAATGTGAGAAATAATTTTGACCATACAGATGACATTTAATTTTTGGCAAAATGATATTTAAACTAAGACAATAAAATATATTTTGAAATAAGGTATAATGTAGACTGTAATGTCGGTGATCCATGTCTTATAATACAGTGAGGAACCGCACTCTATTCAAGTGTGTCACCGGTGCCAATCAAGGGCTTATTAAGCCATTTATCATGAGAATGAAGTATTGAGGCACTCAGGTTCTTTTTGCAATTTAAATGAAATTTATTTCATGAATTAATCTCTGCATCATCCATTCGCCCGTGGTATATATAGGAGCATTAAACAACAGAATATTTCTGACCAAACGTTTCGGTCACGGTGGACCTTCGTCAGTGGTCATATTATCTGAGTGATGTATGGCTGTGTTCTGCGGCGCTGGATGCATCCAGCGCCGCAGAACACAGCCATACATCACTCAGATAATATGACCACTGACGAAGGTCCACCGTGACCGAAACGTTTGGTCAGAAATATTCTGTTGTTTAATGCTCCTATATATACCACGGGCGAATGGATGATGCAGAGATTAATTCATGAAATAAATTTCATTTAAATTGCAAAAAGAACCTGAGTGCCTCAATACTTCATTCTGGTGATCCATGTCTGACGGCATCTCCTCCACCAAAGTACTCACCCTTCAGCACACTCCATGCTGCTCGTGGTCTTCCCCACCTCCTTCCTCCTGCTCTGGATGGCACACGTTCCCATAGAGGACACGTTCAAACTCTTTTCAGCACTTAAAGGGCCAGTGCTCATGTAACACCCCAGAGTTGTGTTACTACACACCTCTACCCTGCTACTATCTCCTAAGTGCCTTCATACTGTCATCTGATGTAATTTATATTATGTCTCCCACAAATGTGCATATAAATCCATGTTAAATGCAATTGTTCCTGTAATTTGCCTGTTTACTAGTAGGTGGCAGCAACTCATTGGCAAGTACAGTTTTGTGTTTAGTGAATCTAAGCTGGAATAGATTATTATAGCTAGCTCCCCCTCTGTGGAGAGGGTGGGCTGGTCCCACATCCTGCAGGATGGGTGGAGAAGGAAGTTAGAGAGTAGTGTAGCCCATTACCTGCTAGGGGTAGGGTGTGTGTGTGTGTCTGTGTGTATGGAGCTCCCCTGCATAGGGAAGACAGCAAGGACCTAGTCTCGGCTGAGACTTGGCCATATTCCCAGTCTGCTGGATGTTAAAAGCAGAAACTACAGACAACCTCCAGAGTTCCAGGAAGAAAGCATCCACTGAGAATCTATCTGTGATATAAGTCGAGAGACCTAGGAGAAGCCAATTCCTCCTCAGCTAGTCTGTCCCCACAAAGCAGAAGGTACCAGATAAGTGCAGATGCTAATCCTGCCATAGTTACAGAGCTACCAAGCAGACGTTTTATCCTGCAAGCTCCACATTTAAAGCTGAAGTATTCATTTCTGCCAATGATTGCCAAAACCTGCTAGGACCAAGAGACCAAAGCTGTGTACCACTTGGATAAATGTTACCTCAAGTAAAGAAACTTTTGAACTTCATCTAAAGGTCTGGACATCATTTATTCTGCAAAGTTTCTCTATTACTCCTACTATCACTACACTCAAATTTGTTGCAAGTGAGCCAGGAGCCAGTAGTCCGGCCGTACCCAGGTAGGAGACACCATGACACAACTACCACCAAACTACAGAGACATTATAGGCCATTACACCACTCTGGAATTCCTAATCTGGGACGTGCGTTATAACACCTTGGAAGGGCCCTGGGATAGTACTCTGCTCATGCTGCAATTGGCGTCACGAACAAATACAGGATATATTATCCACCTGACCCGGCCACTGTATTAAGTGGCGTCAGCTAACCCGTTCCTGGTCACTGCACTCGCATCTGCTAATCTGTCTCCAGCCTATGGCAGGGTTCACTGACATATATTACACCTTTATGGGAAAATGCCAGAGCAAAAGGTTCCTAGCTTGTCTAGTCCCAGCAAAGGTATGCTTATTGGGTATCTGACCTCCCATATATGACCTCTGCCTGTTAACCATATTAACCCTGTGCCGCCTGTCCTGACCTATTGCTTAATTACCTTATTGCCAATCTTTTCCTGTCCTGACCTCAGCTTGCCCATTGCCCATGCTCTTACCTGCCCCCTGGTGTCATGAACTGGTATGTCCTGACTTGCCTGGGTCAGCAACAGCTTAACAGAGACAACTTCCAGAGGTAGCAGCCTGGTGGCCTCTGCCGCGAAGACCAGATCCTTGTACCGGTGAAAAGGGGCCCACCATAAAAATGCCCTCAGGAGTGGCCCTAACTCAAATATATTCAATAGCACAATGTTTCCACACCCAGTGTGTTATTTATATATGAATACATTGTACAACGAATAGCACCACACAGTGGACGCATGATCCTGTCACATGACCGCTTCATGCAACCGGTCTATTATCATTAGGGGCCACGTGATGAGGCCATGTGGCCAGGGTAGGGAGGTAAATAATTAATAAAATTAACTAAAAAGTCTGTATGAAAATTTAGAACTAAATGCATTTAATTTGCGTTGGTTTTGCAGTTCTCCTCAGACCTTTACTTACTCTTGCATATTTGTCATTTGATAACACAGCCGATCCTTTACTTCCTAGACGGATAAGCTGTAATTTCACATTATTGTCCGTCACTTGATTTAGTGGATAGTTTTCAGAGAACTCGCTGGCGTTCTTGTAAAATGCAGACCACTTTGCTCCAACTGCATTCTAGAAAACAGAATATAAAATATACAATGGGGAAGATTATTATTATTATTATTATTTATTATTTAAGCGCCATTCATTCCATAGCGCTGTACATATGATAAGGGGTGCACATACATAATACAGACAATTGCACTAATCATAAACAAAATGAGTTACAAACTGGTACAGAAGGAGAGAGGGCCCTGCCCGTGAGGGCTTACAATCTACATGGTATGGGAGAAGGACACAGTAGGTGCGGGTTAAGTTGGTCATGGCGGTATAGAGGCAGCAGGGTCACTGGTTGTAGGCTTGTCTGAAGAGGTGGGTTTTCAGGTTTCTTTTGAAGGATTCCACTGTAGGTGAGAGTCTGATATGTTGGGGTAGCGAGTTCCAGAGTATGGGGGATGCACGGGAGAAATCCTGGAGTCGATTGTGGGAAGAGGCAATAAGAGGAGAGGAGAGAAGGAGGTCTTGTGAGGATCGGAGAGTGTGTGTGGGGGTGTATCGGGAAATTAGCTCAGAGATGTAGGGAGGGGACAGGTTATGGACAGTGCGTGGGTGCGCGACCGCGCAGCAACTATTGTGCCCCCGCTCATGTCCGCTCAGCACCCGCTCAACCTGCCGCCGGCAAAATGCCTACACTAATGCCCACACTAATGCCCACACTCAAGATGACGTTTTCAATACGACCTGTGACTGAGGCTCAGCGTGGCGCCGCCTACACATATTACCGCTCTACTGCTGCGGCTCCTCCTTTTTCTGACCGGAAGAGGAGAGGAGGACTGGACTGAGCACGCAGCAGCCAGGCGAGGTAACGTCAGCGGCGTCATCTTAGAGGCTAGAGTGGTTTTACTGTCAGGGGGTGGTAATATGCTGTCCGGAGCACACATGCATTGGTAAAAGCTCAGCAAAGACATTATTTGAACTCATGGGTTTTCACAAGGGCATAATAGACTGCGCAGGAATGTATCCATCTGAGGCTCGGGGTCCAGGGGCCCCCTGGGAGTCTGGGACCCCACATACTGCAGCAATATAATACCATGGGATACCCCAGATCACACAGGGTTGTCAGACATTAACCCCTCACACTTCTTAGCTTTTCTTCTTACAGACTCTTGTTATTTGGTTTAGCTGATACACTCGAACATGTCCACAGCTGTGGCTGCGTTACATTTACAGCAGGTTACACTTGTTTCATCCTTTTGGTTCCTGGTGCTGCCCTCCGCTATGATGCCCTCACCTAAAGGACCCTCATCTACAGTGCCATCACCTGTAGCATTCCCATCTACCATGTAATTTAATCTTGCCAAGAACAACAGCGTGATGGAGCTATACATTACCGTGCTAAAATGAATAGCACTATAGATGACTACAGTATACATTATAAGCCCTGTACCATGCTGTACAATATACAGTATAATCCATACACCATAGTGTACAGTATACAGTATAATCCCTGCCCCATGCCGTATGATATACAGTATAGTTCATATACCAGTGGGCTTATGCCTTTTGATCAAAACGTACCCTAATGCCTCTTGTACAGCATGAAGTATGGGGGGCTGTATACTTTAATATTGCACTGAGAAGCGAGTTTAATTAGCTCTAAGCATAGCATTGTGGATGTGCGATCCAGTTCTGTTTCTCCCCTTGGTATGCACCATGCTGTACAATATGCATTATAATCCATACACCATGCTGTATAATATACGGTATAACACCTACACTGTGGGGTTATTGTGTATATTGTAAGGCATAGTGTATGGATTATACTGTATATTGTACAGCATGGTGCATACCAAGGGGAGAAACAGAACTGGATCGCACATCCACAATGCTATGCTTAGAGCTAATTAAACTCGCTTCTCAGTGCAATATTAAAGTGTACAGCCCCCCCATACTTCATGCTGTACAAGAGGCATTAGGGTACGTTTTGATCAAAAGGCATAAGCCCACTGGTATATGAACTATACTGTATATCATACGGCATGGGGCAGGGATTATACTGTATACTGTACACTATGGTGTATGGATTATAATATATATTACACAGCATGGTGTATTAACTATACTATATATTGTATGGCATGGTGCAGGAATTATACTGTATATTACATAGCATGGTGCAGGGGTTACACCGTATTGTACGGGATGGCACAGGGGTTACACTGTATGCTCTTAGATGTGACAATTATCCTAGGTTTTCCCATCGCCCACCTTCGATGGCGCTGTGCCCAGCTCTGAGCTGACCCCGCTCAGCAGCTGCCAAGGCTTAGAGGGAACACTGGTTATGGACGGCCTTGTATGTATTTGTAAGTACTTTGAAGTGAATTCGTTGGGCAATGGGGAGCCAGTGAAGGGATTGGCAAAGGGGAGAGGCAGAGGAATAATAGGGTGAGAGGTGGATTAGTCGGGCAGCAGAGTTGAGGATAGATTGGAGGGGTGCGAGAGTGCTAGATGGAAGGCCACAGAGGAGAATGTTGCAGTAGTCTAGGCGGGAGATAATGAGGGCATGTACAAGTATTTTCGCAGATTCAAAGTTAAGGAAAGCGCGGATGCGGGAGATGTTTTTGAGTTGGAGACGGCAGGTGGTGGAAAGGGCTTGGATGTGCGGTCGGAAGGAAAGGGCAGAATCCAAGATCACTCCAAGGCAGCGGGCTTTGTTGACTGGGGATAATGTGCAGCCATTGATCATGATAGATAGGTCTGTTGGGGGGGTTGAACAAGATGGGGGAAAGATTATGAATCAAAACTGGTGTAAAATAGAACTGGCCAGGTTGCCCATAGCAGATAGCATCCAATCAGATTCCACCTTTCATTTTTCACAGCTCCTTTAGAAAATGAAAGGTGGAATGTGATTGGTTGCTATGGGCAACTAGGCCAGTATTTCTTTACACCAGTTTAAAAAAATCTCTCCCAGTGTCTTTGTATATTGTGAGTACTGCGATGTAAGTGAACACATGGCATAATATGTGATAATATACTGTACATACAGTAGGATGTGCATAAAATGTAGTAAATAGAACGGGCTATATCATATCCATCCCTTTAGGCTCCATTCACACGTCCGCAATTCCGTTCCACATTTTGCGCAATTCCAATCCCGAAAAAAATACATGTCCTATTCTTGTCCGCAATTGCGGACAAGAATAGGCATTTTCTATTAAGTGCCGGCGATGTGCGTTCTGCAAAATGCAGAACGCACATTGCCGGTGTCCGTGTTTTGCGGATCCGTGGATCCGCATAAAACACACGGATGTGTGAATGCACCCTTAGTCAGAGTTGTCTGGGAGGCACAGGAACTCCCTTTTTCAGACCATGCCCCCCTTTTCATAAGCCTTGCCCCTTTTTGTGTTGCATCACACCCCTTTTTGCGACACGCCCTGCCCTCTGATTGCACTTTTGGGCACCAGAACCCTGATTGTCTGTCCTCATCCATTCTCTTTACCAAGTTCTCAAATCAAGGCAGCAAAGATAAAATTTATAATAATAATAATCATAGTAATAACAGTTAACATAATTTGCATTGCACTAAGGGGTTGTCTCACTTCAGCAAATAGCATTTATCATGTAGAGAAAGTTAATAAGAGGCACTTACTAATGTAGTGTGATTGTCCATATTGTCTCCTTTGCTGGCTGGATTCATTTTTCCATCACATTATACACTGCTTGTTTCCATAGTTACGACTAGAGATGAGCGAATATCATGTTATGAAATTTGTTCACGCTTGGTTCGGTGGTACAATCAGAATTGCGTTATGGATTCCGTTACCACGGACCATAGCGCAATTCTATGACGGAATGCATAACGGATTGCCTTTAGAGGCATTCTGTTATTCATTTCGTTATAATAGAAGTCTAAGGCCTGCATAACGGATCCGTTCCATTTCCGTTATGCAGGAGAGGCCCCCCCTGCATAACGGAAACGGGACGGATCCGTTTTGCAGACCATAGACTTCTATTATGACGGAATGAATAACGGAATGCCTCTAAAGGCATTCCGTTATGCATTCTATCATAGAATTGCGCTATGGTCTGTGGTAACAGAATCCATAACGCAATTCTGCTTTTACCACCAAATGAAGCATGAACGAATTTCAAACTATGAAATTCGCTCATCTCTAGTTACGACCACCCTGCAATCCAACAGCGGCGGCCCTGTTTGCACACTATAGGAAAGAGCACTGGCCTAGGCCCACTCCCACAGACCCAACCACCAGAGAAGTCAGCACTTTCTCCTATAATGTGCAAGCATGACCACTGTTGCTGGATTGCAGGGTGGTCGTAACCACGGAAACAAGCAGTGTATAATGTGATGGAAAAATAAGACTGAAAAGGAAGCAATATGGACAATCACAATACATTAGTAAGTGCCTTGTATTAACTTCCTCTACATAATAAAGGCTATTTGCTGAAGTGAAACAACCCCTTTAAGGTCAACTTTAGGGGTATTTGACCAGTGCTTCACTGGGTGCCTAGGTTACGACCACACAGCGCAGCCGTAAAATGGCTGCCAAGCGAGAACTGCAACTGCTGCCTAAAGCCTTTATTGAGAAAAATGAACTTTTAAAATATGCTAATTTGCCTCTAGGAGCAGGGGGGTGTGCCTGCAGTGAAAATATCGCGCTGTTCAGTATTTGGAGCAGGCGCAGTGAGGGAAGGACGCTCGGCGGCTGCTGGCTTCCTCACTGCGCCTGCGCGAGATTTACACTGCAGACACGGCCGGCGGGAGGAGAGCAGCGCTGCCCTGACCCTGTCAATCAGGAGAAGAAGGGCGTGAAAAGAGGTGGGCAAACGGAGCCTCTAGGAGCAGGTGCAACGCCCCCCCCCCCCCCCCCACCTGCTCCTAGAGGCTAATTAGCATATTTTAAAAGTTCATTTTTCTCAATAAAGGCTTTAGGCAGCAGTTGCAGTTCTCGCTTGGCAGCCATTTTACGGCTGCGCTGTGTGGTCGTAACCTAGGCACATCGCTAATGTCAGCCAGCTTATTATCCATTTTTCAAGTGACAGAAACCCTTTAAGTCTGGACGCCTTAATCCAGGCTTCTTTGCAGTGTGCATGTCATTCAAAGATGTCAAGGCAGTGGAAAAGAAGTTCAGAACTGGTCAGGAATCAAGGGTAGTGTTTTTTTCTGTTGGTCAATATGGGCAGTGGAAAAATAAAAAACCCTAGTTTTGCAGATTGTACATTTACGAACTGTGGGTAATCATATATATGGTTTTGGTTATACATAAATTATATATGAACTATTGATTATTTTCTGGGGGGGGGAGGGGGGACAAGCAGTGAAATGCAATTCCACCATTTGTTTTCTGCATTTATTTATTCCATTGTTCACCATGTAGTTTAAATAACTTTCTTATATGGACGTCACTTGCTCTGATACCACTATGATACCATGTACGGTATATTTTTTATGCTTTTACAAAATAAAACTTTTTAGGATATAAATTCTTTTTATTGTGAACTTTTGTTTAAATAAGCTTAATTAAACTTTATAAAATTAGTATTTTAGTTCTTACTGGGGGACTTCACGATGCCGTCTTCTGTTCACTAATATAACGCTTTGGTATATTCAGTAATAAACTGGCAGGCAATCTAACTGGCCTAGACGTATAGCTGTAAAAAGCATACGTCAGTGGATTGACAAAGGGGAGCCGTTTCCTCACTTTGGAGGATCGGAAACATCCACGCATTACATAGACAACCCATTGGTTTAATGGGAAGTGAGTAATTCTTTATTTCTCCTATCTACAAATGAAAATGAAGAAAATCTTTAAGAAAATTTTGTTCTATACAGCTAACAATTATCTACACTACTACAAAAAGTTAGGGATATTTTACTTTTATGGAAAATGTAAAAAGTTAACGCTACAGTGATATTATATCATGAAAGTCGGGCAATTAAGTAGAAGCAGCAATGATGATTTCCTCATCTTAAACAATTTATTTAAACAAAAGCCAACAGTGGTGGGTATACCCCCATGAAAAATTTCAATGTCTCAATAACTTGTCATGTGGCCTTGAGCATCAATTACTGCTGTTCACAAGTCGACTTATTGTCTGCTGAGGCATCCCACTCTTCTTGAAGGGTGCCCCTCAGGTCATTGAGGTTCTGGGGTACAGAGTTATGAGCCTCTACACGGCGACTCAGCTGCTCCCAGGTTTTCAATGGGATTTAGGTCTGGGGAAAATGCAGGTCACTCCATTTTAGGTACTGTACTCCAGTTGCCAGCAGCCGTTCCCTAATGATAGAACCTTGATGAGCTAGCGCATTTTCCTCCATTAAGATGAAATTAGGCCTCTGTTGTTCATGCAGAGGTACAATGACTGGATTAATGATGTTATTCTAGTAGTATGGGCTTGTCACTGTACTATTCACAAAGTGTAGGGCAGTTCTGTATTGCCTACACACACCTGCCACACTGTTAGACCACCACCACCAAAGGCTCATCTGGTGACAACAGTGGCTGATGCATAGCAGTCTCCTTGATGTCTCCAACATAGTTGGTGGCCATCATTTCTGCTCAGCGTGAATCTATTTTTATCAGTGAACAGCACTGAGGCCCACTGGTCCCTTGTCCAGAGTGGATGCTCCCTGGCCCATGCAAGTCGTGTGGTCAGATACCATTGCAGGTCTGAAGTGACAATGGGGGGCCTCTCACCTCTCTAAATTGTGCCTGGAGTTGTGTGACATTCATTCTCCAATTCCACAGGGCACAATGAAGTGGTCATCAGTGTGGAATGTGGCCAAAGGATGTCCACCTCTATGCCTTTCTGTGACTCATCCAGTCTCTCGGTATCTCTGTTGCACCCTGCTGATGACACTCTGTGATACTCTAAGCTTAGTGGCTACTTCCATCTGAGAACATCCTGCTTGAAGCCTGGCTATGGCGAGGTACTGTTGATCAATTGTTGGGTGTCGTCTTGGTCTCATGATGTCAAAATGTGAACAGTATGATGAGGAAGACTGTTTAAATACTAATTCTAATTGAACCAGGAAATTTATTGGGCGATTCATGAATCAAACCCCTGTTGGGAATTTTGCCTTTAAGCTCTTTAAGCTTTGTTAGAGAACAGCAAGTTTTGCAAAAAGTACTGAAACATTGAACAGTTGGACATGTGCATTTAAAAGTTTAGAAACATAGAAACATAGAATGTCACATTAACTTCACCTGTAAAGGTTAGAGTGCATTTTAGGTTCAACCTGAAATTTCACTCATAAGCCAAATATCCCTAACTTTTTGTAAATATTGTATGTCCTATTATCTTCTTTGGTAGACCTACAGCATCCCAGTCACTTGCAGGACAGGTCTAATACATTTCATTGCCGATCTCAAAATAGGTAATGTATGGAAAAAGTTTTATTGCAATGCATATGCAGAATGAAGTTCAAGAGTTATTACTTGCTATGATATGACATACCTAAGAAACACACAGGGTTAATTATTTGTCAGACCTGAACTTCTCACCTAATAGATGAGTACTAACATATAGGTATTTATGATTATAACTGCTCTTGAAACACATTTACAATAAAAAGAAATATTGCCACAATCAGTAAAACAAAGTTTTTTTATTATGGAATAATTGGCTTTTTTAACTGAGTGCATTTATGGTAAATGTTTAAAACAAGACCATAAATTGCTGTATAAGCTAAATCGTGATTATTCTAGAGTCTCATGCAGAACTGTGAGCTGACATTTACACATACACAGTCAAATCACATTATTATGACCACTTTCTACTTTCGAAGTCGGCAGCATGTAGCTCATGAAGGAAGTCACGTGTCATGAGCTGGCTTGGTGGGTATATCAGGTGTGCGATAGGCTGTCTGCACACATATACAACATTGCTGTCCTGGGTTAAAGGGGTGATTTTTCAGAGTTGCAAAAGGGAATGACTATTGGCTTTTGGGCCAAGAGTGGCAGTATTTCTGTAACTGCGCAGTCTGTGAACTCTTCTTGTACCGCTGTGGTGAAAGTGTATTGTGTATGCACAAATGGCACCATTGTGAATAAGCGATGTGGAAACTGCAGAGCACCACGTGCCATTGATGTAAAAGGGGAGTGTCAGCTACGAAGCTGGGCAAGGGCAGGCTGACACTACAGTGGAGCTGCTCACTGCCAAAGTGAACCAGGGAGCGTGTGCCTAAAAGAACTGTTCAGCAAACCCTACTGCATATGGGGCTTTGACACAGATGGATGGTTGCTGCACCTCTGAGAATGAATTTAAATCAGCGGAAAAGGCTTCAATTGTCACAGCAATATCGAAATTGGACCTCCGCAAATGTCTTCTCCGAAGACTTATATTTTTTGCATCGAACGGATGGAGGTTGGCGTGTCAGGCGAGAAACATCAGAGAACAAACACCTTGCAACCATTGCTGAAAGAACACAAGCTGGTGGTGTCAGCGTTATAGTCTGGGGAATGTTGTCATGGCATTCTCTGGGTCCACTCATCCACATGGAAGGCACTCTCAACTGATTTGGGCATAAATCCATCTTTGCAGATCACATACACCCATACATGTTGATTGTCTTGCCTGAAGAGGATGGGATCTTCCAGCAAGACAATGTGTCACACGGTTAGAAATGTTTGACATTGGTTGGAAGAGCATGACCACAACTTGCAAGTACTACCCTGGTCTCCTAACTCCCCATACTTGAATCTAATTGAGCATGTGTGGGACCACTTTGATCGTTGCTTTTGCTCTATCCGTTCTTCCCCACGCATCCTCCAGCAGCTGTGGGATGCACTGCAGTCAGCATGGCTCCAGATACCTGTGACACTTGTGACCTAGCAGGACTTTGGATATTAGCTGGTGGTCATAATAATATGACTTGGCTGTGTATTTCTTTACTTTTACAAGACCTTCTCAGGTGTAGATACATTTTTACAAAAATCTGATTACTACAACATTAAGAGATTGAGTATGGCCAAGCCCTTCATCTGCCCCCTATTTCATACCAATTCAACCTGGAGCTAAAGATCTTGCTTAGGATATACCAATTGTTAGGGTAACTCTACTGGACAAACACATTTTAAGGGCTGTAGCCATTTCTTATATTATTCCTAGCAACCAACTGTTTCACACAGCACACCTTTTCAGTCATATGATTCCAGATATCAGCCTACATTAATAATCAGATTTTCAAAAACATATACAGGGAGTGCAGAATTATTAGGCAAGTTGTATTTTTGAGGATTCATTTTATTATTGAACAACAACCATGTTCTCAATGAACCCAAAAAACTCATTAATATCAAAGCTGAATATTTTTGGAAGTAGTTTTTAGTTTGTTTTTAGTTTTAGCTATTTTAGGGGGATATCTGTGTGTGCAGGTGACTATTACTGTACATAATTATTAGGCAACCTAACAAAAAACTAATATATACCCATTTCAATTATTTATTTTTACCAGTGAAACCAATATAACATCTCAACATTCACAAATATACATTTCTGACATTCAAAAACAAAACAAAAACAAATCAGTGACCAATATAGCCACCTTTCTTTGCAAGGACACTCAAAAGCCTGCCATCCATGGATTCTGTCAGTGTTTTGATCTGTTCACCATCAACATTGCGTGCAGCAGCAACCACAGCCTCCCAGACACTGTTCAGAGAGGTGTACTGTTTTCCCTCCTTGTAAATCTCACATTTGATGATGGACCACAGGTTCTCAATGGGGTTCAGATCAGGTGAACAAGGAGGCCATGTCATTAGATTTTCTTCTTTTATACCCTTTCTTGCCAGCCACGTTGTGGAGTACTTGGACGCGTGTGATGGAGCATTGTCCTGCATGAAAATCATGTTTTTCTTACCTTGCAGACTTCTTCCTGTACCACTGCTTGAAGAAGGTGTCTTCCAGAAACTGGCAGTAGGACTGGGAGTTGAGCTTGACTCCATCCTCAACCCAAAAAGGCCCCACAAGCTCATCTTTGATGATACCAGCCCAAACCAGTACTCCACCTCCACCTTGCTGGCGTCTGAGTCGGACTGGAGCTCTCTGCCCTTTACCAATCCAGCCATCTGGCCCATCAAGACTCACTCTCATTTCATCAGTCCATAAAACCTTAGAAAAATCAGTCTTGAGATATTTCTTGGCCCAGTCTTGACGTTTCAGCTTGTGTGTCTTGTTCAGTGGTGGTCGTCTTTCAGCCTTTCTTACCTTGGCCATGTCTCTGAGTATTGCACACCTTGTGCTTTTGGGCACTCCAGTGATGTTGCAGCTCTGAAATATGGCCAAACTGGTGGCAAGTGGCATCTTGGCAGCTGCACGCTTGACTTTTCTCAGTTCATGGGCAGTTATTTTGCGCCTTGGTTTTTCCACACGCTTCTTGCGACCCTGTTGACTATTTTGAATGAAACGCTTGATTGTTCGATGATCACGCTTCAGAAGCTTTGCAATTTTAAGAGTGCTGCATCCCTCTGCAAGATATCTCACAATTTTTGACTTTTCTGAGCCTGTCAAGTCCTTCTTTTGACCCATTTTGCCAAAGGAAAGGAAGTTGCCTAATAATTATGCACACCTGATATAGGGTGTTGATGTCATTAGACCACACCCCTTCTCATTACAGAGATGCACATCACCTAATATGCTTAATTGGTAGTAGGCTTTCGAGCCTATACAGCTTGGAGTAAGACAACATGCATAAAGAGGATGATGTGGTCAAAATACTCATTTGCCTAATAATTCTGCACGTAGTGTATAGTGAAAATTGTAATTAATTGGCAAAACCTATGTTCATACAATAAGAGCTCATCAAAATAGAAAGAGTGTGGAGGTTCCCTAGTATGGAGCATACCACTATCTTTGATTTAGAGTCTAACAGAAATAAATGTCTGTATGCTCTGTATTTTACTATGGGTAAATCAGTTGTCTGGTACCTAGAAAATTTTAGGGGTGGCTGGCCATGGGCTCAAAATAAAAAATAAAAATAGAAACACCACCAATCACAACACCAATGTGATGTACCGCTCATGTACAGGTCATCATCACTGAGGCCATTGCTCGGGAACTAGAAGCAGAGCTGGACCCAGGAGGTTCTAACCAGGTAAGTGGTGCATCTTTTTTTATTTGGAGCCCATGCCCAGCCATCCCTAATTTTTCGTTAGATATCAGACAAGCCCTTTAAAAGGGTATTCCGATTTGGGAAGTGAATGGAGAGATGTGCATATATTGAGCGCTATGGGATCTCCGAAAATATTCAAGTACACGTTCATGGCATACTCTCTGCTCATTTGAGAAGGAAGGAGTGGGTCCTAGATTTATAGCGTATTTATAGGATGGGACAACTTCAGATGACCTTTTGGTTTTCCTCTTGACCTGAGCATTTTTATACAGGAATTGTACCTTTGTGTATATAGAAGGGAAAAACAGCAACTATTCTGAGAAGCAATGGCCATTTCTGCCTGAGTTTGAACATGATTAGAGGAAAAATTATATCTGAGAAGGCAAAATCGAAACACTAAATCGGACCTGTACCATAGAGTGCACAACAGGTCCCTCTAACCGAGTGTGACTGCAACCTCTGCACCCCCTATAGTTATTCCCTACTGCAAAATACCCTAGAAATGTTATTAAAACCTCATTCACGCGTCCGTTTCCGTGCTCAAATCTGTGAGAAGGTGGTCAGTGATGCATCCGTGAAGCTGTCCATGAAGGATCCGTGTTCGGTCCGTGTGTCCGTTTTTTGCAGTCCGTGTGCCTGCCGTGTTTCACTGACACTGAACAGCTGAAAAAGCATCTCTTCCTAATGATCCGTGAAACACGGATGCAACATGGATGGCATCCATGTTGCATCTGTGGTTTTCATGGACCCATAGACTATAATCGGCGTGACGGACAAAATAAAGCATGCATCCGTGCAAAAAAAACGGACCCACGGACCGTGCTAAAACACTGATGTGTTAATATGCACATTAAAATGAATGGGGACGTGTGCTGTCCGTGGAGAACACGTACAGCACACGTCCGTGGAACACTGACGTGTGAATGAGGCTTAAGAGTTTTGGTAACTGAGCAGTATGGAATGTCCTTCACCCACACTACCCATAGGAACAAACACAGTAATTCTGAGAAATGTGTTGTAAATGGTGAGAATTGGTACATTTACCATGGAAATCAATCCACGTTCTTCTCTAGAGCCTTTCTTTAATTCTTGCCTGGTTTCGATAGTTTTTGGGCTCTTTCACACTTGCGTTCTTTTCTTACGGCATAGAGTTCCGTCGTCGGGGCTCTATGCCGGAAGGAATCCTGATCAGTTTTATCCTAATGCATTCTGAATGGAGAGAAATCCGTTCAGGATGCATCAGGATGTCTTCAGTTCAGGACCGGAACGTTTTTTGGCCGGAGAAAATACCGCAGCATGCTGCGCTTTTTGCTCCGGCCAAAAATCCTGAACACTTGCTGCAAGGCCGGATCCGGAATTAATGCGCATTGAAAGGCATTGATCCGGATCCGGCCTTAAGCTAAACGTCGTTTCGGCGCATTGCCGGATCCGACGTTTAGCTTTTTCTGAGTGGTTACCATGGCTGCCGGGACGCTAAAGTCCTGTTTGCCATGGTAAAGTGTAGTGGGGAGCGGGGGAGCAGTATAATTACCATCCGTGCGGCTCCCGGGGCGCTTGAGAGTGACGTCATTCTGGAGCGCCCCGGGAGCCGCACGGACTGTAAGTATACTGCTCCCCCACTCCTACTATGGCAACCAGGACTTTAATAGCGTCCTGGCTGCCATAGTAACACTGAAAGCATTTTGAAGACGGATCCGTCTTCAAATGCTTTCAGTTCACTTGCGTTTTTCCGGATCCGGCGTGTAATTCTGGCAAATGGAGTACACGCCGGATCCGGACAACGCAAGTGTGAAAGAGGCCTTAATTAGATTTACTGTAATTAGTAATAATAATCATTCTCATCACAAATAATGGTTTCGTATCTAGCCCTCCCTCTCTTTAAAGTGCGTATTATACATTACTATGAAAAGGGTCATCAGGGTTTGATATCAATGTTTTGTACCATTCAATCATTGACAGTAGGCTTCTCCTTACTTTTCAAAAAGAGGTTCTGAAGCAGCAGTAGTGGGTATTATAAGAAAAACTGTGCCCCAGACTATAAATGATAAAGGATATTAGATGTCATTTCAAAACGCCATGATCTATATGAAGGTCTGTTGCTTCATCCTTTTAAACGGCCTTTGAACTATTTGCTGACTTACAGGAGTGGATACATAATGCTGCATATTTTATTGGGCTGCATAACCACATTTTTATAACTTTTTCTTATATAGTGTGGTCAAGTTTTTCCGCAGTAAGTTAATGCTGCACAATTAGGAAATTGTCCACTTTTGGGCAATTCAGTTTGGCGTAGTAATATGCCACATATACATAGTCCACAGTTCCATAGATTTATAGGTTAATTTTTTATTTGCTGATAACGTTAAGGATAACTGGTGTTTGTACTTCCATACAACTTTGCATAATTCAGTAGTTCAAGTGAATATAAGAAACTTTGTAATATCTACTATCAGACTGTTACAATATCTGTTAACATTTCCTTTGTATGCCATGTGGGCTGGTTGCCGGGCACCGTGTGATGTGCATCTAGGGCCATATGTCGGGCCATATTCACACGTCTCGTGTGTACTGTCTGTGGAGACTTGTGGTGCAAACATGTTTATTGTGTATGTCTCTCCTCTGTTCTGTTCAGCAAGGCAGGGGTTAATTTCACTTGCTTTCTGTGCTCTATGTGCCTTGTAGGGGTTACACCTCGGTCTGTTCATGTGCACCTGTTTAACTAATTAGCTTTTTTAATCTGCTATATTTAGTTCCTGTTAGTTCTGTGTCAGTATTGGATTTCTCTCTTGAGTGCTATCACCTGCCTAGGTTTTGCATTTATGCAGCCATGTCATTCTTGTCTGTTGTACCATGTTTTTTCGTGATCCGTTTGATATCTGTCTTTGTTCTTGTCTGAGTAATTGCCCTAGTCTGTATGACGTTTCAGTCTGTCTGAATGTCCTAGTCCATGTTCTGCCTTGTCTTCTGTGTCTGAACTGTGTCTAGGTTCTGAGCTGTGCCGCGCTCAACTGCATCTGAGTCTATCCAATTCTGCCTTCGGTAAGAGGGTTTCTGGGTTTTCCAGAGGACGTCGGGAGTTGAGTACTGTTAAATGTCAGTTCCCTGTGTGCCCCTGGTTCCGTGTGGGCTGGTCGGCCGTATACTGGTTGGTGTGAGCCATTTGTCTCCTAGTGCTTGTTGTCTGTGCCTGGGTTCTGAATAATGCCATGTCTGTGCTTCTGGTGCTTGCACCAGTGTTTCTGAATCTGAGGGTCAGCTGCCAAGTACACCGGGACCATCCCAGGAGGTAGCAGTCTGGTCACTAACCCTCAGCAAAGTCTACATCCCTATATAGGGGTTAAAGGGTTAATACCGGGGAGGCACCAGAATAATGGCATTAGGTTTGGCCCAACGTCAAATCAGGTACTTGGCACAGTGGTTCCACAACCATTGTCCGTACACTTTATACGTGTCACAGATAATAATGCATTTTTACTAGCGTTTTTTCAAGCATTATCTCCTGAGCGCGCCCAAGCTGGGCTGCAGCTCTCTTAAGCTGCTCCACATCTTGTCTCAGAATTTTGATCATTCAAATACATTTGAGCGCAGACAGGACCCAAAATACAGAGGAATCCTATTCATCATCTCTCTAGCAACAACTACAGTCCATCAGAAATTGTGGATGGCTGAGATTTAAACTGGATTAAAATTGGACATGGACTGATCATCCCTAGCCTGCTAGGAGCTGACCTCAGACCTTGAAATTCTTCAACTTTCTTCAACCTGCAGCTCCTGGTCCTTTCTGTAAGCGGAAACAGAAAAAACATATTGTGTGCCTTTCGTGTTACATGACTGTCTCTCTTTCTACATCTATTCTTTAATTTTTAAATTTAAAAACAAGGAACTGTTTTAAACAACTTTGGAGCATCTCCCTGTCCCTGAGAATTGCAGCTTGCAAAGACCCCTTTGATCTCAGCAGGACGCCTATCAGCTGTCCAAATGTCAGCACTCAAATACACATCTGAAATGCTTATCAGTATTAGAACTTCTTTGACAAAGGAACTTCTACAAATTGACCCAGTTATATTTATCCCATTAAAATCCCTTGGGATTCTAAAGAAATCAAGAAGAGGAAAGAGAGGAAAACAAGCAGGCACTCATAATGGTGTTACAAAGACAAAGCAATCTTCATATATCATCAAAACAACATCAATTACAGCTATATCAGTAAAGGACCCAGACCTCTCTAACACTCCAGAATGCAGGCCCCAGCCAGCTAGGAACACAGGCATCAAAGTTAAGGCAAACTACATTAAAGCAGTACTCTGCAATGCCAGATCTATTAACAACAAAACAGCAGTTATTCACGACCTAAAAGAAGCCTCAGATCTAGCTTTAATTACGCAGACGTGGCTGGATCAGAATTCGGTACCCACTCTGGAAACTGCTGTGCCAGCCAACTACTCAGTGTTACACTGCGAGAGGCAAGACCGCAAGGGAGGAGGAGTAGCTCTGTGTTTCAAATCCAGTTTGAACATTAAATCTCTCGCAGTAACCCCAACCCACTCTTTTGAATGTCTGGCAGTCCAACTTTCAGCGGAGAAAAACATAAACATACTGCTTGTCTACTGCCCCCCTAGTGATGGCTCAGCCTTCCTTAAGGAATTAGCAGAACTTGTATCTTGCATAACACTGAAACACCCTAGGTCAGTGATGGTGAACCTTTTAAAGACCGAGTGCCCAAACTGCAACCTAAACCCACTTATTTATCACAAAGTGCCAACACGGCAATTTAACCTGAATACCAATATAGTATATCTTCCATGTACGTTATCATTTAGCTATAATAACTGCTACATTCAGTGCTCTGACTGTGCCGTTCATAGCGCGCCCTTTGCTGATGAATGGCAGGAAAAGTCTAAGGCTTATTGGTACACCATAGACTTTTTCCAGAGTGCCCACAGAGAGGGCTCCGAGTGCCGCCTCTGGCACCCGTGCCATAGGTTCGCCATCACTGCCCTAGGTAGATAATTCTAGGAGACTTTAATCCATGGGTGGTTACACATTACTCTCAGTTAGGAAGAGAGCTACTTCTTTCTATGAATGAACTGGGCTTCTCTCAAGCCATCAACCTCCCAACCGACAAAAAAGGCCACACTCTGGACCTCATATTCCATTCAGAACTTTTAATATCCAATGTGGAAATTGATCCAGTAGTTTGGTCAGACCACTATACAATCCACTTCTCCCTTACAGCACCAGCCAAATAAACACCAAGTAAAATAACTAATAAAATACCGTTCCTTGAAAGGTCTGTCACCCCAACACCTTCAGAACACCCTCAATCTTGATGAATTGACAGATCACAACTTAGGCCTTGAATCCATGGTCCTCAAATATAACCACTATGTCTCGGCTACTTTTGACTCCATAGCTCCCTTACGCATTAAACATTCAGCACCATTAAATTTCGCTCGCTGGTTTGACAACTCTGTAAAGGAACTGAAGAAGGAGGGGAGCAGACTGGAACGAAAATGGCGCAAACATCAGTCCTCCAAAGACAAACATTCCCTAATTGAGTACCTGAAAGAGTATCAAGCACTGATCAACAAGAAAAAGTCCTTATTCCTGTCTCAGGAGATTGCAAATGCAGCCAACAGACCTGCCCAGCTTTTCCGCACAGTCAACAACCTCTGCAACCCATTGTGCCAGAAATCCAGCATCCGACCTTCACAAGACCTGTGTGAGAAATTTGCCCACTTCTTCTCAGACAAAGTCTCCTCCATACGATCTGTCATTCAATTCACATCAACGGAAACCAAAGCAGAGCCATATAATGGATGCAAAAATAGCCCACTGCCATGGTCTGATTTCAAGGTAATTACTGAATAATATATCCTAGATATCCTATTAAACCTTCGCCAAACTACTTGCGAACTAGACCATGGCCCAACTAAGTTCATGTTGAAATGCCCTGAGCTATTTAGACCAGCATTCCACAAAAAATCAACTGTTCCTTGGGGGGCGTGGCCAGCCATGGAAGAGTGAGGACGTGCTCTCTGTGAGCTCCGCCACATTCCTGCTGAAATCCGCAGCCATCCTGATGGGGAAATCTGTTAAAAAGGGTAGAGCCCGTCCATCGGCTCCCCTGGCTTCTTCCCAAGGAGACCTACCTCTTCTTTTTGCCAGGCAATCGGCCGCCCTGTCTCCAGCCTGCCAAGACCGCCGCATGGGCCTACAAGATGGCGCCGCCGCGCCGCTGCTTCACTCACCGCCTGTGCGCCCGGACGCCCTGGAGAGCCCGACTCGGTCCTCATGCCGCCAGCGATCCTCCTCGGTGCCTCCACTCCCTCTCTCTTCGCCGGCAACAGGTAACGGTGGGTCTCGGAGCTCGTCTCCCCGCCCGCCTATGCTGACCCAGGCGCCCTCCCCACTCGCCGCCCTGGGACCCTGGATCGGGGACCCCCACCGGAAGCTCAGGCCCGGCTGCAGGGCCGCAAACGCAGCCGTCGACCCACCTGTTAATGCCTCCTAATGAGGACCTGGTCCTGCACACAGCTGCCTCCAAATGTGGACTAGGCCTGAGGCCTACAGCCCCTTCTTTCTGGCCGAATGAGCCTCTGTTAGGCCCTATTGAGCCCACTCACGGTGGGACGGGCCCTGTGCCATCTTGCTTGCCAGCAGCCACAACTCCTCCTGTGATGGGGCTACTTAATGGGCTGACACCTCCATTGCCCTCCACTCCCTTCGCCCCGGAGGCCACTCACCGGGGGGTCACGGATCCATTCCGCATCCCCTCTCGCTCCCCAGTGAACTCCTTAGCCGCTTCACCACACTGGTCCTCTGGATCATCATGGGACAGTCCGCGCCAACACCACCTGGGAGCGCAGGCGACCGCAATCAGTCCCTCGGCCAGTGCTCGGCCCGCTTCTCACGCTGCATCCCCTGCCCCTTTAGGCGTGCAACTGTCGTCAGCAGCGACCATGCATAGTGAGGAAACCAGACCTCCATCGCTGGCGGACTTGCGTACTCTTATTAGCACGTTACCCTCTAAGGAGGATTTATCAACATTTGCTACTAACATACTGCAAGAATGCCGTCAAGAATTCTCTCAGGTCCGCTCTGATATGAAAGTACTGGACTCTAAAATCGACTCCACGGTCCGTGACCATGAGGCCCTATCAGCCACAGTGTCCTCTCTCCAAGAAGCGGTCAATTCCCATAGCAAGCAACTCAGCGCGCTTCATTACCACCTAGATGATATTGAGAATCGCAACCGACGCAATAATGTGCGGATCCGTGGCCTCTCTGAATCTGTCACGACACCTGACCTCATGCCCACTGTGGTCGGACTGTTCAATAAAATCCTGGGACGACCGCCGGGCACTCACATTGAAATTGATCGAGTACACAGAGCTCTCAGACCTCCCAATCCAGATAGCTCTAAGCCAAGAGACGTTATCTGCAGAGTTCACTTTTATGCTCTTAAAGATCGGATCTTGAACTACGCACGTCAGTTGTCGCCTTTGTCCTATGAGGGATCCTCCCTGCAACTGTTACAGGACCTCTCTCGCCATACCCTTGCACAGAGGGCTGCGCTCCGACCCTTACTGGATCTCCTGAGGGAGCGTGAAATTCCCTACAGATGGGGCTATCCATTTGCCCTTTTTGCTGGTCCCAGGAAACAAGCGGTGGTTCTACATGGCCCGGAGGACTTGCCGGACTTTCTGCTGGCTCTGGACTTGCCGCCTGTCAATATTGGGCCTTGGCCCACCATACTGAATCCTAAACCTGCCCAACTGGGTCGTCCCCGTTCACCTGAATCCAACAGATCTGGTCTGCCCATAGCAGCTACGCTGCCTCCTCCTGGGCAAAGAAGACGGCGCCCCATGAATCGTCGCCGAAGATCCTCAGCTGATTGGGACACTTGAATGCCCTTTGGAGCCCTGTATTTGCTTTCCATTGGCACTGATAATAATGCTTAACCTTGTTTCCTCCCCCTGTTTTAGGAATTATAGTTCTAGTGTTTTGCAGGTGGGCCGTCATTGAGGACATCACACTGGTCGGGCCGTCTGATTGACTGTCCTTAGGCGGCTTTTGTTACGTTCCTGGTCTTGGACATTTTTGTTCCACGCTTAGCCATGCTTGCTTCTCTCTTCTGGACCCCGTCTGGATGGCGGGACTTATTATTGGTTCATTGATCTTTTTATGTCAGGAAATGTGGCTGGTTTGCTCTTCCTAAGCTGTCACCCTTCCCACGTAGTTTGAGGCACCCTCTGGGGAATCTTAGCTCCCTAGCGACTGCCTCCTTTGGTCTCTTGGACCCTGATAGTTGACTTCTTTTTTCTTTCCCTGTTGTTTGTTGATTCTTCTTCCCCTCCTTGTCCTTCTCCCTAGTGTTCTTTCCTGGTGTGTTCCCCTCCCTCCTGTCACAGGTATGACGTCGCTCAAGCTGGCATCGTTCAATGTGAAGGGCTTCAACTCCCCAGAAAAGAGATCCCAGGTGCTCTACCATTTCCACCGACGAAGGGCCCAGATCGTGTGTTTCCAAGAGACCCACTTCAAGCACGGTAAGGCTCCTGCCATTCGTAATAAATATTACACCTCCTGGCACTTTGCTGACAATCCAGATACTAAGTCAAAAGGTGTCGCCATAGCGATACATAAATCTCTCCCTCACCAGGTATTGGGCTGTGTAATCGACCCCGGAGCTCGTTATATTATCCTCACGCTTCTGATGGGAGGGCGGGAATTCACTATTATTAATGCCTATGCCCCAAACCAAAACCAGGTTGCATTCCTAATTGACTTAATTGACAGGGCTTTGCCCCTAATTCGCGGAACGGTCATTTTTAGCGGGGATTTTAATCTCACTTTTGACCCCACGCTTGATAACTCCTCGGGACGGGCAACCCTTTCCTATACGGCTATTAAAAAAGTGAAAAGAGCATTGTTGCAGCTACAATTACTCGACCCGTGGCGTTTGCAACATCCCTCGGACAAAGACTACACATTTTTCTCGGCTCCGCACTCTTCTTATAGTAGAATCGACCACATTCTAATCCAGCAACCCGCCCTGTCATGGTTGGACTCCACATCCATTGGCAACATTTTGTGGTCTGACCATGCCCCGGTGTATTGCTCCCTCACCCTTCCGTTCTTAACTAAAAGTGAATGGACATGGCGACTAAATGAGTCTCTCCTCCTCGACACTGTATGCACACAGGATCTCTCTGACACTGTTGCTAATTTTCTGTCCGATCATGCCTCGGACCCCACGTCCCTCCCTATGCAGTGGGAGGCCCTCAAATGTGTTCTTAGGGGGACTTTCATTAAACATGGCTCTCGCCTTAAAAAAGAAAAAGCTGCCTCTCTTAGAGCCGCCTTGCAGAAAGTGGCTTCCTTGGAACTGGCCCACAAGCGTGCCCTCTCTCTACCGGTGCTCAGAGACCTCCATAATGCACGAATGGACGCGCGTTTGTTACTGGACTCTTCCTACAAACGAATAGTTCAGAAATGTCGTAGTAAGTTCTACGAATATGGTAATAAGTGTGGCCGCTTGTTGGCTAGGGCGCTTAGGGGTCATATTGCTGCCTCTCATATTCCAGCGGTCAAAAACTCCCGGGATCAGTTATTGCACACGACGGAGGAGATTGCCTCGTCCTTTCAGTCCTTTTATACTGACTTGTACAATCTTCCGGACCTTTCTGCTAGGGAATCCGACGGCTCACCCTACCCGTTGAGCGACTGCCCTAAATTGTCCACCGAACAAGCTACTACCTTGGAGACACCTTTTTCGGAAGGGGAATTGAAGGAAGTGATCGCTTCTCTTCCGGGTGGTAAGAGCCCGGGCCCCGATGGGTTCACCGCTGGCTTCTTTAAATCTTTCTCCACCATTCTTGCTCCCTTTTTGGTGAAGGTCTTCAATGCGGTATCTCCCCAGGTCCCCTTTCCTCCCCAATCCACTGTGGCCCACATCGCGGTTATCCCCAAGCCCGACAAAGACCCCCATGTGTGTGCTAGTTACCGTCCCATATCTTTGTTAAATGTAGATTTGAAAATATACGCCAAATTATTAGCTAATAGACTAAACGCTTTCTTGCCCTCCCTAATACACAATGACCAGGTGGGTTTTGTCCCGAGAAGGGAGGCTCGCGACAACACTCTCCGGACCTTAGATATTATACACCATGCAAAAGTCTCCAACACCCCTCTTATGATTTTGTCCCTAGATGCGGAAAAAGCCTTCGATCGCATATCTTGGCATTCCCTTCGATCTGTTCTGTCTAAACTGGGTCTGGGCCAAAACTTTCTAGGGAAAATACTTAGTCTTTATCACCAGCCCTCGGCCAGAATTAGAATCAATGGCACCCTTTCTCCGCCTTTTCTCATCCGCAACGGCACGCGCCAGGGATGTCCCCTGTCTCCTCTTCTATACGTTCTTGTTATGGAGCACCTCCTCTCCGCGATTCGTGCTAACCCGGACATCTCAGGGGTCACGATTGGCGATGTGGAACACAAGTGTGCGGCCTTTGCGGATGACCTTTTGCTGTATGTCACCAATCCCCATGTCGCTCTCCCGTCCCTCTTGCGAGAGATTGCACTCTTCGGTAAATGGACAAATTTCAAGATCAACATGTCCAAGTCGGAGGCGCTGAATGTATCCTTACCTCAAACACAAGCCTCATCGCTTAAAACTACGTTCCCATTCAAGTGGCCAATCGGCGGGGATTAAATACCTTGGAGTTAAAATCTCGGCGGAGCTGCCCGCCCTTTTTAAGTTGAACTTTGCCCCACTTCTGCGAAGTTTTCAGAAGGATCTAGATGCTTGGCACCGCCGAGACTTTTCTTGGTTCGGCAGGGTCAGCATTTTGAAAATGAACCTGCTCCCCAAGCTGCTCTACCTCTTGCAAACCATACCCATCCGATTACCGCTCAATTTCTGGTCACAACTCAGACGCTGTTTCACGCGTTTTGTGTGGGCCCCAGGTAGGCCGCGGATTAAATGGGAGGTTCTGACCCGGTCTAAAGAACTTGGGGGTGTTGGTTTGCCAGATTGTAAGCTGTATCACTTCTCCGCGGTATACGCCAGACTTTTGGATATGCTGCGTTTAGATTCCGGTAAAATGTGGGTCCATATTGCACGCTCCTCTTCCTCATGTGCGCTCACGGTCCTTCCCTGGTTAGCTGGCAAACCGGGTTTTAAAATCCCCCCGTTGTCCTTCACAGCCCATCATACCCTTGCGTCAATTGCATCCATTAATCGGCGTACACTCCTCATTGATGCGTCTGGCCCCCTAACGCCGATTACTGATAATCCGGCATTTCGCCCCGGACTGTCCTCGAAACCCTTCCTTACTGGTACTAAATTGCGCCCCCTCCGGTTTTGCGACGTCCTCACCACCACGGGATTGAAACACTTAAACCAATTGATGGAGCCCTCTCTAGTGCGCCCTAGGCATAACTTTGAGTATGTCCAACTCCAACATTTTTACTCCTCTATACGTGCCACTCACACCTTACGCAGGAGCCTTACGGTGTTTGAACAAATGTGTCTTGCCCCCTCAGCTGTTTTCAGAGATATTTCCACAATATACAACTTGCTTGCTCTCCAGACCTCTGACCAGCTTCCCTCCTTCTGCCATGCCTGGAATCGTGACCTGGGGAGTGACCTCACCCCATCTCAATGGAAACGGGCTTTTCTTCTTTCCCATAAAGCGGTAATTTCCACTAAGGCGCAGGAGACGAACTATAAAGTCCTCTCTAGGTGGTATAGAGTGCCGTCTGTGCTCCACAGATGGTTTCCATCGGTTTCGGACCGTTGCTGGAGGTGCGGTACTGACGAAGGCACCCTGTTACACGTTTGGTGGCATTGCACCGTCCTGCGGCCTTACTGGAATTTTGTGCATCGCATTGTGCGGGCAGTGACGGGAATACCCATTCCCAACGCTCCTGAAGCACTCTTGCTGTTTATTTTTGATCTAACTATCCCTGCTTTCAAGGTTTCGCTCCTTAAGTATATGTTACAGGCCGCAAAAACGGTCGTCCCTCGCCACTGGAAATCACCTACGCCTCCCTCCCCGGAGGAATGGTTTGAAGAAATTGCCCTACATCAGCGGATGGAGGATCTCATCTGCGTTTCTCCTCAGGACACCTCTCGATTTGTCCAAACCTGGGGCCCTTGGGAAACTTTCCGTGGATCAGATGAGTTTCGTAATGCCCGTCTATAGTCCTGTACTCCCCTATCCTCCCCTTCCCCTGTACCCCTCCTCTTTGTCCGTGATCTGCTGTTATGTCCCCCCCCCCCCTTTGTCTGTCTCTCTATTTCTATTTTTCCTATGTACATGTTTTGCTAGGCTTAGATTCTTATAGCCTTTTTTGCTTTATGTAAACACTGTATTCCTCTTACTCATATGTTGCCATATGTTTTTGCTGCCTTTACGTGTGGAAAGCTGTACCTTCTAACCTCCTTTGTCTGGAGATTACTCTTTAATGTATCTGGCATTGCATGTCATCACAAAATGTTACCTCGCATTTTCATATGCTTATTTGAAAAACTCAATAAATTCTTGAATGAGAAAAAAATCAACTGTTCCTTACAAGAAGGCAGGTTTCCCACCTGTCTGAAAGAATATTCAGACCACTACTCAAGAAACCATCCTTAGACCCAAATGCTCTAAACAGCTACAGACCTGTCTCCAACCTCCCTTTTCTGGGGAAAGTTATTGAAAAGGCTGTCTATCTCCAACTTGAAGCCAGGCTCTCAAGGAACAGCATCCTTGACCCTCTTCAATCTGGCTTCAGAAAACACCACAGCTGTGAAACAGCCATCATCCAGATCTGCAATGATCTGCTCATGGCAAGAGACAGAAGTCAATGTTCCATCCTGATTTTGTTCGACAGCAATGCGCCTCACAGACCTGTCACTTACCAGTAGGAGGAGCTCCGGGCCGGACACAGACATCGCAGCAGCCAGCAGGTAAGTATGATGCTTCTACTATTGCTAAGTAACCATGGCAACCAGGACTGCAGTAGCGTCCTGGTTGCCATGGTTACCGATCAGAGCCCCAGCGATTAAACTGGGACTCCGATCGGAACTCCGCTGCCACCAATGATCGGGGGGGGGGGGGGGGGGAGAAGGGAGGCCGCACACTGCCACCAATGTTATCAATGCAATAGAGGGAGGGAGGGGGGGCCGGGGGAGGCCGCACACTGCCACCAATGTTATTAATGCAATAGAGGGAGGGAGGGGGGCCGGGGGAGGCCGCACACTGCCACCAATGTTATTAATGCAATAGAGGGAGGGGGGGCCGGGGAAGTCCGCACACTGTGCCAACAACGTATTAATACAATAGAGGGAGGAAGGGGGGGTGGGGGGGCGCACACTGTGCCACCAATGTTATTATTACAATAGAGGGAGGGAGAGGGGGCCGCACTGGCCACCAATGAAATTTAAACTGGGGAGGGAGGGGGGTCTGCCCCCTGCTGCCTGGCAGCCCCGATCTCTTACTAGGGGCTATGATACGCACAATTAACTCCTTCAGGTGCGGCACCTGAGGGGTTAATTGTGCTGATCACGGCCCCCTGTAAGAGATCGGGTGCTGCCAGGCAGCAGGGGGCAGTCATGTACACAGTTTGTAGTATATTCTAACAAGAAGCGTCCCCATCACCATGGGAACGCCTCTGTGTTAGAATATACTGTCGGATATGAGTTTTCACGATATAACTCATATCCGACAGTATATTCTAACATAGAGGCGTTCCCAGTTAAAATATACCATCGGATTGGAGAAAACTCCGATCTGATGGTATAAAAGAGACTCCAGACTTTACATTGAAAGTCAATGGGGACGGATCCGTTTGCAATTGCACCATATTGTGTCAACGTCAAACAGATCCGTCCCCATTGACTTGCATTGTAATTCAGGACGGATCCGTTTGGATCCGCACGGCCAGGCGGACACCAAAAAACTTTTTTTTAATGTCCGTGGATCCTCCAAAAATCAAGGAAGACCCATGGACGAAAAAACGGTCACGGATCACAGACCTACAGGCCCCGTTGTTGCGGGCCGTAAAAAAAAACGGTTGTGTGCATGAGGCCTAAGGAACATTGCAAAAATGAAACACCTCATACCTCCAGCAGATCTCCCAAACTTTATTCATACCTTCATCACATCTTGGACTACTGCAATGTTCTCTATACAGGCCTTCCAAACAAAGACCTGCATCGCCTGCAATTAGTACAGAATGCCGCTGCAAGGCTGTTAACAAGCCAACCCCGCCATTGCCACATAATACCAGCTCACTACACTGGCTACCGAAAAAATTGAGAATTCTGTTTAAGATCGGGTAATTGACATTCAAATCCTTGCACAATCAAGGCCCTGGAAACCTGAAGGACTTGTTGCAACGGCATCACACCCCCCACAATCTTAGATCAAAAGGATCTAATAACTTGATCACCCCCAGCGTCCACCTCAAAACCTTTGGCGACAGAGCCTTCTGTCATGCCGCCCCTACACTTTGGAACTCCCTGACACACCAAATTAGGACATCCCCATCCCTTGAAGCATTTAAGTCCAAACTGAAAGCCACCTGTTTAGTCTGGCATTTATGAACACCTGACAATTTCCTCTGTAACACAGTCCAGCCTGCAACCCTGTATTGATCTGAGACATATCTATGCCCTTTGACTTCTATGGGAGAAAAGCGCTTTACAAATGTTATTGTTTTTGTTAATTGTCTTCCTCCTTCATTCAAAATGAACTTATCTCTGAAATTTATGAAAATCCACCTTGTGAGACCAAGACAGGCCGTCTGCTCACTGAAGACTCAGATTACATGGAGAGGAAGGGGGGTGTATGAGGGAGGAAGTACAGAGAGACCAGACAGCACAGGTGTCACACTTGTGACAGTTGTTAGAAGGTCTGAAAGACTGACTGCCATTAGTAATCTGACAGCCTCTTTTGGTTTCACTTTGTCTATGTGTGTTGCTGGCATGTCCACACCTCCTGTTCAGTTGTGGATCATGTGACCTTTACCTCTCCCTATTTAGTCTGACTTTACCCATCACTCCTTGCTCTGGATAGCTTCATTTGGTTTTAGAAGACCTGGAGTGTGGTTCTTGTTGAAGTCCTGTTCATCCATCATCCTCAGAAGTTAAGTGTTCCGCTTGTTGTGTTTTGTACCCCTCCCCCCCCCCTTGGTTGTTTACTAGGCCTCAGCGAGACGCTGGTTCCTTCACCAGAGAGGGAACGGGTTGTCTCTGTCCTGTCATTACCTGTAGGGCATCCAAGGGTCACCAGGGTTTTCCAGGTTCCTGTCTATGGGCATCTCTACCATCGAGAGTTGCCCATACAGATAGGAGTTAGGGCCAGGAGCAGGGTTTCATAGGTGGTGACCCTTTTCCTTCCTTAGCGGTGAGGCCCAGTGTCTTTCCTCATCCTTCTTGTTTTCTTTTGGTGTTCTCCCCTACTACATTCGTGACAACAGGCACAACTAAGCAGATTCAGCAGCTAATCGTCTCCCCAACTGTTTTATTCACTTCTAAACTGGTCAGTACTTCTCTAAGATGTCCTATATGGTGCCTCTGAGTGATTGAGAGACAGGAAGCAGAATCTGCTGTCTCTAGACATCATTGCAGCTCAGAGACAAGATAAAGATGCAGCCTGCAAAAGAGAAAGCTGCTAAAAATGCCAGATATAAGCCATATCATGGGCAGATATAGTGCTATCTCTCAGGTACACCCACATGGCAGCTGTTTCTGAAAAATTATCTGAAAGTTTAGGTATGCTTTAATGTATTGTCTACTCATTGAGGTCTGCAAACCACTGATCCACAAAATATGGATATTTTCCATGTGCAATCCACATTTTTCTCGCTCCCATCACTAGAAATGATTATTCTCATCCGCAATACGGCCAAGAATAGGAGATGTTCTATAATTTGTGGAATGGACATACAGATGCAGACAGCACAAAGACCCACAGAAATGAATAGATCCATGTGCAATCCGGACATGGATGCAAAATACGGTTCTGTGCAATCATTGTGAATAGTAGCTTGCTCACAACTTAATTAGCTATTTAACCCCTTTCCGACCTATGACGTGTATAATCGTCATGGAGCACTGCTACTTGGCGCTCCATGACGAGTATTCACGTCATGGCATTAAACTGTCACCATGTCTGCAGACATGGTGACAGCGCTGAGACCCCGGCTGTTCTACACAGCCAGGGATCTCAGCTTACGGCCGGGGACCAATGAGGGCGGGTCCCGGGTCAACGATCGCTCTGATTGGCTAGTCTGTACAGACTAGCCAATCAGAGGATTCTAATGCCGGCTGAAAGGTTCTGATGCCTACAGTCCATGACTGTGGGCATCAGAACCTTGTTATATATATAAATAATGTTATTTAACCCCCCTCTCCCCCGCAGCTCCTGATCTGTACCCCTAATTTCAGGATGGCCGAGTGGGCACGCGATCCCCCGCCCCCACTCCTCCATTTCAGGATGGCCGGAGCGGTTAGCAGAGTATCAGCATACAGGATACAGTGTCAGCATACAGGTCCATAGGGACCACTGTATAGTAAGGGTTAACAGGGAGGGAGCTCCCTCCCTCTCCTATGGGTCCACTGCTGTGCCGTTGCAGTGACCCCAAGCTTGACGGGTTCACAAAGGGAGGGGACTCTCTCCCTCCCCATCGGGAGCTGCACTGCTGTGGCAGCGGTCCCGATGTTTACCATGGCAACCGGACGCCTTCACAGGCTTCCGGCTTGCCATGGTATAGCTGTCTGATCAGCCTCCTGCTAAAGGCAGGAGGCTGATCAAGCTGTGTAAAGTCAAAATACACGACAGTACACTGTATAGTGTACTGCAATGTATTATAGAGGCATCAGACCCACGGGATCGGCAAGAACCATTCAACTACCTCCTGCCTCATCAGGAACATTTACATGTTCGGCTATTACTTGGTCATCATTTACCATATACTTTTATATGTGTTTACATAGCATTCTGGGTAAAAAAAAAAGTAAAGTGGAAAAAAAATTAAAGACTTTTTTTATTTCCTCTTATAGCTGCACATTAATAATTGATTAAACATTTAAATAAATATACTACACATGTTTGATATCACCACGTTCGTAATGGCCTGATCTATGAAAGGATCATGTTACTTTCCTCGCACAATGAACGCCATAAAAAAAAAAAGAAAACTATGGAATTAAAATTTTGCCCACCTCACTTCACCAAAAAAGGTATTAAAAGTGACCAAAAAGCTGTATGTACCCCCACATGGTACCAATCAAACCATCACCTCATCCCGCAAAAAACAAGCCCCTACATGAGACAATAGCGCCAAACATAAAAACAATATGGCTTTTAGAAAATGGAGACACAAAAACATGTTTTAAAAAAATAAAATTCTGTTATTGTGTTAAAGTGAAATAAACGAAAAAAAGTATACATATTAGGTATCTACGCGTCTGTAACAACAGCTCTATAAAATATCACATGACCTAACCCCTCAGATGAACACTGTGAAAATAAAAAATAAAAAGTGTGGCAAAAAAGCCATTCTTTGTCACCTTACATCACAAAAAGTGTAATTCCAAGCGATCAAAAAGTCATAAGCACCCCAAAATCGTACTAATCAAACCGTCATCTCATCCCATAAAAAATTAGACCCTCACTAAGACAATCGCCCAAAAATAAAAAAAACTACGGCTATGGAGACACTAAAAAATCTTTTTTTTCAAAAGTGCTTTATTATGTAAAACTGAAGCAAACAACCAAAAGAATCATATTTGGTATTGTCACATCTGTAACAACCTGCTCTATAAAAATACCACATGATCTAACCTGTCAGATGAACACTGTACATAACAAATAATAAAAACAGTGCCAAAACAGCTATTGTTTGTTACCTTGCCTCACAAAAAGTGTAATATAGAGCAACCAAAAATCATATGTACCCGAAAATAGTACCAACAAAACTGCCACCTTATCCCGTAGTTTGCAAAATGGGGTCTTTTTTGGGAGTTTCTACTCTAGGGGTGCATCAGGGGATCTTCAAATGTGACATGGCAGCTTAAAATTATCCCATTGAAATCTGCCTTCCAAAAACCATATGGCGTTCCTTTCCTTCTGCACCCTGCCATGTGTCCGTACAGCAGTTTACGACCACATATGGGGTGTTTCTGTAAACTACAGAATCAGGGCAATAAATATTGAGTTTTGTTTGGCTATTAACCCTTGTTTGTTACTGGAAAAAATTGATTAAAATGGAAAATCTGCTAAAAAAGTGAAATTCTAAAATTTCATCTCCATTTTCCTTTAATTCTTGTGGAACTCCTAAAGGTTAACAAGTTTGTAAAATCAGTTTTGAATACCTTGAGGGGTGTAGTTTCTAAAATGGGGTCATTTTTGGGTGGTTTCTATTATGTAAGTATATTATGTATTACGTATATATGTAAGTCATAAAGTGACTTCAGACCTGAATTGGTCCTTAAAAAGTGGGTTTTGAAAATTCTCTGAAAAATTTCAAGATTTGCTTCTAAACTTCTAAGCCTTCTAACGTCCCCAAAAAATAAAATTGCATTCACAAAATGATCCAAACATGAAGTAGACATATGGGGAATGTAAATGAATAACTATTTTTGGAGTTATTACTATCTATTATAAAAGTAGAGAAATGTTTCCAATTGTTTGACTCTTTCTTTTAGCACTGTCGTGAAGTACAATATGTGACAAGAAAACAATCTCAGAATGGCCTGGATAAGTAAAAGATTTTTAAAGTTATTACCACATAAAGTGATACATGTCAGATTTGCTAAAAATGGCCTGGTCCTTAAGGAGAAAAACTGCAGGGTCCAGAAGGGGTTAATATCACCCAATTTGGAGGGATTTATTAAATATCTAATAGGTGTCCAACTGTGATCAATACTGCTTGAGGTGTCCATTCACCACTCAACTACCTCCTGCCTCATCAGGAACATTTACATGTTCGGTTTACTTGGGCATAATTTACCATATACTTTTATACGTGTTTACATAGCATTCTGCTGAACTATATATGTCTATTATAATTATTGGATAAATCAGATTCTTAGGTAGCCTTTTAAGTTGACCTGTAGAGGACTTATCTAGGCTTCAGGGCAAAGTACGTTTATACCTTTGATAACTTGGTGATGTCATTATTTGGGGATTCATAGTAATGATTTACTCAGATGATAAAGTTTATAGATTATGACTAGAAAGTACAGAGTTTTATATTGAAGGCGTATTTGGATTGTTTTCAATTGCAGGGCTATTAAAGGGAACCTAACATCAGCTTTCTGGGAGTCCATCTAACTGGACAGGATGGTCGGACATTTAAAGAGCCTTGTAACCGTGCATCTGTTACTTTCTGTAGATTTAAATTTGATTGGAAAGATAACTTTATACAAGAACATGATGCATGCAAATGCAATACCTGAAGTCATGTGGGCAGTGCAGAAGTCATCTCTGTAGACACACTTACTACTCGCTCATTGACATCCCCCTTAGCTCTGGTGTCGGTGCAAGAGACTCTAAAATGCTGCACATACAGTGTTGGACTGGGGTACCTAGGGCCCACCAGTAACATTTATAGTGGGGGCCCGCCGTACGGATACATTCAAATATAATAAATAATCTAACATGTTTTTATATGCTAAAAAATGTTTTTTATATGAACATAGTCTGTTGAGGTTCTGTACATGGAATATATGTATGTAGTGCAGTAGGCTACTTTCACACTAGCGGCAGGGCGGATACTACAGGCTGTTCACCCGGTCAGATCCGTCCTGCTGCTATTTTGCCGTGCCGCCGGACCGCCGCTCTGTCCCCATTGACTATAATGGGGACGGGGCGGAGCTCCGGCGCAGCACGGCAGTTCGCGGTGAGAGGCCGCCGGACTAAAAAGTCGGACTTGCATTACTTTTAGTCCGGCGGCATTTCCCAGTGCACTGCCATGCTGCAGCGGAGCTCCACTCCTGCCGCTAGTGTGAAAGTACCCTTAGTCTACTGTGTTATGTGCCACTTGTGCAGGGGGTGGTAGACTAGGGGCCCACCTTGCTCAGGGGCCCACCGGGGGATTCACCTGTACCCCTGTGGGCCAGTCTGAGCCTGCGCACATACACTATAATACCCCTTCCTGTATCTGGGGGAAAGCTGCCACAGCAATCTGCTGTTTTGGAGGCAGCAATGGCAGGCATTAGTGGATTATAATATGAACAATGTGATAGACAGTGCAGTTTAAGTGGCACAAAACTGCTTTGTTCAGTGATCCTGGTCAAAACTGTGTGCAAGACCATATGTGTGCAGCCAGGTCCTATTAATATTGAAGAACCTGCACAGATATGGTTAGATGACCAAACGTGCGCAGATCCTGAAGTCAGAAGCACAGCAGTAAGGAGGCTCTTATAGAAAGAGAATGTGAGTTCCTGTGTAGGGGCATGGGGTCTGCAGTCACGTCTGTATTGTTTAGGGGTTCTATATTTTAGTGGCCTGGTCTAGGTTTCCGAGTCTTGTCTGAAGTCTGTATTTAGGGGTCTGGTCTAGGGTCTGGATTTAGTTAGTGGGTCTGGTTGGGTGTAAGAGCTGAGAAGCTTTTTTCTGCCATATAGTGGTTCTTAGACTATAGTGCAGGAGGACCGAAAGGTCATTTGAAATTGGTCCTCTCTACTGAGGATCAAAAGTGCATTATTTGAATATATTGTTTTTTTTTTTTTGCTGGTCAAAAATTCTGATACCTGAGACCTAAAGACTATCACATAAAATATACCTGTTTTTGCATGTATCCGATAGAGTGCTGTGCTTTCTTCAACATTTAGTTGGGAATATGTTCTGGGATCTGCATTTGTGTAGGGGGTCTGGTCTGGTGTGGGTCTGTATTTACTGTATTTAGGGGGTCTGGTCTGAAGTCTGTATTTATTAAGGCATCTGAGCAGGGGTCTGTTCTGGGTTCTGTACCTTTTAATGGGTCTGGGGGTCTGTAGTTATTTAGCAGGTTTGGTTTAGGGTCTCATTATTCCAGGATCTGGACTAGGTTCTTTGTGTTACAATAAGGTTAGTGATGGATGCAGAAGCAATGGGTCAAAGATAACTCTGCATTAAACACTGTAGTCAGCAGGAGAAGTTGTCATGTTGGTCTGGACTGGATGGAGAGGAAATCAAAAGAGATTGTCTACAATCAGAAAAGGTGTAACCTGCTAGTCACTAGACTGATAGATGAGCTGTCAACTCTGCTGACATGTCTGTTGTGGTAAACTCTTACATTCCACATAAAATCTCTGTGGTGGACGAGGCCTATCTGACAATTGGGAGCTACCATTCCCCTTGTCAATAGGATAGCACAGAAAGGTTATGTTGACTAATGACAAGGTGTGTCAGACTGGCCATGATGAAAAGGGTGTCAAGTTTAAGGAACGGCAGCGGGCTTATAGGTTATCCAACCCCTACAATGACCCACCGAAGACTGGGTACCTCATATTGATTATACTTACTCCGCTCCATCCACTATACACAATGGATGGAGTGTAGTTCTGGTGTTCTAGTACTGGTTCTGGTTACTTTGTCAGGAAGCACTTTTCTTTGTAGGTAGTGGGTGCAATGACAGGGAGCAGCGACTGCGCCGCCCCTCCCATCATTGTACTCCTCAGATGCCGCGTTCATAGCTGATCGCGGCATCTGACATTGATATCACAGCGTATCATAATTTATTTAAATAAATCATACTTACCTCATTCATTTGATTGCGAAGAGCCGGCCGCTGCCATCTTGATTAAAGGTCTATTGCAAAATCTCCCACGGCCCTTGATGATGTCATCAAGTCGGCCGGCGTGGTGACTTCATACGTCACCCGCGCACAAGGATTTCGTGCAAGATATTCAATCAAGATGGCGGTTGCCGGCTCTTCGCGCTCAAACGGGTGAGGTAGTATGATTTTTTTTTTTTTTACCACCATACAAGGAAAATCGATTCGCTACCACAAAGCACGAGGCAATTCAGCTTCACGGCAAATTTCATTTTCCCTGAAATTTTGATTGAATTCCACTTTGTGAAGTTCGCTTCGCTCAACACTTGATGGCACATCCTGAGGATAAGTCATCAGTATGAAAGGACCAGAAAATCCCATTAATGTGCTGCACATGTATGAATCAGACATCATATAATAATACTATCCAAGAGTGCTAGCCTCAGACCTCATTCGCACTGCTGCATCCGTTTTACAGTCCGCAAACACCGGATCTGAAAAATGCAGATACCAGTCGTATGCATTTCGCACTTTCCGCGAGCCCCAATGTCGAAATTTTATTTACTTATTTTTGTCTGCAAAACGGACAAGAATAGGACATAGGTATAATTTGAAGCACTGCCGGACGGCTCTGGACAGCACACTGATGTCATGTGGACATGCTGTCCACATTTTTGCGGACCTATAGAAATGAATGGGTCCACATGTGATCCACAAAAAAAGCCGATAGGATGGGGCCAACGACCAAAAAATACCGTCGTCTGCATGAGGTCTAAAGGTGAAGTGGATTACACATTGTCTAAAAGTAATTTTTCTAGATACATGTATCACTGAACATAAATAACATACATTGTATACTGTAAATACTGAAATAAACTTGGCATAAAAAAAGTACAATCACTGCTTACTAGACGTTTACATACCATGTTCTGGGCATTCTCATCACTGATATTTGTATTGTATTCCCATTGTGCTAAAGCATATTGATGATATAGTGTTTCTGCTTCATTTTGAAACTGCTTTAAAAATGCATCAGCATCACTGGTTACGTTTTGGGCTGAGGGGCTAATGAGGGTCACTGTGCAGAGGAGCCAGAGGAACCCCGACATCCTTCTTCTTGAGTTGAGATTCCCCTCTACTGGTTCAAGCTCCTTTCGCTCAGTAGGGAAAATCAGTCTCTGTCTTCAGCCTTTGCACCATGCTGCTAAAGGTTTCCTAGGGCAATTCAGGAAGTGTCAGGATACAACGCTTTATTACTCTGATACTGATCACTGTATTTGTTATCATTGGCTGGTGGTAAAGCAGGACAGAATATTGTATTTTAGAAGGAGAGACCTATTGACGAAATAAAGGGAGGCTGCTTTGTGTTTGCCTGTAGACGTTGCTCTTTATAGCAGTTAACTATTAAATAGAAACATTTTGTGGAAAGTTGACAGCAAAAAAAGCCAAAGAATTAACTAAAATCTCTTGTTTACTCTGCTGCACGATGAATCAGGTACTCACTTCTATCCAAAATGCCAAAGTAATCAGACATTGTCAATGTATTGGCCCCAGGTTATTTCTCTAAAGATTGTAGTTTCCAGAAAGATCAGCGAACATATTTCGGATGTGAATCAGTCACTGAGTGTAATCTGTCCTCATACAGCATTGCTTTGGCAGCTATACGCTGGGCCAAAAGTATGCAAGATATAAAATGTCAGGGTCACAGAACCTCCCCTCTTCCGCCCCCGCTCCAGGCTTAATGTTATCCAGTAATCCAACTTTTTCCTAAGGATAAGAAGATTTGAGAATACAAAAAAAAAAGTGCTACTTATTCTAGTTTACGATATTTATATGCCAAATGTCTCCTATTAAATAATGTCACAGCCTGTAGAGATGTTAAAATGAGGCTGCGTTCACAACTGCACAACTGCAGCAAGGCAAAATGACTTAAGTAGTGCTGTACCTAAGAAAGTATTATTCGCTCAATCAAAACTAGCCTTCGATCGCCCACTCCTGCGATTTATTTTTTTATTTTTTGTTATTTTTGTTATTTTTTTACATTTCCTTCCCTTCCCCCTTTTACCCATGGACCTTACCCATTATTGTTCATAACTGTTTATGATATTGAAATGTAACGTTATGTTTTATAGATTTGTACAGCTATATATTATTGCACTCTGTTACGGCACTTGGATACCTTGCTGTATGAATATCCAAATGTAACACTAAGTACCCAATTGTTATAATGAACGATCTAACAACTCGTTGACTTGGTGTAATGTCTAAGATGGAAGAAAACAATAAAAATAATTTTACGACGACAACTGCAACAAGCTGATTGGACTGCTTGACCCAGCACAAATCGACTGTCGGCTGGACCAAAATCCGCCCTTTTTTAATTGTTTGCGTACTTTTATTTTTATTTTGGGAAAGGGAGGTGATTTTAATTTTTCATATATATTTTTTTAATATTTTTAAAATCATTTTTTTTTTACAGTTTTTTTATACTGTAGTTCTCATAGGGAGCTATAACAATAACAATCAATCATCAGATTGCTATTGTCATAGATTCCAATGCATTAGCACTGGAGTCTATCAGGATTTTACTATGTTCCTATGTTTCTAATGTGTGGCAGCCTTGTAATATTGGGGAATACAGAGGCGGTCACACACACACTCAGAAAAGTGGAAACAAAATATTCAAAACATCTCGGTTTATTCAGTATTGGGTATGAACGCCAGGCACAGAAACACACGCACTTATATGGTTGTCTGAGGAATGTCCTGCCACACTGCACACAAATCATTAAGATCAGCTGCCAGCATCTCTCTTTGCAATTGCCGCCCTATGACGTCCCAGATGTGCTCTATGGGAGACAAGTCAGAGACGCTGCAAGCCATGGTAGCACATTTAGGCCATGCAGCCTGCTCACAGTAGCACAAGCAACATATGGCCTGGCATTGTTCTGTTAAGAAACTGTTTCTAGGACACTTTGGAGAATTGCCGTACCACTGGTTCCAGGCTCAAATCAATGTAATGCAGAGCACCTCTATTCCAGCCTCCATTTCTGTCTTACTGTGCACCATGATAGCCTCTGAGAGCAGTGGCGGTCAATTGAACACCTATAGCTGGACATCTGGCTTGTAGCCTAATGTCATGCAAATATACCTTGATCCGATTGTTGAGGCTTCATGTGGCCAAAAAAACTTTGCTTTCAATCTGGAATTTATGCCCCTACCACATGCCACAGATGTAGCTAGGTGCTTGAAGATTGACTCTTTGCAGATCTTAACGACCACCTCCTACTTACCCATTTCCATAACCTTACAGCTTGTCCTTCTTGGTGTTGCAATTTCAATGTTGAGGAGTGTCATAGAGACATATAAAAATTTTGAACGGTGCTGAAACCCTCACTGATCCCTAAATGAAGAAAGAAAAGCACTTGCATATGGATGTCTCGCTTCTCATAGAAGAGGACAGCCCCGACACCGGCACTACCAACGATAAAAGTTTCAGTCAGTACCAGAATCTATATAGTGGACAGAACCCGAACAGAAGTTTGGAAGTGAATAGGAGCTACAGTATTGGATGGAGCCTTCTGTCCACTGGATAGTTACGGCACTGGCAGGTGGCTGAAAACCGCTGATCTTGAGGGTGTTGGACCCCCATAGATTGGATATTGATGACCTATCCTGATGATAGGTCATGAATATCTAAGGTCCCAAAAAATACCTTTAAGACAGATGTGAACAGAGCCTAACTACAGATGAATAACAGACATGGAGAAAGGTGTAGTATGAGTATGCTTTAAGTATATATGTATGCAGTTGACTTTCTGATCATGGTTTCAATGGCAGTATTTCTAAAAACTGCACAGTTTTTGAACTGTTTGTGAACTGCTGTGGTGAAAGTGTATAGTGAATGGACAAATGGCACCATTGCAAATAAATTATATGGAAACTGAAGAGAACCACGTGCCATTGATGTAGGAGGTAAACATCAGCTACGAAGTTGCGCAAGGGTGGACCAACATGCTACAGTGGAGCAGTTCACCCCAAGATAAACCAAGGGGCTACCAGAAATGTCTAAAGCAACAGTTCACTGAACCCTACTGCCTATGGCGTCCGAAGCAGATGAATGGTCACTGCACCTTAGCTTCAAAGTTGCATTGGGAGGAAAAGGCCTACATTTTTTTGTATGTCCCATACTAAAGAAAAATGCTGCATGTAAATGTGGTTAACGAGCTCCGATCCACATGCTATCATCAATCGGCGCTTGTTACTGAGCAGAATATATGTCTGCTTAAAAGACCCTGAGTTATGTTCACTCTTCTACATCTTCAACATTGTACCTCAATTTAGAGATGATTTCTTGTCTTAAACTGGAACATTACATTAGACTTGTCAAGCTTACTTACCCTTTCTTCTCTGTAATGTACAATGGACTTTAAACATTGCAGCCTGCATATTTCTGTTAGGAAGTTTAATGATGAGCTGTATTCTGAAAGAAAATGTTTATCTTATCTTATAAACTTATCCAATGTAGTGTTGAGCGAGCATGCTCGGCACATGGCGGTACTTGGCCGACTATCTCATGTGCTTGAGCGCTATGCTCGGGTCTCCTCCCCGCACATTTTGCGGATGCTATGAAGCCAATAAACGTGCAGGTAAGTACTATTCTCACTTTAATGCCAGTAGTAATGTTGGCTACTGGCATTACAGTGATTGGCTGGCCGGAACACGTAATCGGGTGCTATATAGGACCCGATGACCCATGTTTGGCTTATTTGTAGTCAGGGAGAGCTGCGCTTCGGAAGGGACAGAGAGTGTAGGGAGTCTGATCGCAATCAATTTAGTAGAAAAACGTTTCAAAGACCCAAAAGTCCTTTAAGGACTATTGTGTGTGGTGGCAGGTTTGGCAGTATTTTATAGCTACGTACAATTTATTTTTTTCCATCATTTTTAATACTTTTTCTATAGAGGGTGTCTGCAGTGACTAGTGACATCTATGCAATACCTTCTGTGTGTCAGGGCCAGAGATTGGAGAAATATAAGTGAAAATTACTATATTTTTTCCATCATGATCAATACTTTTTATATAGAGGGTGTCTGCAGTGACTTGTGACATCTGTTCACTCTTCTACATCTTCAACAGTGTACCTCAATTTAGAGATAATTTCTTGTCTTAAAGTGGAACTTACATTAGACTTGTCAAGCTATTACCCTTTCTTCTCTGTAATGTACAATGGACTTTAAACATTGCAGCCTGCATATCTCTGTTAGGAAGTTTAATGATGACCTGTATTCTGAATGTATCTTATCTATAAACTTATCCAATATAGTCAGGGGCGGACTGGGCCGGGGGGCGAGGGGGGGCAATTGCCCCCCGGCCTCCCTGGCTTGCTGTCCTGGCCGGCCGGGCCGGAATAAACTGCCTCTTTAAGCCAGGGAGACGGGGAGCAGGGGAGGCGTGTTGCCGGCAGCCTATCAGACAGGCCGCCGGACCGGCGCAGGCGGCGCGATGACGTCATCGGCGCGATGACGTCATCGCGCCACCTGCGCCGGTCCTGCGGCCTGACTGAGCCGCTGCGCTGCCGTAAAGTGATTACATCTGTGCTGGCTGGAGGCGGGACCGGAGTATTCCAGAGAAGCAGGGAGGTAAGTATAAGTCTGACTGACATTATATTTTTTTTTCTTTATTTCTGTCCCTATCTGGCTACTGGGCTGGCACTTTATGAGGGGGGTGGGGGGCAGGGGGGCACAATCTGGCTACTCCTGGCACATTATAGGGGGCCTCCCCTATCTGGCTACTGGGCTGGCACTTTATGAGGGGTCAGGGGGGCACTATCTGGCTACTCCTGGCACATTATAGGGGGGCCCCCTATCTGGCTACTGGGCTGGCACTTTATGTGGGGGGCAGGGGGCCCCTATCTGGCTACTCCTGGCACATTATAGGGGGCCCCCTATATGGCTACTCCTGGCATTATAGGGGGGCCCCCTATCTGGCTACTCCTGGCACATTATAGGGGGCCCCTATCTGGCTACTCCTGGCACATTAGTGGGGGGGCCCTATCTGGCTACTGGCACATTAGTGGGGCCT